>NW_020175672.1:3283313-3404836 GCF_003031525.2 Neophocaena asiaeorientalis asiaeorientalis
AAAAAAAAAAAAAAAAAAAAAAAAGAAATGTCATTCTTTTTCTTTTTATAAAGCCTGTACTTCAAGAGGAGAATGGTGTGAGAAATGAACAAAGTCTGCATAGATTCTTCTCAATCAAATCCCAGCCACTTTATAGTTAATATTTTTCCCCCGGAAAAGATGATAGGATAGCCCATGAGGCTCACCTCTTCTAAAATGAGTTTTAATCTTTTCAGGGGCATACCTTCTTCAAAAGCTACCATGATAACGGCTTCATTCTTTGAAGAAAAGTAGATTTTCATTCCGGAGGTTAATTTTTAATGAGTGAAAATACCAAGTATTAGAAAGAGAAGAAATGGAATGAACCACAGTCACCTGAAAATGATACTAAATAACTATTTTTGAATGAATGAAGAATATTATAGGTCATTAATTAATCTACAATTTGTTAGGTCATTAAAATATCAAGTGAAAGCTAAGTCAAATGTAGAAAATATTGTATATTTTGTATACACAGCATTTTGTAATTAATATAATAGTTTGAAATGTAGAGGAGAGTGTTTGATGAGTGTTGGCTGCAACACTTGATATTTTATAGCCATAAAGTTCCTATGAATGTTGGAAAGTATCTTCGGAGTTATTTATCTTAAATTACCATATTATTGCTTTATGGAGTATACAAAATGTCTTATCCCGTAGCCATTGAAATATATGATTGTGACTATCATCACCATTGTGTTCTATTTTCAATACTGAATTTTTTCTGTTTCCTCAGCCATTGCTGAAATTTTTATTTTCCATGCAACGCTTCCTTGAAATCAGTGCCTCCTTTGAGTAAGCCAGTCTCCATTTTTTCACAGGTAAAGATTGTCCACATTCTGGCCTGGCATTTAAAGTAACCTGTGGCCTGACCTCACATTACTTTTCCGACTATCCTTAACTCTCACATTAACAGAATCTTTTTCTACAGTCTAACTATAAGGTGTGTGTGTACTACACATACCTTGTAAAATATCTCCGTATTTGCTTATAGCATTGATCTTCTGACCTGAGGGCCGTTCCCACTTTACCAGCCTCCTCCTGCACATGTGTTGTTTCTCTCCCAATCCCTCTCCCTCCCTCTTTCTCTCTCTCTCTGACACACACACACACACACACACACACACACACACACACACACACACACACACACACTTCTCACCCCTGGGAAGCATTAACAAACATTTTATGTCCATATTGATTTTTTCCTTCTCTGAGAATTTATTTCTTCTATAAGGCACATAACAAAATATCATGTATTATTTTATTATCTTTATTAAATACTTGCCTTCAAATATTATTTAACTTTATATGTATGCACAGTTTAACTGTCTGTATTTTATTTCCCCAAGTAGAGTGTAAGCTCTTTGAGCACAGGGGAATTAGATGGTACTTCATTTTTTCTATCCTCCACATCCTTGCATAAATTATATACTGAAAACATATTTGTTGCTTTATTGACTTTATCAGATTTCATAATAGCACATTATTAGTTGGGGTGGAAAAAATGACTTTCGGCATCCCCTTAGAATTTACAAGCATCAGGTATTATATGTAGAAGAAACTTGGATTATTCAGCTAAAAGTTACTAAACTATGAAATGCTCTGCAGAAAAGGTATAAATGCAGCAATGTATAATGTAGCTGTAGGTTAATGATGAAATAGATCTTTTCCACATTTTCAGAGAAAGCATTTGTGGAAAGATTATTGCTCTGAGTTGGAAATCTATATTCTGCGACAGCTGCTGACTAGTAATGAGTTCTAATGAGCTGTCTCTTTATTGGAAAAAATAACATTTGCAATAACAGCCCCTTTGCAAATTGTAAAAGAGTATGGCAGTGCAGCTATAACCCCAAGTTGATAGGGGTATATTCATGTCAATGTCATTTCAATTCAAATCTAAGTTTCTGTTCTCATTTAAAGGAAGGTACTGTACACTCAAATGTGAGAATCAACTCCTTTTTTCACCAATAGCCTGTGGCTAAGAATTTAGTTTCTTTCATCTAATATTAACATAACACTGTTGCCAATATTATCACACTAAACTTAAGACAATTAAGTTTAAACAATGATAAGCTTTTCAGATTTCATTTCCAAGTTTAATGGAAAGCTATTGTCCTTTCTCATTGTGTTCAGCTAGCATTCAGGGTTCATTTTTTGAAATGATTATACTGATGCATGAATGGTCTCCCCCTTCCATCATTTCAAATCCCCCAACATACACATAAAAGAGCCAACTGTGATCAGTACTACAGTAAAATTTTTGAAAACTGATAGTGGTTTACATTATCTTGGAATGCCTCAAGGCTCAAGTTAAAATCATTTGAAAGTAGCAGTGGCAGCAAAGATAAAATTGATTGGGGGAATGTACACAATCTAATATTTCATATAATGAAAACAGAGGTGTTATCAAAGAGTCGTCAATAAAATGCAATTTCTTTCTGAAGAAAAATCACTTTACCCTTGACTCACATTCAAATCATAGAAATTTAAATGCACAAACTCATATAGTTTTGAAGCAATAATTTTTATGGCTTTCAAAATGTCCCAGCAACTCTTACATATTGGTAATGATTTCCTACATCCAATACATCCTTTCCTTTTTCTCTCCTGTTACAGGAGAAAGGGCTGCAATATTTTAAAGTTAATCACTCCAGTTGTTTTCCAATTCTCAACACCTTGATTTTTTTTCTGGGATCTTTCTTTCTCTATGCTTTACTCCCTCGGTCTCCTGTTCTTTCAACATGGCTGTAACTTCTGGCTCTCAAATCAGCTCTTAATTATACTTAGACATCTCCTCTGTAAAAAAAACAAAAAGCAAAAACAAAAAACAAACAAAAAACCAGACAAAACCCCTACTCTATCTGTCTAAATCACAAATGAAATTTTGGGGAAATCAAAAGCTCTGTATTTCCTGTTTCCATATTTGTCCCTCTCACTCACTCTTCAGTCTACTCCTCAAAATATTGATATCCATTTCTCCAAGAAATAAATCTGTCAGTTCGTTTTTAATACATAACTTTTGGAATTTGTCAACAAGATTAGATGCTGTTGATGACTCTGCCTTGGCTTCTATACTGGCATACTCTCCTGATTATCTTTTTCCTTTAATTTTTGATCTTCTTTAGTTGTATTTTCAGAGCCCTTCTTGTCCCATCATCTAAGTAGTGTGGCTTCTTGGGACTCAATTCCAGGAACTGTTTTCTCTTCATTCTGCAAATTCTTCCCAGAATCATCTCATGAATTCTCACCAATTACCCTCCGGTTACTGATGACCCTCATCTATCTGCCCAGATGAGATGTGTCTCTGGGGTGTCAGAAGCATCCAAAGCCTACTGGGCATGTTTATACTCAATATAATCAACTCTTTAGTTTGTTTAGGGACCTCTCTTTTCCCCACTGTGTCCTCCAGGTTTTTCTACATTAACAAATGTCTCCACAATCCAATTAGTTTTTCCAGCCAGAAGCCCTTGAGTATTTCTTTATCCCAATATTCTCCCATTTCCAATAAAATCATTAAACTGTGACCATTTAAACTCCTAGATATCTTTCATATTTGTTAATCCTCTTTGTCTCATACCACCATCCTAACCCAGCTGACCAACAAATTGTCCCTAATGCAAGTTAGTGGATCCCCAAGGAACCAAAGTGATCTATCTAAATACAAACCTGATCATGTCATTTACCTCCTCAAAGGTATTGTGTTACTTCTTGTGGCTTTTGGTTCAAGTACAGATCTTTAACTTATCTCTGTACTTCTTTAGTCTTCTCTCTAGCTCACTCATTTAGTTGAAAGGTCATGTTATAGTCACAAATCTCCATGTGCATCCCTTTCACTTAAGCACAAGTACACCCATCATAGTCACCCAGAAAAATTAAAGTACTTTTTAAAATGTTTATTGAGTTCCTACCCTATACTAGGTTATAGACTCTACATGTGTTATCTCATTTAATCATGACAACTCTAAGAGGAGATCTTATTTCACCCATCTTACATATAATGAAACTGAGGCTTAGAGTGAAAAGATAACTTGTCTAAGTATACCTGGCTAGTGTTTAAACAGAAATTTGACACTAGGTGTTGCCTGACTTCAAATTCAGAACAATGTCACTTCCCTTAAAAAGGAAGTTTTTATCAAACTTCAAAATTGGTATTGTGTGCCTTGCCTCTGTTTTTCCAGAGCAACCAATACTTTTATTAACATATCATTTATCACTTTTTACTCTAGTTACCTATTTAATTATTTGTACCCTTGCATGAGGCCCTAAGATCTGTAATGCATATTTTTTGCACCATTATACTTCCATAGCACAGTGCTTGGAAAAGCACTCAACACCCAAGCTTTGAGACATCCAAGCACCAAACCAGTCAGCCCTACATATTTTCCCCTAAATTCCCCACTTGGTTCTTAAGATAGAGGCCAACTTTAATGGATAACTAGCCACTTTCATCACACAATATGTTGGGTGTTTATTGTTGCAGCATCCCTTCTCCTTCTAGAAAGAACATTTCTTCCTCATTTGTAGAATTGCCTCTCCTTCACTATGTATATGTGATTCTTGTGTAGCTGCCAATCACAATACTCAACCTTTCTGACCACAGAGTCAAGAGAGTGACCAAAATCTAGCCAATCGTGTTACTCATTATCTTGACCACCCATTTTGGCTTGTTTTGGGGGAATATATTCTATGCCAATCTAATCAAAGTCTAATAGCAAGATAATGAACTAGAAAAATTCTCTGCATCATCAGAGCTCTAATAGAAACACTGTAATTTCCCTAAGAGGAAAATAGATCTTTTAAAGTACCTCTCTTAGGGACAGAGAGTTGGATTTAGAGGACATATAGCCAAGAACAATGCCTAAACCATGCCCTTGGACTGCTCCAGCAGAGACCTCACAGAAGACCCCTTTTCATTTCTCTAGCAAAGGTTTGGAAGAGAGCTGGCACTCAGCAAGTAATGACTAAGTATCTGTGACACTAACGGATGCCAGAATCTACCGTACTTTTCCCAGAAAGCCAGAATCTATGGCTCCTAATAGAACCAGAAACAGATTCTGACTAGGACCTGTTCCTTCACATCGCTCTCTTCTAAAGCAATGATGTTTTTGTAGGCGTATACATGCTTGATAGAACCTAGTTTGAAGGGAGGCTGGGAAAGTGAGTCTTCAGCTTTTGTCTCAGAGAGGTAAGACTTACGATTCGGTAAATTCCCAGAATTAAGCAAACTTTGATTTTGTATAGCAACTAAGCATAATAATCATTAAGCTCTTTCTTTCTTATACAGAATTACTATACGTCAGGATAATATAAACATGTATGTATCTGAAGCTGTGTTCTTCTCCCCTAACACTCATTGAAAGCCATGTACAGGAGGAGATACTGAGTCAATGCACAGAAAGAAAGAAAACATAAAGAGAGTTAAAGACACCATTTAGCTCTGGAATTCTTAGTCTACACTATTCATAGGTTTTTCTCTCTCTCTCTCTCCCTCTCTCTCTCCCTCTCCCTCTCTCTCTCTCTCTCTCTCTCACACACACACACACACACACACACGCACACACACATACTCTCACATTCACTTCATATATTATTTTAAATTATATATCTATCTCTTGCAGACAGGAATGTTCCAACTAATAAAGATATTTGTGATGGTTAATTTTATGTGTCAACTTGGCTGGACTACAGTGCCCCCCAAATATTAGGTCAAATATTATTCTAGATGTTTCTGTAAGGCTGGTTTACATTAACAGTTAAATAGGTTAACATTTAAGTAGGTGGATTTTGAGTAAAGTGGTTGTTCTCCATAATGTGGATGGGCCTCATCCAATCAGTTGAAGGCCTTAATAGAACAAAGAATGACCTCCTCTGAGAAAGGACAAATTCTGCAAATAGACTACCTTTGAGCTTGGACTGCAACTCTTGCCTAGGTCTCCAGCCTGCTGTCTTACTCCATCAGATTTTGGAGTCACCAATCCTCCACAATCGCATGAGTCAATGTTTTAAAATAAATTTCTCTTTCTCCATACTTTGTGGTGCTTAATTAAATGTGTCAACTAGGCTGGGTCATGGGTTGCTTAGATATTTGTTAAAAGATTGTTCTGAATGTGCATGTGAGGGTGTTTTTGGATGAGAGTAACAGTTAAATTTATAGAGTGAGTAAAGCAGATTATCTTCCATAATTTGGGGGGAAAGTGTTCATCCAGTTAGTTGAAGAATTGACTAGAACAAAAAGGTTGACCCTTCTCTTAGTAAGGGAGAATTCTCCTTGCCTGATGACCTGGGACATGGATTTTTTCCCTCTCTTTGGACTCAAAACATTGGCTCTTCCTAGTTCTCAAGCTTTTTGGCTTCTGGAATGGAGCTAAACCATTGACACATGGGTATGTATATACATATGCATACATTTCCTGTATGTGTGTATACGTGCATGTGTGTGTGTGTGTTTGTGTATACGCACATCCTATTTGTCTGTTTCTCTGGAGAACCTTGGGTAATACAATACTCTACCAAGAAAATTGTTAATGGCAGAGATGGGACTGCTGGTAATGTTCAAAGCAAATATTATTTCACCTTTTATAGAAAAGTTAATGACCTCTAGATGGAAAGATGAAAAACTTATCCTCTTTTACTGCTACCCTACCATGCAGCGGCAATTTCAGGGTTAGGTATTTAAGAATACCCAAGGGAAAAGGCCTTGTTTTAGAGGAAGGGAATTCTGTGGATAAGCTTCAGTTTTAGTCCATTTAGGTTGCTATAACAAAAATACATAGATTGGGAGGTTTAACAACAAACACTTATTTCTCACATTTCTGGAAGCTGGGAAGACAAGACCAAAGCACAGACAGGTTTAGTGCCTGGTGAGAGCCTACTTTCTGGTTCATAGACATTTGTTTTTTGCCTGTGTCCTCACATGACAGAAGAGGAAAGAGAGATCTCCAGTGTCTGTTTTATGAGGGCACTAATTCCATTCATGAAGGCTCCACCCTCATGACCTAATCACCTTTCAAAGGTCCCATCCCCAAATATCATCACACTGGGGATTAATTTTAACATATGAATTTCGGGGGGATACAAATATAAAGTCTAGAGCAGGTTTCTTGTTTTAGGACTCCAATCAGCTCATTGTTACACACAGTCAGTCAGCTTCATTGGCCAGAGTTTATATCCCAACCCAAAGAAAAAATGCCATCAAGTATATCTACTCTAGGCTCCTAATCAGGTATACTGATCATGAGGTATAGAACTGTAAAGTCTAGCTGAATGGTGATTATGCAACTAATGCAAATTGCTCAGGAAATAAATGGAGACTTCAGAATTTCTAAAATTTTCTACATCAGAATTGTTTAAGTTTTCCACATATAGAAGAGTTCCTTGCACCTGGGGCTGTGACCTTATTATGTGGCATAAGAAGTGGGGCTGATGAGAAGTTGAGCAAAGTGCATGTGAATAAAAATAATCCTTGGAAAATGTACTCTGCCTTTTGCTACTTTAAACAGTAATTAGTAAGACAAGTGCCAAAGTTTACGTTAAATATTTGCTCTTATATTTTTCATTATGTAGGTTTTTTCATTCAATAAATATTTGGGGGGAACCCCCTAAGTGCCAGCTGCTTTTTAAAAAAGAGTCATTTTAATCCCAGAGAAAGCTTATGGACTAATAATTTTTTAACTAGAGCAACCAGTAAAGTCCATCAGATATAATAAAACGTATTTCTCTAAGCACAGAGTTCAACCTCATTCTGTAATAATGATTTGTTGAGACTTTAAAATATACTGAAAATATTCTAAAGCCAAATATCTAATGACCTGCCTCAATTTGGTAGTTAAGGTCATAAAATAAGAGCAGTTTATCTGGAGTATATAGGGTCAATGGACAAGCTTCAAGAGATACACAATTGTATTTCATTTATATTCAGTTTTGTTGTACATATATATGGGCAGCATTGGCAGCTTATCAGCTTACCAGTATGTCCGTGAGCAGAAGACGATAAAATCCACATAAAACAAAACCTATTGCTACCATGAGATCTGATTGATTTTCTTCTCCTTTATCACCAGCCCAATCAATAGATGATTGAAAGGCATCTTGATTAACCTTGACATATAATATAATAATAGAAATTTTGTTAATAACAACAAACTACTGAGACTTTATTATAAGCAAGGCACACATTTTGAAGTAAGTACATTATTTTTTTCCCAATTTAAAGAAGGAAAATCTAATAACTGGAAAGGTAACTAAAAATCCTCAGCTGTACAATTTGTTAGTGACAGAACCATGATTCAAAATCATACCATGTGACAGAGCCTGGACTCACTCTTAGCCACACTGTTCTGCTTCCTAGTCACTTAACCCTGAAGGAGAGTCAGGCTAAGTCTTCCAAAGACTAAGTCACCAAGGTCCTCTTTAGTTGATAAAAAGGCAAGAGTGGGCTTCCCGGGTGGCGCAGTGGTTGAGAGTCCGCCTGCCGATGCAGAGGACACGGGTTCGTGCCCCGGTCCGGGGAGATCCCACGTGCCGCGGAGCAGCTGGGCCCGTGAGCCATGGCCGCTGAGCCTGCGCGTCCGGAGCCTGTGCTCCTCAATGACAGCGAGAGGCCCGCGTACCACAAAAAAAAAAAAAAAAAAAAAAAAAAAAAAAGAGGCAAGAGTGCTTCCCCTCCCCCTCCCAACTAAGGGGAGAGAATGAAAGAAAAACCAGCTGAGGTTAAGATGGATTTCTTGGTGGGTTTCCCAATCCTGAAACTAAGGGAATCCAGAAACCGAGAGTATTGAAATGGTCAATATAAAGAGAACTAAAATATTATTTTTCCACTCAGCCTCTATGGATGGCACAGCAGATGTTTCCTAATGCAAGGTGGTGAAAGCTGCTAACTCTTAACTACCACATGGGAAATCCAAAGACTGGGAAGGTTGTTAGACAGTCCCGGGTGGGTGTCTCAACAGGAAAAAAATACAAAGGACTGCTCTTCTCTTCTTGACAAAAAAAGAGAAAAGAAATCATCATTTGGTCCTTACAAACTCATTATTAGTTTGCAGCTGTATCTGGGTGGGAGACCAGGGATAGGTGATGAGACCAGAGCAGGTGTATCTGGGTGAGAGACTGGGGATGATGTGGAGCTACAGCAGACTTTTGTGGTAGAGAGAAAGCATTTCCATGTTCCCTTAGTTTGGCAGGAAAGGAGATTTTGGTCCTCAGTGTGAGGTGGTGAAAGCAGAATCAGCTTGTGATGGAGGAATAGGCTCCAGTAGCAGCATTTTCAGCGGCAGTAACATTCTTAAAAGCAAAGCAGCCCAAGATCACAAGTGCTTGGTACGTCCAGTCTGTGGTTAGCACTACTGCTTTGTTCTAAGTGCTATTTGGAGATGGGAGAGTAAAATGGCAGAAGCACTTCTTTCTCTTTTTAAAAGTTTTTATATACTTTTAATTGAAGTCTAATTGACATACAATGTGATATTAGTTTCAAGGGTACAACATTTGTATACGTTGCAAAATGACCACCACAATAAGACTAGGTACCATATTTCACCATACAAAGTTAATACAATATTATTGACTATGGTCCCCACGCTGCACTTTATAACCCCATGATTTATTTATTTTGTAACTAGAAGTTTGTACTTCTTGATCTGCTTCATCCATTTTGCCAAACCCCTTCTCTGGCAACTACCAATCGTTCTCTGTATCTATGAGTCTGGCTTTTGTTTAGTTTGTTTGTTTTGTTTTTTAGATTCCACGTGTAAGTGAAATCCTGCCGTATTAGTCTCCTTCTGTCTGACTTGTTTCATTTAGCATAATGCCCTCGAGGACCATCTATGTTGAAATTTTGCCATTTGCATGTCTTTCTTTCTCTTGAATGGAGATTCAGAAGATAGTACCTGAGAATTTCTTCTTTCCTTTTCCTCCTCAAGTATGTTCCTGGGAAACACTTGATTTAAAAAAAAATTTGGGAATGAGAAATTTTCAGGATTGGGGCAGTCAAAAGTTTTCAACTTAGTTTAATTCCCAACATAGAGAATAACCAAAGAGAAAGAACTATTTAGAAATTCAGTAGAATCCCTTATCAGGATATGTCATTAGCTATGATTTGAGGATTTGTGTTACACCATTTAATGAAAGGTCTGGGCAATTTGCACTTGACATTAAAGCCAGTTGAACAGAGACACACATTACTTTGTTCGTTCTTCCCATATATTGGGGCTGGGGTCTCCAGTCAGAGAGATGGGTAAATCATGAGTTCTGTCCTCAGTGAGTTCATGGAATGGTAAGAGAGTTCAGTACATAAATAAATGATTATAGAATAATATGATTATATGCTTGAAGGTTTGAAAAAGTACCGGTAAAGCCAGACACAAGGAAGAACTTATTTTGCTTGAGAGATTGTGCTTTAGTGGAGCTGAGAAAAAAGTGTGCCCAGAAGTAGCATAATCCTAACCTGTCTGGTATGTGTCTATGATCTAAGCTAAGGTTTAGCGTGAAAAGCATCAGAAATATTTACAAGTAGGACTTTCTTAATTTATCCCACTACCTACTTGTTTTATGCCTATGACCCTCTATAGGAGATAGAGTTTGAGAAAAATGGAAAAAGATATATATAAGATCTTTGGGTACTTGATTTTGACTAAATTTGTATTAATTCACTTTAAAAGTATTTGTTATAGCTTATATGCAAGTGTGTTATATTGGGGATTGAGAATACATCAGTGACCAAATTCTCTGCCCTCCTTCATGAGGGAAAAGAAAATTAAAAAGTATACATTAATACAAAATGTGATAAAATATGACACTCACTTCTATAAAGAAAGATATAGCAGAAAAGACACAGTGAGTGCTGATAAGTTTGTGGGAAATCATGTTATTTGATATATTATAATTTTATACTAGGTGGTATTTGAGCAGAGAACCGAGGTGGGTGGGGAGCTGAGTATGACGATTTCTGAGGAAGGGCATTTCATGTGCAAAGGCTGTGAGTGAGAAAACTTATTTGTTCCAAAGGCAGCAACGTGGTCAGTGTGGCTGGGACAGAGTGACTGGGCAAGTTGTAGGCAGTGCGGTCAGTGGGATGAGGGTTAAAATCCTACTACACCTGGAAGGGCACTGTAGGGGGAAAGGTCATTGTAGGGACTTCGACTTTTACTCTGAGTAGGATATTAGTAGTATAACACTTTAATGATTAAAACTGCTAATTCTCCTTTAAGATGCTTAGACCAACAAGCAACTCAAACTCTTTAATCATCTTCGTAAAAAGCTTTTCTTTTAGATTGATTGGTTACAAATCCTGCAACAGGAAGCAATCTCTAGAGTAAGCCATTCTCATTGAAATCAGTAAGAAACACTTTTAATTTTACTACCTGGAGCTATTATACTGAATATTTAAAGGGCAGATTAAAACTCAAGGAATCAGTAATTAGTAATTAATTGGGTTATGGAAACATCAACACCAAGGTCATCAGTTCAAATCAAAGTTGTGGAGACATAATTGTTAACATCTGAAAGCACTTCACTGGAAATTGTGGAATGGAAGTCTGTCTCAGTGTTTTTTTCTTGTCAAGAAGGATTCATATGCACAAGGCAAGAGTGACCCTGCTTTTGATATTCAATGAAATGCCTGCAGGGAGTCTTTTTGTAGACACTGAGGTTAAATGAATCTGGAAACTGGCCTATTGGGTCACAGTAAAACACTTCAGTACAATACATAATCAAACATTTCCCAAGATGGCATTAGAGCGTGCATTCCCTAGTCGATTGTAACCCTCATTATGCAAAATTCACTGAAAAATGTAATGCAGAACATGATGGTTTGATTATGCAACAAAACCAGTTAAATGTTTTCATTAGCTGTATAATATTTTTGCGCAATAAGGATTATTGTGTGTTGAAAATGTACTAATTCATTTAATCCCATGAGGCAAAAAATAATATTGAGGGAAATAATGATATTGTTAGGGACCCTGATTAGCAGAGCACAAAGTGCAAGTTCTTCTTACTAGGAAGCATAGTTCCAATTTACAGCACAATATGGAGAAAATTCAGGCATTTTACTTGTTGAATTATTTAAAGTTAATAAAGGGGTTAGACTTTTGTCATCTCATAAAGTTCAAATGGTTTTACCGATTGGGTGGGACAGCAGGAAATATAATTTTTATCTGCACACCCAGAGAAGTAATACATAAGTTGTGTGTGTGTGTGTGTGTGTGTGTGTGTGTGTGTGTGTATTACATGGGGATATACTAGGTTTTGAGCCTGTGTGGAGGATGGAAGGGAGGATTGCTTGAAGTAAGCAGTTGCAATGTGAACAATTTAATTCAATTAACTGCAACATGGTCTTTTGTTGAGATAGATATTTTCCCGATCTGAGTGAGTATATTGTCTGACTTTATAAAGAAGAAATGAATAAAGATACTAAAAACCTTGCGAAGAGCAACTGAAAAACATTCTCACTTTCCAATAAGCACTATAATGGAAACATTTGTGCAGTAACTCATATAATTAATAGTCCTTCTGTTGAGTAAAATAGTTATATCTTACTCATACTATTGCAAAGTCCATAGGCTTTATACTACTAGATTTGCTAGCGATTCAGCAAAATTCTAGTGAGAAAGGATTTCTTATTTGCGATATTGGTTTCTCTTCCCAGATATATCTACATACTTATTCTCACAAAATTCCAATTAGTAACCCAAACAAATGTTTAAGGGGGATTGACAAAATGATTCTGAAATTCATCTCAAGGAAGGAATATATGAGGATAGCCCAAGAATATTTGAAAATGAATAACACAAAACTATAATAAGTTAACAATTTATTCTAGAGGGAACAAATTGGTTCTATCAAAGAAATTAATATTGAAAAAGGTGGTATTTCAAATCAGTGGGGAAAGTAGAGATGAGGCCATGACTGGTGCTGGCCGAAAAGGGAAAGATTAGTTGCTGATCAAGCCAGCCTTAAGGTTCCCCTCAGCTTGGCTAAAGTTTAGACAGATTTCTTCTGACTATAGGCCTCTGACCTCTTTCCTTTGAGCAGTTACTTTAGAAAACTTGCAATTGTAAATTCTTTCTCTGCACTTCTGAGGTGTAAATCTTCTACAACTTTGGAATGTCTTCTCAGGGACTTGGAAGCAGTAGCTTTGAAATGTAATCATCAAGAAAGACAGTGATGATGGTTCTCAGAGTGTGGGAAGGTAGGTTGCTAACTTTGATAAGAACCTTTCAGCAAACACTAATGGCCTAATCAACTTGACTACCAACCTTCCAACACCCTCCAGCTCTTCCCCCCAGCTCACTCCAGTGCTTAAAATCTATTCTCTTTCTATTCAGCTGAGTTTGGTTCAGTCTTTCTCCCCTCTTGAAATAGTTTCTCTCTTCTATTGAAATAGTCTCAAATAAAGTCTTTCTTGCCTGTTTAAGCCAGTTTGGTGCAATTTTTCTTTTATAATGCCTACATTATAATATGGCTATAACAAAACTCAGTTAGGTTATATTAAAAACGTGAACCACAACGAAAACAATAATAAAGACCTAAAGTACCAGAATAATATTTATATATTTGGGGAGTCAGGGAAGCCTTGCTAAACTTTACACCAACTGAGAAAACATAAAGGGAAAGAGTAAGACATTTGAATAAATACTAAACATATCTAAATGCAAAACCCAGAACTAGGAAACTATGTGTAGTATTTTTGGGAGACCATGAATTAATATTTTTAATATTTTCCCAAAGTAATAAAAGAAAGAGATTTTTTTTAAGAGAAAAATGATCTAGAGCATAAACAAGTTTACCACAATATAATAAATATTAGTAGTCAATAAACAATGAAAAAGTGTTTCAAGTCACTCATAAATTAAAGTAAAAATACACAAAATATACCTTTTGCCCTATCCAAGTGTCATATTGGCAAAGGTTTTTTAAAAAAATAGACAAGCAAGAGACTATAAGGATGAAGAAAAAAATGAGATCACTTGTTTATTTCTAATGGGAATCTATATTGATACCAACCTTGTGGAGAATAACTGATCACTCACATTTGACCTATATTTTTTCTTTCAGCCTTTATGTTCAGTTCTTTTTACAGTCTCCATTTTTCTGCTGAAATGTTCTATATGTCCAAACACATTTTCAACATCTTCCTTGGACCCTTAACATGTTTATTGCAGTTGATTTAAAGCTGATAATTCAATATTTGGGCCATCATTAGGTCTGTTTTTATTGACTGATTTCATTCTTGACAATTGATCACATGTTCTTCCTTCACATATTTCTTTATTTTGATTGTATGCTAGATGTTGTATGAAAAAGAACAGTGGTGACTAAATTACATTTTGCCTGAAACTTAATCCTTCATCTGTAAGCTGCCAGTCATTGAGTCAATCTAATTTGTCATTTAGATAGTTCTGTTGTTACTTTGGTTAGATTCACTTTACCTTCAAAAACTTGACTATATGTGAACAAAACCTTCCGTTTGCCGGTATCCGAGCACTGGGGAGAGCACAGCATTTCCTTTGTGCCTTATACTCCAGCCATTAACTTTCTAAACTGCTTGTGATATCACTTTTTTATTTACAGCCAAGCTTCTGGATTTGTTGGTTGATATGCTGATGATTTCTCTTTGTTCTCAGTATTGTTCCTAGTTCTCTGTCACACAGAAGCTATCTCTCCTATTTTCCTGCAACTAGCCTTGCAAGGCTTTAGCAATGTGTACAGTAAATGTCCAGAGCATCTATGGAGGGTTTATCTCAGGTCTTATCTCAGGTCCTTTATTCCTTTCTTAATGGATTGCAGGCAACAGCAGTGAATTCTCAGGTTATCCAAAAGGGTTTCTCTCATTTCTTCTGTTCTGTCCTCTGCCTTTCACAGGCGTTGCATGCCTGTACCTGAGGGGTCTTCTCTCTCATTTATTACTCTCTGCTCCAAATCTATCACGTGAATATTTGGTGATAATCTACGGGGAAGAGTTAATGGGTGGGTGCAGAATCTCTCGGTGGTTGCGATGCCTCAATTTCTGAAATCATTTTACCAACCAATGTTGGGCTTATAAAATTCATTTTAAAAGTTTAGCCAGTTTCTTCTCACTCCTGTCAATCAGTGGTTGCTTCCTTACCCTCTTGCTTCTCCATCAGAAACGAAAGCCACAATAGGTCTCTTTTCGCCTAAGAAGGGATTGTCACTTTCTGTTTTGTAATCACTTTGATTTCTTTATGTTCTTACCTGTCTGATGACTTAAAAAATTACTTTTGCAAGTTACCTGCCTTCCTTGTTGCTAAGTTGAGGATGGCATTATGTTGTAACTTTCTTCATTTTCAGCAGAAGCGGAAATTCTAAAATTTTTAATAGAAGAAAGATATCCAATGTTATACACTTAAATACATATGATGTTTTCACATATTGGTACATTATATGAATATCAAAATGATACAGAAAGTTATGCTTTTTGTAAAAAGGTTTTATATTACAATTTTAAATGACAACTTCAGATTATGAAATTTTAATTAATAAATTTTAAAATTATGATTATCTCTGGTGTGATTATCTATTTCTTAGCTAGGGATCATTTTGTTGCAAGGGACAAAATCCTTCTCTGTCTAGCCTAACTAAAGTTACTTTTTCTTTTGATGTCAGATTACAGTATTCCCACAGAAACCAATAGCCAATGGCAGGGAATGTACTGGTTTCACAGTCAGATACTCTTTCTATTCCTCTTAGATTAAATAGCTTCTCATCTCTGCTTCTTTATGCACAGAAGTGTCTCATTGTATCTAAAATGATTCTTTGAGTCCCACTTGTAGATATTTAGGAGGGAGAATCTGGCCTGCCGACTCATGGAATGTTCTATCTCAGTTTCTAACCAATTGTGACCGTGGTATAGGTCATGATGTAATTATATGAAGGTTGGGAGCCTTTACTTTTGACTATTATTGTTCTTGCAAATATGTTTATGGTCTTGCTTCCCCATTAGTGTACAACGCTCTTGAGATCAAGCACCTGACTCTCTTACTCTATGTTATATTCCCTGTGTGGAAGCAAGTGCCCAGCAATGGTCTGTATTCAATGAAACATTTTAAATCACAATCTCAAGTCTTTTTCCTTCCACCTAAATGTTATTTTCAATACATGTTATTTCTGTTATTTGTGAAATAAAGATCCCACCTACTGCAATGGTTATTATGAAGTTTAACTTAAAAAATGCATATGCCATGTAAATATTAACTTAACGTTTTATACAAATACTACCTAAGAGATTGTATAAAATATGCATAGGAATTAGACTTACTGAATCACAGCAACTAAGAATGAAGTTGAGATTTTTTTAAGAAAATAGCATGTGACTGTAAAATATGAGAACAGACTTGAGATAAAGGGCATTTAATTCAATGATAAGACAGCAGATTAAATAATCAATACCAGAGTGAAAGAGTAAGAGTTTATGAAATTCTGGATTATGGAGATTTCTTCTGAGGTGAGTCTTGATTGTTGGATATTTTTCATGAGGCGACTACAGTGGAGAGATAGGAGAACATTTGAAATCTCATTATGCAGTGCTACTAGCGAGTTCTTTCTTCTGTTTGTTCTTTCCTTCCCTCCTTCCTCTGTTCCTTCTTTCCCTCCACAACATTGTATTGGAAGCCTACGCTATATGGGTTGAGACACCCTTTTTCAGAGCTACAGAGGTAAATGAACAAAACGCATCCCTTTCCCTCATGGATCTTGCATTTTATGGGGGATGACAAGCAATGAACAAATAGATCCTTAAATATATGTGTGTGTGTGTGTGTGTGTGTGTGTGCGTGTGAGTGTTTGTACACACATATGTGTAGGCAGTAATAAATGTAATGATGCAGAGTTACTAGTAGGGAGGAGGGTAGTTAGCTTTTGTTTTAGATGAGCTGTCCTCTGGCCAAAGGTTACCTCCTTGTCCTTGAATGGAGAGAGAAAGAGAGGGATACAGATTTGGCAAGAGTGGATTGGGCACAGTATACATCAGGTGATAATGCTTGGAGCTGGGAGCCTGCTTGTTGTGTTCACGTAAGTTCAAGCACAGAACAGTTGGAGTGGAATGGAGAGGGGACTGAGCAGTGGAAGATGAATTTGGAGCGACAACCGGGAGCCAGATGGAAAGTATCGAAGACCATGAAAAGGACTTGGGATTTTATTCCAGTAAGGGAAATGATTGGAGGGTTTGGGGCAGAGAAAAAGACATGACCTTACTTAAATCTTAAAAGGGGGCTTCCCTGGTGGTGCAGTGGTTGAGAGTCCGCCTGCCGATGCAGGGGACACAGGTTCGTTCCCCGGTCCGGGAGGATCCCACATGCCGCGGAGCGGCTGGGCTCATAAAGAATAATCTGTATAGGACAATAAGGCCTGTGGGAGGGTTGTTTTGGTTAGGATAATTTTTTCATTTTTTGAAATAGCGCTGGGGGCATATGACTATCTTCCATTGTAGCTTCATATGCCATTAGAATATTATATGTAGGGCACATTTTCTTGTTTTGTTATGTTGTTTGTTTTTTGGCTGTGCCACATGGCCTGTGGGATCCTCGTTCCCCAACCAGGGATCAAACCCATGCTCCCTGCAGGGGAAGCCTGGAGTCCTAACCACTGGACTGCCAGGGAAGTCCCCAGAGGTTACATTTTTAAGACTTCTGTCAGGCAACAGAAATAAATTTGTTTTACTTAAGACATAAATATATTTGGATAGAAGGAAAATGAAAATATCCTGATGTCTTTTAATCCTCTAAGCAGCTGAATGCATTAGGCTGAATGTGCATTTTGCAATCATATAAGAGCATACTGCAGCTATAATAAATAGTTCAATGTCAAAATTATAATTTTAAAGCACCGTTCCAAATATCAAAAGTATAAAATAAATGATATAATCAAATGAATATAAAAATAAATATGAAAGAAAATATTAATTTTCATATTAGATTTTTAAATAAATAATTTTTCAGAGACTATTACCGAAAGAGAAGATTTACAAAGATCCATGAGAAATATATATTTTTAAAGGATCATTAATAATAACAAAGTTAAAAGAATTTCAAGAAAGCCTAGATTGGAAAAATATGAGAATCTAAATGGAAGCTGTTGATGTACTTAAGAAGAAGTTATTTTATTTCAAATCAAATGTGATATACTGATTACCATTTTTGGACTGCCTACTTTGCCAGCCACTGAGCTAAGCATATTGTATGCATAAATTCTTTTAATATTTTGCCAATTCATCGCTAAGGAGAATAAATTGTGGCTCCCCACTACTGAAAATTAAGGCCACTTGTTGCATATCTATTTTAGGTAAGTAGCCAATTCTTAATTGGGAAAGTAAAAATATGATATTGTTAGGTTAATATTGAGATCACTGAGGAAGTAATACAATCTCTTGTCTTCCAATTGTCCTGGAGAGAAAGAGCTGGAAAATATTTAGCTGTAATGGCAAAGAAGGAACAAATACACCACAGCTTTATATTTTATTTGTTTATTTCCTGCAGCTGCCTTGCAGGAAATGTGTGTATCATCTAATTGGGAAGGTGTCCATCAGCAATTACATCAGATGGAATCCATGGGATCCAGCAATTATAGCAGATTGGATTAAGAGCAAATGGATACTTAATAAGTATTTCTTCATGACGATGATGATGATGGCCATACTAAGAGTATTTTTGTGACATTAACAGCAAATAAAAGACTATTTTCACTTTTTTTCACTACATTTGTAATATGCCTGCTTGCATTCCATTTTTTGCAGTGAGAAAGCATCTTTCTCAAGGTTTCTCATATGACAATGTGCAAGGTATTGATGAATGAACTAAACAAGTTATAGTAGCTTACTTTAGCTAGATGTCATACAAAGGGCAACTAATTGTGATCATAATTTTCTCCTGTGTAATACATTTCTACAACAAGCTAAAATTAAGTTATAAACATTGAATAACTTCACCTCTTAGAGTCGAAGAAAAGGTTATTATCTCCAGAACTGAACTTCAACTGCATCTTATCCAATAAATGTTCACCTATCCAGTGTAAGCTTAATGAAGAGTGAAGAAAGAATAAGTTCAGAATGCAGAGAATCAAAAGGTTGTCAAAATGGGATTTTAAATATTTCTCTTACATAGCAAAAGATAACTTGCCATTTTACTTTTAAAATAACCCATTTAACCAACAAATTCAATTGTAAATAATTTTAAGGTATAATAAATTTCATTCTCTTGATACTATAATTTCTGATGATTAAAGTAATCTGTACACTGCGATTAAGCAGAGATCATATATAGACTCACCTAAGGAAACTAACCTAGTACTAAGTGCTGCAGAGAAAAAAGGAACTAATATGGCAAAATTGATACTGTAAACAAAATACTAAATTTAACAAGAAATTCTAATTAGGTTGAAAAAATGGTCAGATTAAAATAAAAATCTAGCAGAGTTCAGGCTTTTTTCATTTTCAAAAGAATGTATGGAGAATCATTGAGTTCCAGAGTTAATATCTGGGAAAAATTAATTTGATCTCTTTTCAGTAGGAATGCAAACTTTTATAGGTCTATGTTGAACTTATGGGAATGGATGTTTATAATACTTGTGTATGTAAGGTTGTATATGTGTTTCTTTGAATTTTTGTTTGAAGTGCTAGTTGCTTTGGTGTATTTTGGAGTATGTTTTGCAAAGAAATTTTTTTCCATTCCAATCAATAGGAAATAAAATAGTCTAATATTTAAACATAACTTGACTAGGAAATAGGAACCCAAGAGACTCAAGTTTTGGAGAAAATAATTATATTTTATTCAGTTATCTAAGCATTTTACTTTTATGAATTCATGAAAGAACCTAATATGTGAATTCCCTGTGGAACTTCTGTCTTTTTGTGCAGTTAATAGTAACTTATTTTTCCCAACTCTGCTTTCAAAATTATTATTGCTATGTGATATAACTCCTTTATACATTATAACATTATAGAGAGCAGGATTCTAGCTCTGATGCCATTTTTTCATTCATTTCTGTAATCTCTCATAGGGGTTACTGGCCCTGAATATGCATGTAGTCTTCCTCAACATTCTGACTGTCAACATAACCTTTATGGTTTATAATATT
This sequence comes from Neophocaena asiaeorientalis asiaeorientalis, assembly GCF_003031525.2. Classification (NCBI taxonomy): domain Eukaryota; kingdom Metazoa; phylum Chordata; class Mammalia; order Artiodactyla; family Phocoenidae; genus Neophocaena; species Neophocaena asiaeorientalis. The sequence continues at coordinate 3,303,417 of NW_020175672.1, forward strand.
TATTTTGCTTTAATAACTGAAGTAATTCCCAGGGATCTTTAAGGCCATAGAAGAGGTCTCATACATTATCACTTTGATTAAATCTCAACTCTTGATTATGATAACAGGGCACTTACTACATTCTGGCTTATGAAAGCTACACAAAGCTCCTTTCTCTTGTGTTATCATGACACCAGTTATTTTTGCCATTACACTGGACAGTATAAGATTTTCAGTAATAAATCCATACTGTGAACCAACCATCTTTTAGTCTTACATTTTGGTAAGCAGTGCATTCTATGTAAATCACTTTTCTGTCAACAAGAGAAAAAATAGTGAAAAGGGGGATGTAATGAAGCAGGGTCTGGGATGGTCTGTGTACTTTGAAAAGGAACATTCAAATGAAAATATTTCTATGCATATAACATTATAGCACAAGATGGTCACTGTGTCATAATGCAATCTGCAGAAAGTCAAGCTCAAGTAAATCTTCTGTCTTGGTAGGGATAAAAATGCAGAAAATGTTTATGTTCTGTGATTCATTATTTCTCAGTGGGGAGGACTGTTATCTGCATCCGGATGTAGGCCTAAGTTTTCATTATTATCAAAAGGAGACTTGGGTTTGAAAGATTATGAATTACTAGTGGAATTAGCACTGGGCTGTGAACGAGACCATCGACTAATATCTAGCCTCTGTATTTATTAGAAAGATGTCACTAAATTTATTTATGCTCCCAATTCATAGATCGTAGTCATACATTTGGAAGCACCTCACATGCACTTCCCATAATGTCTGTCCCACCTGCCTTTACCAACTCCCAAGTCATGGTCAGCTTTCTGCTAGAAAGAGTCTAGTCATGAGGCTACCTACCAAGGCAGCCCATTCTATATCTGAAATTGCTCCACTATTCTATTTATTGAGCTAAATTTGCTTCCCTACAGCTTCCCCCCACTAGTCCCAGATCTTCCCTCTGGATCTGTACAAAAATTATCTGATGCTTCTTGTCTATGACAATCCTTGACATAGCTAAATATAGCTATCATGTCTCCCTAATATTTTATTTTCCAGGCTATTTATCCATCACTAAAATAAGGTTAAGTATTGTCTCAGGATGGTGATGAGAATAAGGTGAAATAATAGATGTGAAAGTGTGTCAAGAATACAAATAAACATATATAAAATGTATCATTGTTATATCTTAAAAATAATAGGTATGAAATTCTAAGCCTTCAGCTAAAATATCTTCATCATAGTATTTTTTAAACAAAAACTCCAGTTGTTTATACTTCTGCATTCTTAAAATTGAACTAAATTACTGCTTGGGTAAAAGAGTCAGCCGAAGAATTTCAGCAGCAGAATAATTAGTAGTTAGGGCAGGCTGGCAAGTTAGGACAATCTCCAGGAGAGATAGATTATGTTCCTAAAGAGACTCTTCCAACTTTGCAAACCCAAAGAAACGGAAGGACTGACATGAGAAGGAGGCCTTTCTATTTAGGACAATGTCGCTTTATTGCATGAGAACTCCAACCATAGACCCAGTAACCCTGAATTGGATCCCACAGGTCCTATCAATTTGTGGGTTAAATGTACCTCTGGCATCTGCATAGTGATTCAGATCTTGGAATGTGGAGCCGAATTATCTAAGTTTAAATCTGGCTATGCCACTTTTACTTGTTAACTGTTCATTTTTCTGTGTGAGCTCAGAAGAATTATTTGACTTTTTGGCCTCAAAACCCTTACTTGAAAATGGGCCTAATAAGAGTAACCTACAGTATCAGGTTATTGTAAGGATTGCATGAATTAAAACATAGAAAGTGTATAGAACAGCAGCTCTTTCCTAGCTCAGTAAATGCCAGCAGATAATGAATCTAGCCCTGTGGCTAGAACAGATATCTTCAACCATGCACTTTCCTTAATTTATGCACGAGGTTATGTATTGTGGCTACATGTTTCAGCCAGTGGGTATATAAAGTTGGTTTTCCTATTTTTTCTCCCATCTTCAGAATTGTCACAGAGAGAGATCTAAAATATCATGCACTGGAAATGACTTATTCATCGGAAAATGCACGTCCAATAATTATTTTAAAGGGCTCTGTTGTAGATAATGTTGACTACTTGTTACATCTCACTGCTTGATCTGGGCAAGCCCACTCTTTCTATACCCATCCAGGGAGTAGAGAAATCATTATTCAATTTTCTCCAATTTAAAGCCAAATAAGAAGGAAAAAGAGCATTTCAGTCATTGATGCCAATGAACTGGAGAGGAAAAATTGTAGATGCAACTACCAGATTATTATTCTCACTGATGCCGACCAAAGTCGAAGGGAAAGACAAGACAAAAGCGCCATGCGCACAAATTATCTTAAGTGCATGGACTCAAGTTCGCACTTTTATGAATAATCCGTTTTATTTCCTTTTGACCTCACCCTTTGCTGTAAGAATGTCTTTCTAAGTAGAAGAAGCAAATCAAATCACCAGAAATTCTGCCCTGATTATTGTTCATTTTCCTATGGATTTATCATTCCAATAGAATCAGAAGGAGGAAGGGGTCCTCTTTGCAGGCCACCCTGGAGTGATGTCTGTTCACTGTAACCCTTTCTGTAAAAGTGATGGGCTACTTGGCTCCCCTGCCCTGTACTATTGGCTCACAAGATCACACTAGTTTTGCAGTTTCTCCATATTCATTCTGTTTTATTTTTCATAAGATCTGACTGACTGATACAATTTCTTCCGATTTTTCAACTTAAATTATTCTATTTTCTCTCTACGTTGGTGCCTTTCTGATTTCTTCTCTGATCTACTTTTCTAATCAATACTGCCAACTCAAAATTTAATAGAATCTAGGAAGCACACTTGAATTTTCATGGCTTGGTTTTCCCTTTTGTTTTCTTTTTCATTTTTTTCTAATATAACACTTCTCCTCTTCTCATATTTCTATATTTCTGGCTTCCATAGGATACTGGGTTCCCCATTCTGTCGCTTTCTTGTTGTGATCCAGAATCCATCTGCATCCTGTAATCGTGCTCACTGAAGTTGTTAGCTGTGAAACTCCAGCAGCTGGAAGCCTTCCCCAGGAGCTTGGTGGGGACAGCACACCTTCGCCGCTTTCTCCTGGAGGATAGACAAGGGGTTCTCATTGGACCTGCACAGATTGCAGTTATCTTCTGCCCTTAAAATGGTTCCAGTCTGTTCTTTCATGGTTGCAATTGAGATTTTGGCCAGGGGATTCCACTTATTTCTAGTCTCTTTCTTCCATATCCTTCTGTAGTCCAAGTGCATCATCTATGTTTTGTGCATTTCTACAGCCTCACTGCATGGATGGTCTATGTGGGCAAGAAATTTCATCAGCAGATACAATGCCAAGAAATGATAAATAGCTGGCACTTCTGTCAATCAGAAAAGCAGGAATTAAGTAGGTCACATTTCAAGGAGGCTAAAATTACTTTTTTATGAATATAAAAGTCTTGTGCCTTTGTAAGTTCGATTAACTTAAACTAGATATAAAATTTAACGTACTACTATCAGGCCTTAAAAGGGTATGTGAATCTGAACAAATATGACTATATCGAGTCTCAATAATATGCTTCATGAAATGAGTTTGTTACAAAAATTTATCCTAAAACTAAAAGGAAGTTTTAAAACAAATATCAAAAGAATTCTAGAAGAAATCAAAATTGCATTTACACACTATTTATAAAATGACAAAAGCAAGAGCTTCTTATATCATCACTTATAGAGTGTTTTAAAGCTATATTCAGGAAACTATTCTTATCATGAAACACTGATTTTTAAGCATTAAATCATTTGAAAAACTTAGGAAATAATTTATAGCAAATATAAGGAAATTATTAATGAAGTCAGAAGACCAATCAATTGAAAAATAGATATAAAATAAAATTGATAAACAAATATAAAAATGGATTGTTTTTAAAACAGTAAAAGAAGTATATAGATAATGTCATTATGAAAAAGAAAAATAGGAATAAATAAAATTATGAATTAGAAGGTATAAGTGCAGTCAGAGAGAAATTCTTTGGAGAGGTTATTTTGTAAACCTCAATACAAATATAAATACATATAATATGTAGGCAGCAGATTGCTTTGTACTAGAGGAATATTATATAATACTTGAGGGAGCAACATGAATGTAATCTTATTTCTATCATTTCCTGGCTGTGTGAAATGGGGAAATGCGTCCAAATTATCTGTGCTTCAGTTACAGCATTTATAAAATGAGGGTGATGGTCAGTGTGTTTACCTCATCACTTTGTTCTAATTGAATTAAATCATGTTTAAGAAGAATGTCTAAAATTTCAGCATACAGTTTGTGCTTAATAAAAGTTAGGCATTAATAATAGTGGCAACAATTGGGTTTTACAAGCTTAATATTATTTCACCAGCCACCGACTTGCATGTTTTTAATATACAACGTCATTGTTAGAATGGCTTTATTTTTAACTCTTAGCACTTGGTTTTGGCATGTCGCAAGCAAATTAATGTAGATATTTTCAAGTAAATAAAATCTAAACGATTAGGCAATTAAATTCAAGGGGCATAGCTCAGCCTCATTTCAAAACACATGGACCCCACTTCAAAGGCCCACCCCCAAGCCTTTTCCTGTCTTCCCTCTTGATTGGCTATCATGGCACGGGGAACTTACATCAACAGAGCTTTGCACTGTCAGGGGAGAGACCATTTTCTTGGACTCTTCTGTGCCTAGACCCTGTGCTGTTGCTGTTATCAGCTGCTGGAGCCCTCGTCATCTCTTTTCTCGGCAAAGAAAATATCATTTACAGTTCTGGCAGATTCACTTGGTTTTTCTGCTTAGCTCTCTGGCATTGATGATTTTCTGGAGAGGGTGGTCTGGCTCCCCTGCTCTCCTGCGAGTTTAGGAGTGTCACGCTGCCATTTCAGCCTAGCTGCCAACTCTTGGAAATCTGAATGACACAAGCGAAGTGCACCTTTATTACCTCTCTCATCAAGTGTAGAATTTCAAAGGAAATCCACTAAGTCTAGTCCCTGTAGCCCTCCTCAAATTCTCCTGGTGGAGCTGAAATTTCTTACCACTTCTCACCCTCCCTTTCCCTCATTTGATATCTTTTTCATTCAAGCTCCAAAGGCTTCTCTAAGTATGATGTGGGTGAGGAGGATGGTGTTGACGCTTAGAGACAACATGTCTTCTTTCAAATCTATGAGCTGTCGACTCAAATCGATCTTCAAATGTCTTAAACTGACATCAGAGGTGGTGTTTCTTCACACTTAGAGGAGAAAGGAGTTGTTACCGAGGCACAGGAAGTTTAGTGTGAGTGGCAGGTAGTACTCAGGTTAGAGAAGGAAGGGAATCAAATCAGAAAAATTAACGGGACTCAGAATATGGATGGTCTTAGAGGTCATCATAAGGCATTTGAATCGTATTCTGACTGTGATGGTAATTAATAAATCAGAGTTTTACCCTGGAGAAGGTCCGCATCTGATAGATGCTGATGAAAAATGTGAACTCTAAAGACAAGAGAAGTGGCAGGGAGCCCTCTTAGGGTGCCTCTAGGCAAATCCAGGCCAGAAAGGAGATAGTGGTTAGGGACAATGTTGTTACAGTGGAAATGATGGCAAATTTGCTGTGGAATGGAAAGGAAATGAGAAGAATCAAGGAGGAGTCCTTTGTTATAGACTTGAGGAACTAAGTAGCTGGTAGGGTCATTTCATGCAATGGGACATTTATCCTGTGCCAGGCTTCGAGATATATGGAGTAAGGAAGAAAATAATAGTTTCCATTTGAGAATCATGCACTCGGGTGTTGAAGGTAACATTCAGAGATGAGAGGGAAGAGGCAGAGGTGTTGCTAATCACAGAATGTTCTTGCCTCTGGTGGGAGCAGCGTTTGTTTGATTAGAGAAGGACGTGAGGGAATTTCCTGTGGTAATGGCAATGTTCTATAACTTAGTGTATATAGCTCGGTGCATTTTTCAGAACTAGTTGAACTCTATACTTAAACTCTTCGTTTCATTGTATGTAAATTATACCTCAAAAATGGTAACCCATGAGTTAGAAAAACAAAAATAGTTTTGCTTACAGATATAGATAGTGAAAATAAAAGGCAATTCAACTAAGGTAGCTGTCCATTGAAATAAGAGTATAAAACAGCTTTCACTCTCTGATTAAAATGTTTCTACTTAGCTTGTTGTAGACAGAAGTTGGACAACCTTGACTATGAAGGATCTATCCCAGTTACTTAAAGGGGTAAGTTCTAAAGAACTCTCCCTGTGATAATGATATCTTGTCAGTTAACTCATGTGATCAGACATAAGAGAGCCTGTGTTGCCACCAAACCATAATTTTCTCAATGGAGTATAAGGAAATAATGATTTCATGCACTGTGTTCCTACACAGCTGAGGCCTTCTGAACAACGGGTATGTCTGAACAGCTAACAATTATTGGAAGCTATACTGTCTCCCTGAAGATAGACACCCAGAGACATTTTAGGATTCTCAGGTGTTAGTTTAGTGGTTAGTTTCGTGAGTCAGCTTAAGTCTCCTTTATCTTTCAGGAGACATTTGTTTACTTTCCAGGGTAACTAATCATTTTCTCTCTGGAGAAGAGTGTAAGCGGGTGAAGCAGAGGTACCAGTAGCCATAAAAGCTTAGAGTTTTCTCTAAGGGGGAGGGAGGAATAAATTAGGAGTTTGAGTTTAACAGATACACACTACTATATATAAAATATATAAACAACAAGGGCATACTGTATAGCACAGGAAGCTATGTTCAATATCTTGTAATAACCTATAATGGAAAAGAATCTGAAAAAGAACATATACGTTTATATGTATATATATATATATATATATATAGACTTAATCACTTTGCTGTACACCTAAAACTAACACAACATTGTAAATCAGCTATATTTCAATTCAATAAATAAATAAACATGTAAGTAGAGTCTTCTAATTTGAGGCTTCCTCCACTCTGGTGCAAAGCCAATTCAAACAAATGTACACATTTTGCCCTCATTACATTGTCCTGTGGGGCTTGGGGTGTGGGGATACAATGCTAAGATCTTGTTCTGGCTACTGCTTTCATGATGAGTAGCAAACTGTGTGCCTGGCTTAGGGTCTTGTGTTTTTGGCAATACATGTATATATAAAAGCAAACTAACTCAGTAACTGGCAAGTGGTGTAATCTCAGATCCTTCACAATTTTGGAGCTAACAGGGAGATTCTACAGTAATCGTGTAATGGTTTCTCACGCAGTGTGTCAGATCCCTGGATGAAAGCCTGAGTCCTAAGCCAGAAGTCCCACAGAGTCCGGCAAAATTTGGGAGCTATTTCTAGCAAATGTAATGGTGCCTGTGAAAATTTAGAGCTACCTGTTTTTGGGGAGAAATATACAACTCCACAACAGTTTTTACAATGTCTCCACTCCCAACTATACCTGTTGGTAACCTGTATTACTGTCTAAGCCTAGTTATTTGCCATTTGCTGTCATTGTGACTCTGCTTTCTAAAATCACAGTACAGGTGGTAAGCAAGAGCTCTTTTTTCCCCCCAGTAGGAGAAAATGCATTTAGCTTGCGTTTAAATGAAGGAAGCTAATTTTATAATTTTACCATTTAAACTTTTCCTTGGTTTCAAACATATTCATTCTCAATTCTTTTAACAGGGTGTTCAGTTCTTACTTTGTTGGAAAGTCGGATACAGAGACAATTTAACAATGATAGTGTATCTGCTACACCTTGAAGATTTATTTCTTCTTGGATACTAAACACATGCTATGCAACATATAGAACTTTGAATTAGATTTTGATCAATGACCTCATGCTAATTTCCATTCTGTTTGTTTTGCTAGTGGGAAACTTTATGAAGTGAAGTTTCAGATCTAGTATGTGTTTTTGAGGGTATTTAAAAAGACAAAAAGCTATCTTTTACAGAAGAGATGGCCCCTATCTCTTAATGTCAGTTCCCTACATATCCAGGTTTATTCTATATCTACTAGAAAACTCCGATCTTTTATGAAAGAATGAAGTGTGAGAACAATCTATTTCTAAGAACAAAACCACTGAATATCTATCTTTTCAGAAAGCCACATAATCTTAAATTGCCTTAAGTTCTAAGTGATATTATCTGAACTGGAACACAAAGATAATGTCATGTCCTTTGTATCACTCACCAACCCACACTCTGGAACTAATTAAATGAAAGATTCATAACAAATGATGAGATAATAAAACAAAGATATTTTCCATTTGTCTTAATTCTTACGTCTATATATGCACTTAAAGTGTCTAGAAAAATCCATCCTGTCTTCGATTATAAATATCAGTGAGATATTCAATTACCTTTAAGCCCCAAGATTACCTACTGAAATGTAGGTACTATTTTGTTCTTTTCACCAGAGAGTCTGCAACTTGGTAAATTGTTCCAAAACCAGAGCATATTTTCCCATAGAACCAATCTACAAAGAAGTGTCAGGTCAACACACTGTTCCCACACAACTGTTAAACCCGCACTGTCCTCAAGTTGAATATTTTATCAACGCTGCTGAAAACCTAATCATCACGCTTATTAATATGCCTGTGGAAAATTAATACAGAGCCCTCCAATTCCCCAAGGGAGCCAGGGAATAACCTGTCCTGTCAGTGGGACTGTGGACTCCTTTCCTCTCAGTGGCTGAGTGGTGGGAAGTCCCTCTTCCCCCTCTAGTAATTAGCCTTGGTGTGACAGCCATGGTGTGGAGCTGGGACATCCGACACAGAGAAAAAAGTTGAATGGGCTAAATATACTGGATTGATAGCCCTGAAAAGATGCTTCTCACTCTGGCTGAACATATGACATCTTTTTGAAGTTGCCTCTTTAGGGCTTTAGGAGCCAACCTTCATGCTTCAGTTTCTTCCTGACACACTACTTCTGATGAATCCCATCCCCATATCTTGAGGTGTAGCAGATTGGAAGAGATTCTCAGTATTTCTTCTCTATCCTTCTCTTCCTTTATGAAGCATACAGAACTTCTAGGGTTTTTCTCCACTCACATACATTCTGCCTGAACACCCTCCTTTTATAATATAAGGCAACACCTGGGGAAGATGTATGTGGTAAACTATTATCTTCTGAAATCTCTCTTTCTCCCTACACCTCACTTGGTCCTATAAGGGGTGGTCTGCAAACTCAGCATCTAGGTAGGAATGATTTGAAGTAAGAGCTCTGCTGATTGCTGCTAGTGAGGGGTACAGTTCAGGATAGGAAGGCATCCTTCCCTATAAATATTTGTTTAACATACAAATCTCATTATTATTAAATATTGAACTTAAATTTAAAACAAATCTCTCTATTAGCTTGCCACACCAAAATCCAACCCACCATCTATAATCTAAATATAGCCCACAGGGCTATCAGCTTAGGGTCTCTTCTGGAGAGAGGAACAAAGACACACCAAAGGTGACCCTGGCTACTCTTGCCTAGAACATAATTGAATCCAGAGTCATCTATTTTGGAAGGTATACTCAGAGTTAGACATAAAGGGTTTCACATGTTTAGTATCATATTTCTTCATTTCTTTAAATGTAATTAGACTGATTATTTCTCCATTAGTCAAATTCTTAGGGAGTTCATCATTGTGCTCTCAGGATTTTTCCTTCACCTGATAATTATTCAAGAAATCCACAGGATTAAGACTTTTTTTCTTTTAAAGAAGAGGTCTGCCTGATTTCCACTGCAAATGGAGAAGAAATATGAGCATTTCTCCTCTGCTACTGTCATCTCTACCATGGATCCACACTGCCACAAGATGCGTAGCGGGAGTGAGATTCAGAAGATCACTCTGAGCTGTCCTCTCAGGACCATTCCTCAGCTCCCACATCAGAGACAAACCTCACAGCCACTTGCCCTTGCGTCTCCTTGCTTAGTGCCTAATCTATTTGGGAGGGATTTTGGCTAGATGGATCTGCTCTGCCCACCTGACTTAACAGTGGACTCAATCAACCTTGTCATACCAAATAAAGAGAATAGATACTGGTCCACTGCTATCCCCTCCCCCTTCCCTCTTTCTTCAAAGCTTCATTCTCCTATCTAAAGTGTGGGCAGATTAATCTGTCTGCTGTTTAAGTAGATATGAAACGACATAGCAAAATGTCCGTTCCCTTTTTTTCCAGTCCCCTCCATCATGAGTGCTCCTCTCAAAGTACCTCTCAGTTGGCTCGAGGTAGGGACAACTATGCCTCCGTTCTTTTTCTTCAGAGCTAATGAGAAATGAGCTAATGAGAAAGCCTCAGCATTCCCCACCAGATCAACAATTTCAGCTTCTGTAGATCCTTTCCTCCCCTCTCAGCTCTGATTGTTTGCTTAGAGATTAGATAGTCTGATTTGGGGGTAAACAACGTGAGTGATGTTTGCAGGCAGCAAGTCTATGTTTTCAATTCTTAATGAACTCAGAGGGAGTTGTCTAGTACCAATTGCTGTTGTTTTTCTATTTGATGTCTTTAAAAAAAAAATAATGTGAGCTTGGAACCCCAGATCCCAGTTCTGGGACACCAGAAAAAGTTCTGCTCAAGATTGGACATTTGCCATCAACAGATGAATGGATAAAGAAGATGTGGCACATATATACAATGGAATATTACTCAGCCATAAAAGGAAATGAAATTGAGTTATTTGTAATGAGGTGGGTGGACCTAGAGTCTGTCATACAGAGTGAAGTAAGTCAGAAAGAGAAAAGTCAGAAAGAGAAAAACAAATACCATATGCTAACACATATATATATCACATATATATTCATATATTCATATATATATTCATATATATGAATCTAAGGAAAAAAAAAAAAGGTCATGAAGAACCTAGGGGTAAGACGGGAATAAAGACACAGACCTACTAGAGAATGGACTTGAGGATATGGGGAGGGGGAAAGGGTAAGCTGTGACAAAGTGAGAGAGTGGCATGGACATATATCCACCACCAAACGTAAAATAGATAGCTAGTGGGAAGCAGCCGCATAGCACAGGGAGATCAGCTCGGTGCTTTGTGACCACCTAGGGGGTGGGATAGGGAGGGTGGGAGGGAGGGAGATGCAAGAGGGAAGAGATATGGGAACATATGTATATGTATAACTGATTCACTTTATTACAAAGCAGAAACTAACACACCATTGTAAAGCAATTATACTCCAATAAAGATGTTAAAAAAAAAAAGATTGGACATTTGTATGAAGTTGGAAAGATCCCAAAGGGAACAGGCTGTGAGGCTGATTGGAGATTCTGGAAACAATATGAAGGCTGAGAGCTCAATGAAGTACCCCCATGCCAGCAGGGCATGAAGAAAATGAGAATGGCACACCAGTTTAGGAAGAGAGGTCAACACTTCCATTCTGGATAAACAAGTGGTTCTTGGAGGGTGAGGAAGAAGGGAAAAAAAGGCCTCTGATTCCCAGGGCAGAACACAGGAGTCATCAAGGGGTAGAGCTGATAACCACTTAGATTCCCTTAGGTATCTGCAGACATTGTTCTCTTACCTTCACGTACTCTCTTGTGTATGGCCCTCTTTTTTTTTTCTTTGCCCCCATCCCTGGGGCATAAGTTCAAAGGAGAAAACAGCAGTGATCAGACCGTGGGAACTAGACCAAGCTTCAAAAGTGACACCCCTTTTCCATTCTCCCTCTGAGCCTATCTGTGATCCTATGTAAATAACCTAGAAGAGAGTAGAGTGGTGACGGTCATGGTGGTGAGAGGTGGATACGGGGCAAATTTTGCGAGATTTGAACTGGATAGTAAGTGCGAGCGTAATCATGAATTCTACTCAGAAAACACTTGATTTGAAGGAACATTTATTTGAAACTTTGAAGCAGGGACACATGGAAACACAAGTGATATCTCTCTGCCTCTACTGGTCCTCATAAAGGAGAGTGAGTTGGGTTCATACAACAAACTTCCTATTGTGCAAACATCTGGTTTGTGACTATTGTTCACACCTGATGCAGGGCGAATCCCTGTGAGAAAATGTCTCTTCCCTCTCTCCTATGTATTCACAGAGGGATCCCTCCCACCTTTGGCCCTGGTCCAATACCTCTGAACGGAGGAATCTGGATTTAAGCAGGGAGCAGGGTGTAGTTTTCAGTCTCCACTGGATCCAGCCCAATGAGAAGTAGGAAAACTTGTTTCCTCTCCTACTCCTAAGTTTTTTCAATTCTGATCTATTGCACTTTGATCCTAGTCAAGTGCTAAGATCCAGCAAAGGTTCTCATGGTCTGATTCTTTTCTCTGGAGCTGGATTTCTAACTCGAGCTCACATTGCAGAAGTGGTGGAGAAGTCAAGTCCATAGTGAATTGACAGCTACAGGTCTGTGTGTGGTAGGACGCAGACAGGGGGCAGGTCTCTGATTTGAGATGGAGAAGAAGACTTGGGGAAAGGTGGAGGTGATCCTCTGGATGGCTGCAAAATCCACTGCGCTCAAGAAAGAGAAGCCTGTGGAAAGGAAACCCTGCCTGAGTGTGCTACCCCGTGCCCTGGTCCGTGAGGCTCAGCGGTAGATAAAGCTGCTCATTTTAAAGGACACAAAACGGGTCCCATGTGAAGTAGGTGAGCGGCAAAGTTCTGAGCAGAGTGGGAAATAGAACCATCCCGGGAGACTACAGCACGGGGAAGAAGGGCTGCCAAAAGCTATAAGGAAGGCTCGCCAGAAAGGCTTGACCTTGTTGTCAATGGCTGGGACCTTGCTGAAGATCAGAAATACAAATACACAAGGAAAAGGGAGTTTACTGATTTCATATACCCACCTCTGGATGAATGTATTTTTTTACCATAAAGAAAACAATGTTTTATTTGAAATTACAATTTTTTTCAGGGTAGCCTCACAAAGGAAAATTTCTATGATGCTAAAACAGTCGAAGGCCACTTTACTTTAGCTGAGAACCTATAGAGGTCTTGCATATGCAAAATAGGGCCTTGGAGCTGAGTGTAGGAAACACAGTCACAATTAGCTGAGTACCACGCGGTGGAGAAGAGGCAAGAAAACGAGGGTCCAGAAGGGGATAGTCTACAAGGTGCAAGGAGAGCCTTAGCGGAAGAGACCCAGAATGGGGGCAGCAGGTCAGGGACGGAGAAATGGCCCTTTGTTCAGCAAATCTGACAGAAGCACTAAGAGCTCTGGGTTTTCTGCACATTGTCCCATGAGCTTGGAGTGGGACCTAGCCTCCACCTTAGAGGCAGGGGGTGAGAGGGGCTTCCAAATAATTAAACAAATGGAAATAACTAAGTGACCAGATGGTCATTCCCAGTTTAGATATTTTTAGGAGAACTGGTTCACAGGAAGGAAATATGTGACCACCTCAAAATAATCTAGGGAACAAATGACAAAAAAGCTTTAAGCAAGCATGAACCGATAGGGATATTTACCTTTACACACCTTTAGGCTGAGAATCCACCGGTGGAGGGCTTTTGATTCATTTCCATTATTTCAGTGACTGGTCCGATGTTGAATAAATGTTTGTGAAATGTAGAAATGAACAGCTTTCCTCACCTGCTATAAGTTTAACTTCCTTTATCACTTTATTTAAAGGCACAACTCTCCATTAAACCCAGGTTGGCATTTCCTGGTCCATTTCCTGCTTTTCTTTGCTACATGGCTTGTGTGCCATCTGGTCCATTATTTATTTTCTGTCACCACATTTTGGTATGTAAGCTCCAGGATGGCAGGAAAGTCTGACTGTTTTGCTCACTGGCATGTCCCTTAGCAACTAAAGGGCTCCTGGCCCATAGTTGGTATGTCTTCATTTTGAAGAAATGAATGTACAAATGAATGAATGAAGGTGTACATATGCGTTCCCAGTCATTTGAAAAAAAGAAATGATTTTTTTCCCCTCTGGACTAAAAGAATCACATTGAAGAATTTGAAAAAGAAAAAAGAAGGTGGAAAGAAAAAGGAAAACCCATTACTAGATATGAATTAAAGCCTGTTTGCTTTTATGTATTCAAAACCCCAACCAACACAGAACAGTAGTCAGAAGCTGGACCTAATTTCTAGGAAGGAAATTAGAAGCTTATTTTCTGTCTTTCCATTGCTTTTGAATCTGTGTCCTGATACAAGCCAAATGTTGTCTGTCAGCCCGTTACAACATGTGCTCTCACGTGCTGCCACATTTTTCAGTGCTGCCCCCCCCCACCCCCGGCGTTAAACCGCTCTGTTCTGCTGCCTTGCTATCTAAGGCTCGAGATAAAAACGCTCAGTTGCTGCTGCCACGCTGTCTGTCTCCAGTGTTTAAATGCTTCCGTATCATGGGGTTTGCATCTGACTACATCCTGGCAGCTTCCAAATAAGACTTAGAGAAACCAAGCGACCACTGTGATGATGACTAAACATTTTGCAGAACAGTGAGAGGGAGAGATAGGTATGGCTCTCTGATGGCTCAGTTTTTCCTTCTGAGAAAAACCATCCCTACCACCTAGACAGGACAGATGACTAGCAAGCACCATCATGGGCATAGCTGTGACTGGTCAACAGATGCCATTCCATTAGTATGTGCGTTCCCCAAGAATATGGAATTGGATGAAATTAAAAAAACAAAACAAATAGATTGAGCCTTTCTTCACATGAGAGGCGTATAGAAGCCCAAAAGTCTCCCTGGTCTTTGTTTTCTACCTTTCCAAGGAGTAACAGATGTTGGGAATTCTACAGAATTTTAAAAAATGCTAATGTCCATTGAAGCCTGAGTGGTCTTTAATGCAAAGCTGCAGGATCTTTGAAATTCAGAATTTCCAGCAAGTTATGTTGATTAATATCATTCACATATGCTTTTCTTTTTTTAAAAAAAAGTCTTTAAGGTATTCTCTGATGTAAGTCCAAGAGGCTGTGCAAAGGGTGTGGTACTCTGTGGTACAAAGTACGTGTGATACTCTTACTGAAAGGGAACACACAGAAACAGGTAAATGCCAGTTGCCATGAGCTCGTAAGCCTCATCTCAGGAAAGGTTTAGGGCAGCATGAAATATCATAGAATGTGCCCTTTTTTGGATTATATATATCTACCATTTATCTAAAGTACTCTCCCACTAGCATGGCTACTTTCTAAATTTCTTCTGTAATGTTCAGAAATTCAACTGCATTCAGTATATTTTCTCAACCTTTCTACCA
Source organism: Neophocaena asiaeorientalis asiaeorientalis (assembly GCF_003031525.2). Taxonomy (NCBI): domain Eukaryota; kingdom Metazoa; phylum Chordata; class Mammalia; order Artiodactyla; family Phocoenidae; genus Neophocaena; species Neophocaena asiaeorientalis. Next base: position 3,318,506 of record NW_020175672.1, read on the forward strand.
TATTTGTGTCCACATGTCTTCATAGAGTTTAAGTTAGAAGACAGAAAAAGAGAAGTTGTCATAGGGACAATCTGCCAATATTTTGGGGGTGTATTTATTTATAATGTAAAAACCATGTTATCTTAAAACATAAACAGGTTCTTGGCAGGGATGTTTGAATGATGATCTGAACTTTATGATATTCAATAAAAATGATCACTCTTAGAAAATAAAAGCCCCCCAGATTTGGATTCACAGTTTTAGGGTTTACACTTAGAAGAAAATATTGAAGGCCAGAAATCATTTAATCTCTGCTCCCCTCTCAATGGAACCGATGTAAACTGAATATTGCAATCATCTTATGGGAATTTGGTTCCCTTTACTCACTGTTGAGGGAACGCATTATGACAAGCAATCTTAATTTAAAAAGTTAAAATTTGAAAACAACAGTAATACAATTTCACATTGAGTTGAAGAACAAATGTCAAGCCTTGCAGATTAATTTGTGCTTAGAAAAAATATTTTTCCCCGTTGCTTTTTCTAAAAGATCTACCTGTCATCATTTGAGGAGTCGGATCCCATACAGCAGTCCTGCCTCTCCAGCGCCCTCTACTGGGCACTACAGCTGATGAATATGTGCGTGTTGACTCCTTCACATTAGCCTGATTTTATTTCTAAAGCACAGAATCAAAGGGTAGGGCTAGAAGGATTCTGAGAATTCCATCTGCTTTCTACTGGGGTCCTATCCAAGTCACTGAGAGAGATGAAAATCTCCTCTGATTTTCAAGACTGTTAGGAAAGCAAAGTGTTTGAAAACTACTTTGGTTGATATTTTTACCCACCTGGCCTCATACTGTGGCTGCCTTAGTGGACATTTAGGATGACTTAAATTACTGCACCTGCCACAAGTGCCTTCAGGGTACTGTAATCTATAACACTACCTTTTATCCCTTAAACACAAAAGATGTGACTTTCACTCCAGCCTTTGGAATTTATCAGTGCAACATAAAAATTGCACGTGTGTTTATCTCCATCATTTGTTTTCTAGCATAGTAATTGATGCATATACATGATGGAAATGACATACTGTTCCTGCTTTTTCGTAGAAAATATCTAGAGGTGCGTACATTCACAGGTAAAATCCCATGTTGCCTTTTAATGAAATTCGTTTTGTCACATTTTAATGTGAGGGACAAAAAAATCCTTTATTTAGACCGGAATTTAGTGTCTATCAGTATTTAGTGTGTGCTCATAACACAGTCTTTATTACATTTTGGTGTGAGTGATTGATGTCCAAAATATTATTAGAAGGATTTAAAACAAAATGAGTCAAATACCCTGTGGCTAAAGGGACTCTACAGCCTCCACCTGCTCTTCTTTCCTTGCCTCGGTGACTGGTAGAATTTGTTAATTGAAAGCATTAAAGGGGATAAAATTTGGTACCTTTAAGAACTGCTTTTTTTTTTTTTTTTTGCGGTACGCGGGCCTCTCACTGTTGTGGCCTCTCCCGTTGCAGAGCACAGGCTCCGGATGCGCAGGCTCAGCGGCCATGGCTCACGGGCCTAGCCGCTCCGCGGCATGTGGTATCTGCCCGGACCGGGGCACGAACCCGCGTCCCCTGCATCGGCAGGTGGACTCTCAACCGCTGTGCCACCAGGGAACCCACGTCTATACATTTTGTGTTAATATATTGGAGAGCAAAGACCTCAAGCCAGAATCATTTTGATCCAACTCCTGGACACAGAATTGTAACTATTTACATTTTCGTTACATTAGGCTACCAGCTGCTGTTTACTAACTGCATGTGGAACTCAAAAATGCTGAACAAAGCCAGCTATACTATAATGGAAAAAGTGTTGCATTGGGAGTCAAGAACCAAATTTGGTGTATTTTGTTTTTGCTTTTGCTTTTGTTTTTCTATTGCTGTCACTACGTGTTTCAGTGGCCTTGAAGGGAGGTGTTTTATTTTATTTTTGAAAATAAGCCTTTAAAAAATACTGACTTCCTTGTTTACAATAAGTATTGGTTGGACTAAGATGATTAAATCTTTTGCAGCTATAAATTTTCATAAGCCAGACTTGTATATCCAAATGCTTTGTCAACATCTTTGCTTAGAAATCTAATCAGATCTCAGTGGTAACATTTTAGTATGTCAAAAACAAACCAAAACACAAAACACCAGCCTTTGACCTCCCTCCACACACCTGCTTCTCACCCAGTTTTATCAATCTCCGAACATAGCAGTTATTCAGGCCCCAAATCCTGAAGTCATCCTTTCTTCCCTTTATTTTTTATACCCACGCCCAATTACAGATCTTCCTTGACTTACAGTGGCATTATGTCTTGATAAACCCATCGTAAGTCAAAAATACTGTAAGTTGAAAATATATTCAATACACCTAACCTACGGAACAACATGACTTAGCCTCACCTATCTTAAAGGTGCTCAGAACACACACATTAGCCTATAGTTGGGCAAAATCATCTAACACAAAACCTGTTTTATAATAAAGTGCTGAATATAACATGTAATTGATTGAATACTGTACTGAAAGTAAAAAGCAGAATGGATGTGTGGGTACAGAATTATTCTAAGTATATTAGTTGTTTACCCACGTGACCACGAGGCTGACTGGGAGCTGCCCAGCGTTAGCAAAGAGCGTCATTCCCCATATCCCTAGCCCCGGAAAAGATCAAAAATTCAAAATTTGAAGTACAGTTTCTACTGAATTCTATTACTTTCAAACCATCATAAAGTCAAAAAATCATAAGATAAACAAACTTAAAAGTCTGGGACCATCTGTTATCAGCAAAATCTGTTGGTTCTGTCTTCCAAATAATTCTTATACTGACCATTTTCTCCTCCTCCTGTGTTTATTTTCTTGTCTAAGCCACTAGCACTCCAGACTGGAATATTTCCACGGTTTACTGGTATGAGTTGAACTGTTTCCTTAAAAAGATATGTTGAGGTCTTAGCCCCTAACCCCCAGGACCTCAGAATGTGACCTTATTTGGAAATAGAGTCTTTGTAGATGTAGTTGAATAGAGATGAGGTCATTAGGGTGGGCCCTAATCCATTATAACTAGTTTATTTATAAAAGGGGAAATTTAGATTCAGAGACAGACAAGCACATAGGGAAAATGCCATGTAGAAATGAAGGTCAAGATCTCAGTGATGTATTTAAAAGCCAAAGAACACCAAAGATTGCCAGAAAACCACCAGAAGCTAGGAGAGAGACATGAAACAGTTTCTTCTTCATAACCCTCAGGAGGAACCACCCCTACAGATACCTTGATCTCAGACTTCTGGCCTCCAGAACTTTGAGATCATAAATTTCTATTATTTAAGCCACCTAGACTTTGATACTTTGTTACAGCAGCCCTAGCAAACTAATACATGGACTGAGTGGTCATCCTACTTTCACTCCTCTACTATGGTCTATTCCAGCTTGGAGCCAACTGGAAGCAAATCTTTTTAAATGTATCTGTAAGATTGTATTTCTACTTTATTAAAAACCCTCCCATAGTTGCCCATATGGTGTTTTTTTTTTTTTTTTTTTTGGTGATTCCAAAGCATTTATTGCACTGATGGCACAGGGTGTTCACTGGGCAGCTTGGCTGCAGCCCAACACCTCCTCTCCCCACCATGTGCTTTTACACAGGTGTGTAAAGAAGACCCTTTTACTGCAAAGAGATTTTCAGTCTCTCAGGTAACAGGACCAGGGGCTTTCCTGGGGCCTATGCCTTTGATCTACAACATTCTCTCTCCACTATTTCTTCTTTGACTTCCTCTGCCACCACTGTCCTCTAAAACCAGTTTGCTCCAGCCAGATTGGTCTTCTTACTCCATTATCTGGCTCCATGTAGAAAAGCAACTGCTTGAAAGAATCCTTCACTAGGAATGTTTTGTCACCTTTATTAAAAAAACCACGAAGTGCTCCCAACAAATCCTTCACTAGGAATGTTTTGTCACCTTTATTAAAGAAATCATGAAGTGCTCCCACCAAATTAAAACAAAGCTGATTTTGTAGCACTTAAGCAAATAGCTAAAAAGTACAATTTGCCTTATTGAATTGATATTGGTATATCTGACCTTAAGCAGAAGGTTGAAACTGCATACCTTTTTATAATCAAGAAATTACCCGATGAATGTAGAAGATTCTACATTGGAACAGAGAATACTTGGGAATAAAGATAAAAATTTAGCTGCTGTTATTTGCTTGTTTATTCTCCTCTTGTTTGGTTTGCAAAGAAACCGTGGTCTTAGAATTTTCTTTTTGATGCAAAAATTTTGAAATTAAGAATGTACACCTTTTGGCACACAACATCCTTCCATGGACAGAACTTTACTTTCATGTATTTGTTTTGCACAATAAGAAACTCTGCATAAAGAACTTCCTATTTTAGGGAATATACAATTGTTTCACTTTTGGGTATGTGTTTTCACAATATATCCACTTAACTGAGGCTCTCACTTCCAGTTTCTGCTCAGCTGTCATCTCTGTAATAAATTCTTCTCTGACGTTTAATACAAAATAACTCTCCACTCCTCTATTGCTGTAAGCTGCTTTATTTATTTTTTATAGAACCTATCATTGTCAGACATACAATATATTTATTTGACTATTTGTATATTTTTCATGAGTTTCATGAGAGTATGGTTGTTGTCTGTCTGTTTGCTTTTAATTGCTGGTACACTTAGTACCTAGAAGAGTTCCTGACATGTAATAAATGCCTAATTAACATCTGTTCATTGCCAGAATATTTAAATTTTGCATCAACAAACATGATTTTTGAGATTAAAAAAAGGAGAAGTTGGAGGGAATAGATCAAATACACAAGAGTCAATTATATATAAACTGGTATGAACTTGCAACATTTCACTCATGTAGTCAACACATTTATGTTAACACCTGTTGTGACCAAGTGCCATTCTAGGCACTGGAGTTCCAAATATGGAGAGAACATGGCTCTGTAATTCTGGTTTAGATGAAGGGTAGACTACAACACAAAAAGATAGATTCTACACTAGAAGTGAGAACAAAGTCCTATGGTATCACAAATGGAAGGTCAATTACTTCTGCCGAAAACATTTAAGGGAGGTTTCACAAAAAAGGGGACACTTAAGCCCAGCCATCTGGGAGGTTTGGTGATGGTGGTGACTATTCGTGGGTAGGTGACATATAGGGAGGTGAATATTTCAAGCTGTGGAAATAGTATGTGTAAACACAAGGTAGAATCATCTAGAAGAGGTGACGTTTGCCAGCAGGTTTCTATAAAGCTGTGTATCCCTGGCTCCCTACTTTTCCGCTTAGCCGATAACCCACTGCAGAATGCTACGGAAACACTGGAATCTCTGCTATCCAAGAAACAAATCACGGGCCACCTGTACCTTTGGGGAAGTCCCAGGCTCCCTTTATTTAATATCCACAGGCCAATAAGGCAGAAGGCCAATGAAGTAGCAGCTACATTCTACCTCTGTCTTCAATTTAGCCTCTGAATTGTATATCCAGCTGGGTCCTGCTGCTAGATGATTTTATATGACTGAATTCCAGCGCCCTCTCCCAGCAGGAGACAGCCAGGAATGGAGTCTGGACTCAACATGGAAGATCTGACATACAATATTTCAGCATTTCTTCTTCCTACTTTTGGAATCCCAAATATTTCACCACATTAATAATAATTTATCGCCCCTTTTCTTATGTTGCAAGTATATGAGACAGAAATGCAAAGAGACCTGGTACCTTTTGATGGACTGACCATTACTCATTGTAAAGGTAGGGTTTTTAAACATCTCCTCATTTATATTTAATGAAACTAACCATCACAACTGCTCTGTCTACACCAGTAAAAGTGAGTTTAATATGCTTGATAAACTAGGGAATTGTGTTGTTTCTGGTTTCTGATCCCAGCTCTATAATTAATCATTTTGTGTCATAAAACAAGGCATCTGAATGTTCTCTTAGTGTCCACATGTATCCAATAAGGATCAGACGGCAATGGCTGCTGAGATTCAGCATTCCTTAATTCTAGAAATTTAAAAAAAAAAAAAAGGTCGCAAATGAAATTGGAAACAATTTACAATCACCATCAGTAGTTACTTGAAAGGCACTCAGAGCTTTTTGGTTTGTTCGTTTATTTTAAATATTGACTTTTCAGATGTATGAATCCCTCTTATGCCTTCTCCAGCTATGTGTCTGCTATTCAGCAAACATCCAGTCATGGTTAGAGTGCTGAGTTTAAAGAACCCATATTTTACATATAGAGTTAATGGCATCTGGGCGGGGTGTGTGTGTGTGTGTGTGTGTGTGTGTGTTGTATTTAGCTTCTTCAACTTCTCAGGCAGGGATTATTTAAATCAACTAGGGACTGCTTTGTAACAAATCACTATAGCTGTTATGAATACAAGCATGACTTAAGTGGAAGGCTGGTGGTCATTTCACATCATGGCTCTATTTAGTTGCTCTTAGAAAGTGTTAAAAAAAAATCCCTGAGCACGACACACCATTTTTATTTATTTATTTTTTTGTGCATGAAATGATAGGCAATGCTAACTAAAACCCCTCACTTTTATTTCCCTGATAAATTCTTGTGCCTCTGGATCCCATTTGATCCCAGGAAATCTGAAAGACTCTTAGATCACGGGAGAGCAATTATTCATTCCCTTACAATACCCCCTCACAGCCCCCAGTTCCATGGTGGTATATATATATATATATTTTGTGTGTGTGTGTGTGGTATGTGGGCCTCTCACTGTTGTGGCCTCTCCCACTGCAGAGCACAGGCTCTGGACGCGCAGGCTTAACGGCCATGGCTCACGGGCCCAGCCGCTCCGCGGCATGTGGGATCTTCCCAGACTGCGGCACAAACCCGTGTCCCCTGCATCGGCAGGCGGACTCACAACCACTGCGCCACCAGGGAAGCCCCATGGTGGTATATTTATCTATATTTAAGCCTTAAAATAATTTAGGAAATATTTCTTTATTTTCCTAGTAAAATACAAGTTCATTGAAAAAGAGAGCTGTTAAAAAGAACAGAATTGGGGTAAGAGAATATGTTTGAAAAAAATGGTAAACATTACTAATTTAAAATGAAAGGTCAGGCATATATTGTGTATATAATTTTTAAAACATACATTTACTTATTTGTTTGTTGCTACTTTCCATCATCCTGCATATGGAAGTGATACAGAATTTACATTTTAGGTTATAGGAATCAATTCCTTTAAATTAAAAAAAAGTAATCAATAAAGTTATTTTTTTAAATGATACTTTTCAAAATCTGATGTCATTACTAAGCTTATGCAATTTCAAAGAAGAATCTTTGTATATTTAGAAACGAATTCATTTTCACATGAACAGATAATCTCATTGTTACTAGATTAAAACCTAGTTCACATGAGTTTGGGACACTTATTTGTACCATTTCCTTCTTCAAAAAAATGTACCACTTGGTCCCATGTCTGATAATATTAATTTTCTTGGTTTCTATTCAATACATTTTAAACTTTCAAAAAAATATGATTCTGACAAACATTTAAAGGACACACAGGAATGCGATGAGCCAGATATTGTAACTATATGTGAAGGGATTAAGCAGCTTAAAACACATTGTCACAGATCCTGGAATCTCCCCTCTTTCTTGACAACAAAGGTTGAGTTTTCCTGGCTGCAACCATGGAGACTATTTTCAAGCTGTTTGGCAGGCGCAGTCCTGTACACCTCAATTAATATATCTTCTTGGGGATGGGGGGACATCACCTTTGTAAAGATGTTTATGTTAAAGCTATGAATAAAATGCTTATAAATCCTGCAAAACAGAGCTCATTCATTTACAGCTGTTGATGACAAAAATACCACTGAGAACAGCTTTTATTTCTACTTAGCTGACAATAAACTGAAACCACCAGTCCAGGCACAATTAGGATGACAGGACATGTTACACTCTTATCTCAAGTTCCTCTTTGGCTCCCATGCCGCCTTGATGGCTGTGCTCTGCTGTCTCCTGCTTTGAGAATCCGGTGCCCCTCTGTTTTCTATTCCTAGTTCTCAAGGTTCTAATGCCCATCAGGACACTTTTGAATTTACTCACTTATTGCCCTTTACATGAAAGGATTTCAAGTGTGCTCCTAAAGCCTTAGACTCTTCAGCTTTTTATCTTTAATTGTGAAATAAATGTTAGAAATTCATGAGCAGCTGGCTCACAGAATTGTTAAAATACCTGAAATTAAAAAATACACTCTGTTCTGCTATAATACTTGTTTGAGAACAGAATTTGTTCCAATGTGATTGATATATTAGGGAACAATTTAAGCATAATGCAGATTTCACATTTGCTTATGTGCAAATTCCTCTTCTAGAAACACCAGATGTACTCAGAAAACAGCACCCGCCTGAATCCAGCTGCACTGGGATACACAAAACTCAAGACACACACATCTCAAACCTCTACTAGTTACTTCAGCTCACCACGGTAAATAAGAGCTACAACCATGCACATTTGATGACGTTACAAATTTCATCCAATTTCTGACAACCTTCCTTCTATAATACCCTCCTATCATTCAAAATAATTCGCAAACTTAACTAACCTTCCATCACTCAATTCCACAAGCAAACTCCTGGTCTCTTTAAAAGTGACGTGCCGCATTTATTGTAGTATTTGCATATTTCTAAAGCAGTTAATATGTGTAAAACTGTGCCACTATTTTTATTAAGTTGTTACTTTTTTCTTATGTGCCATTGATGGAGTTTTTGAGTGTTGAGCATCTGTGGTTTTTGTTGCATGATTTTGCATAGTGTGATGATTTTTAGGAACATATATTTAGCATATGTTTCTTACACTTATAGCAGAACTGACTGTATGAAACTTCCTCCATTCCCAAGAATATCTTACATTTCCTGGGAGGATGTTTACCAGTGCCTTCATTGGACCTATTTTCTTCTCATCCTTGACTCTCATTCCTGTCAGCTCCCAGTTACCACACAAAGACTAGGGTTATTTTTTCGTTTTCATTTTTTCTTTTCTAAACTTGAGAATAGATAGAAAATGCGTGGACATTATTCTAAAGAATTTGGTTTTTATTGGGAGGATAGGAGGTACTCTTGAAAATGTTAAGTTGGAGAATGAAGATGGAAGACAAGCCCGTGCAGGTGAGGGTTCTGTGTGAAACTTTCTGTCAGAAAGTTCTATGGATCAATAGCCTGTGGCTTCCTGGAGGAAGATTCCTGGAGATTGTCTTATCATCTCTAAAGTCCCAATGCTGGGCATCCTGCCTTACCTGGAATGGTTCAAAGTGTTTACTGAACTTAATTCCAACAGTACAAATGCGGATCAGTCCTAAACATGGTCACCGAGAGACACTGAAAAAGTCTTAATAATAATGCAGATAATCAATTTCTCCACTTAGACAAGGAAGCATTCCCACACATTTTAGGAAAAAAAATGTTTGACAATGAAAACTGAAACAAAAATGATTTTTCATTTACCCTAGCTAAATAGTATGCTCTTTGAATTCCTGTTTTAAGCTTAGTAATTCTGGGCACAGTGCCTTTCCCCTCATGATATGATTGATAATCATTCAGTTCATCAGAAAACCAATTATTCAGAATGTTCCACTTCCTCACAAGCATTCTATTTAAGTGTCTACCGTGTAGAGTTTAATGTCATCACACACTTTGGCTATTTTAATTTTTTAAAAGTATTTGGGAATGTTTATTATTATTATAGAATCCTCCAGAGACAGAAATATGGATATTTCTATCCATATTTCCTATGCAATACTTATACAGTAAAAGCTAAGGAAGAGAATGAAAATCAGAAGTAAAACCATAGAGACTATGGAACCATTGTATGGCTTGTTCTAAATGTGGTATCTTCTGGGTGACTCTGACTTCATTTCAATTAAGTGCTTATTACAACTCTCCAGGTGGGTAGCCCATCTGCTTCTCATAAGGCAACGTCACCCAAGCTCCTGGCTCCCTTCCCTGCCAATTAGTCCCCTATATGCAATTTATATGAGTGTTACAGAGCTTGGATAGGTGTGAATATTGGAGCTTCCTATAGTTTTGCTGAAATCTGATTTAAGCATACACTGACAAAGGAATGGAAAGAGTAAACATCAATATGGGAATTTAGGGATTTGTATAAATGCTATACATTTTTATTCCCTAGGTGGTTAGGTGAACTTGAAATTGTATTCCCTTTGGCTTAAAATAGATGAATCACCTAATATTAGATTCATTTTTTTAGCAATAATGTCATTGTTTTCTACCCTACTTCTCACTGAAATTCAAATATAAGACAGTTTTTCAAACATGGTTTAAGAACCTATAACTAACCATGGTCTTCTTGTGCACATTGATCCCTGTGTATGTTCTACATGTTTGCCAGTTGTTCAAAGTGGATGCATTTGACCACAAATAGTTTTATTGCCTCGATGCATTATTCTGTGTGGCAAAAATAAAGCCAGACTGGAATTATCTAGGCCAAATGATACAGTGAGTTTCTAGGAAGCCTGAGGCTGATTGGCTGTTTTGCATTGAGGAGAAGCCACTGTAGAGAGACACTTCAAGTAAAACTTCATTGTGAAATAGTTGATTGAGGAAACAGAATTGAAAGTTCAGTTTAACACATTAAGCCACTATTATGTGCTCTCTGAGTAGATTCCCTGGAGATAGTCTACCACCTTCAATATGTTTACCAAGTTTTTACTTGAAAGTTTGTTGTTGTCATGGAATAGATATAACCTGAATTAAAGCTATAATGTTATTAAATAATAATCTGACAACTTAAGAAAATGAGAACTGCAATTTTAAGCTTTGTTACTATTGGAGGTAGCGCTAAAATAAAAATTCATCAGAACCCTCAATTAATAATTATATATATTTTAATTTTTTAAACAAGTTACTTTAGGCTCTTGTTATAAGTATAGACTAAGCTGTTGTCCCAAAGAGACCCATAATATCAGTGATGTGAGAAAAACAATAGAATTTTATATTTCTTACCTGTGACAATCAGGAGGTAGGCAAGAGCTCCAGGTCAGATAGTCAGTTCTGATTCATGAGGTCACGCAGGGATCAGATTAATTTCTCTCCACCTTTCCAGAGGAGATTTTCTTTGTCTGTGTGGGGGAGGCTGACCACCATTAGAAACTCCTTGTGTTTCTGTCATTAAGAGAGAAATGAGAAGATGGACCACAATTTCCATTTAAAAGATGTGATCCAGTACTTGTACACACAGTTTTACATACCTACTTGCAAGTGAGGCTGAGAAATACAACACTCTTTTGTGCAAAGGAAGAAGGGGAGGTGGATACAGGAGCAATCTTTTTTTAAAAATTTTTATTGGAATATAGTTGATTTACAATGTTGTGGTAGTTTCTGCTGTACAGCAAAGTGAATCCGTTATACATATACATATATCCACACATTTAAAAATTCTTTTCTCATATAGGCCATTACAGAGTACTAACCTTACATCTAAAGCAATTAGAGAAAGAAGAACAAAAAACCCCAAAGTTAGCAGAAGGAATGAAATCATAAAGATCAGATCAGAAATAAATGAAAATGAAATGAAGGAAACAATAGCAAAGGTCAATAAAACTAAAAGCTGGTTCTTTGAGAAAATAAACAAAATTGGTAAACTATTAGCCAGACTCATCCAGAAAAAAAGGGAAAAGACTCAAATCAATAGAATTAGAAATGAAAAAGGAGAAGTAACAACTGACATGGCAGAAATACAAAGGATCATGAGAGATTACTACAAGCAACTATATGCCAATAAAATGGACAACCTGGAAGAAATGGACAAATTCTTAGAAAAGCACAACCTTCTGAGACTGAACCAGGAAGAAACAGAAAATATAAACAGACCTATCACAAGCACTGAATTTGAAACTGTGATTAAAAATCTTCCAAGAAACAAAAGCCCAGAACCAAATGTCTTCACAGGTGAATTCTATCAAACATTTAGAGAAAAGTTAACACCTATCCTTCTCAAACTCTTCCAAAGTTTAGCAGAGGAAGGAAAACTCCCAAACTCTTTCTACGACACCACCATCACCCTGATACCAAAACCAGACAAAGGTGTCACAAAAAAAGAAACTACATACCAATATCACTGATGAACATGCAAAAATGTTGCAAAAATCCTCAACAAAATACTACCACAAGAATCCAACAGCACATTAAAAGGATCATACACCATGATCAAGTGGGGTTTATCCCAGGAATTCAAGGATTCTTCAATATAAGCAAATCAATCAACGTGATACACCATATTAAAAAATTGAAGGAGAAAAACCATATGACCATCTCAATAGATGAAGAAAAGCTTTCAACAAAATTGAACACCCATTTATGATAAAACCCTCCAGAAAGTAGGCATGGGGGAAACTCCCTCAAAATAATAAATGCCATATATGACAAACTGACAGCTAACATCGTTCTCAGTGGTGAAAAAGTGAAACCATTTCCTCTAAGATCAGGAGCAAGACAAGGCTGTCCACTCTCACTGCTACTATTCAACATAGTTTTGGAAGTGTTAGCCACAGCAGGCAGAGAAGAAAAAGAAATAAAAGGAATCCCAATCGGAAAAGAAGAAGTAAAGCTGTCACTGTTTGCAGATGACATGATACTATACTTAAGGAATCCTAAAGATGTTACCAGAAAACTACTAGAGCTAATCAATGAATTTGGTAAAGTAGCAGGATACAAAATTAATGTACAGAAATCTCTGGCATTCCTATACATTAATGATGAAAAATCTGAAAAAGTAATTAAGGAAACACTCCCATTTACCACTGCAACAAAAAGAATAAAATGCCTAAGAATAAACCTAGGAGACAAAAGACCTGTATGCAGAAAACTATAAGACACTGCTGAAAGAAATTAAAGATGATACAAACAGATGGAGAGATATACCATTTTCTTTGATTGGAAGAATGAACATTGTGAAAATGACTATACTACCCCAAGCAATCTACACATTCAGTGCAATCCCTATCAAACTACCAATGGCATTTTTCACAGAACTAGAACAAAAATTTTCACAATGTGTATGGAAGCACAAAAGACCCCGAATAGCCAAAGCAATCTTGAGAAAGAAAAATGGAGCTGGAGGAATCAGGCTCCCAGACTTCAGACTATACTACAAAGCTACAGTAATCAAGACAGTATTGTACTGGCACAAAAACAGAAATATAGATCAATGGAACAGGATAGAAAGCCCAGAGATAAGCCCACACACATACAGTCACCTTATCTTAGATAAAGGAGGCAAGAATATGCAATGGAGAAAAGGCAGCCTCTTCAATAAGTGGTGCTGGGAAAACTGGACAGCTACATGAAAAAGAATGAAATTAAAATACTCCCTAACACCGTACACAAAAATAAACTCAAAATGGATTAAAGACCTAAATGTAAGTCCAGACACTATAAAACTCTTAGAGGAAAACATAGGCAGAACACTCTATGACATAAATCACAGCAAGATCCTTTTTGACCCACCTCTAGAGAAATGGAAATAAAAACAGAAACAAACAAAGGAAAAAAAATGTTTCTGACGAACCTAGGGCCAGGACAGGAATAAAGACGCAGATGTAGAGAATGGACTTGAGGACACGGGGAGGGGGAAGGGGAAGCCGGGATGAAGTGATAGAGTACCATTGACATGTATACACTACCAAATGTAAAATAGATAGCTAGTGGGAAGCAGCCACATAGCACAGGGAGATCAGCTCAGTGCTTTGTGACCACCTAGAGGGGTGGGATAGGGAGGGTGGGAGGGAGATGCAAGAGGGTGGGCATATGGGGATATATGTATACATATAGCAGATTCACTTTGTTACACAGCAGAAACTAACACAACATTGTGAAGCAATTATACTCCAATAAAGATGTTTAAAAAAAGAATTTATATAGAGCTTCTGGAACCATCTCCATCCCAGCATAGTTTTTATTAAACACGTTTCCAAAGTCACAGCCTTGAGATAAATAAATAAGGGGATATCTGTGAATCCTGTGATAATCACAGTGATTCTTCCTGAGGCTCTGTGGTGATTCTAGTAAAAACAACAACTGAATTATTGTTCTGTTAATATTAATAACAAGACAATTTTGTAAAAATAGCGATATTTTCTTTCTTATATGCTAACTTGAATGACTAAATATATTGTAGCTATCTGAAAGTGACTGCAAATAAGAAAATTCTTTTAAAATTTAACTGTTAGTTTTCTCTATTAGAAATTGCACCTTAATTCACATGAAGCATCCCAAAACTGTTCTATATGCAATTATCATTAGAAAGACCTCTTTACATCATAAAGTAAGTAAATATTAGCCACATTGAAGAGTCTATTGACTCAGCGTGTCCACCATATGCGTAGCCATCTTCTGAGAAAAACAACCTCAACTATTCCTTGAGCATAAGTGGTGGTTTTTCTTTTCTGTCTCTTGAAACCTTGGCTGTGGCAGATTGGGTCTGATGGGACACTTTCTCACTGAGAGCTTTGATTCTGAAACATACAAAGGTGAATTAATAGATAGAACTTATAGCAGAGAAATAGAAGCTGATGAATTGAGGGAGAGTGAGATGCAACCTAAATGAGTTGAATTAGATTTTATTGGATGGGATGCAGACAACAGTATTTTTTTAAAACCTCCCAGATGATTCCAATGTACAGTCAATACTGAGAATCACATGGTGGGAAAATGAGGGAAACTTACTTACTGAAAGTATGAGAAAGAGGCCAAGGCACCATGACCACTGCTGTATCATTAGGACGGCTATTGCATTTTTGTGATATATTTGGGATATAGTTGTATGCTTTCTCTGTGAAGCCTGAAAATGCAGCTTCATTGCTGGTTTTTCTGTGCTTCCTCAGTTGGTTAGATATCCTTATAATGATAAGGTCTGAGGTAACGTGAGTTTGTACATAATCTTCGCAAATTGCAAGGACTTAAATAATGCAATCGTTTTCAATCAAATCCGAACACAGTATTATTATAATAAATAAACAAAATCCAGATAGGAGAAAAAGAAGTTATTTCCCTTAACCATTTGGTGGACCCATGGAAAATTTTCCAAAAGTATTATGGTAATAGAAAATATAAGATTGTTCTTTGAATTGTTAAAATGTGCTTGGACAAACACTGAATCTACGATTAAAGTAACAAATAAAATCATACAAGGCATATTTTCCACTAGAAAAATTTAGAGGTACACTTTCAAAATAAAAAAAAGGGCATTTGTGACACAGAAGGATTATGACTCAGAATTAAAAGAAGAATGTGAGAAAATGAAAATATTACAAATTATTTAAAATGTTAATAAATACAATATACTGACTTACATCAAGGAGTTACAAAATATTTAGTGTAGTTAAAGAAACCTACTTGCTAATATTTGAATACCAGGTGTGAGTTTGTGTGAACTGAAATCCATTCATTTTGCTATGTGCAGATGGAAGACATACTTTTGTACTTTAATTAAATACAGAATGCGTAACTAGTCTTTGTGTACTCTACATTAACAGCAAGAGTATGACTCACGTGCATTTTAATTTTTGTAATAAATGTAGACTTTAGGACTGGAGTTGTATGTTGACATCATAAAATGATTTTTTTCTTAAGTTTTATTAGTGTTTTTTCAACCTGTTTCTTATTTTCCCAAGAAATTATGCTGTCACTTGCATAAACTAGTCAGATTTTCAATTCCATTAAAAGCAAACGTATTAATAGTGCATCACTATTGAGAAAAAAACTGGTATTTATTACACGAAATATACCGAGAGTGACTGCTGAAATCTTAACACAAGTGCATTTCTTCAGGTTTTACCTTTAATTCCATCATAGCTTTGAACCACTTATTTGTTTTCTTCTTCACTCTAATATTGTGAGAAAGAGATGAAGTATTCCAGATGGGCTACAAATGTTAGTGACATACATTATTCTCTCCTGCTGACTTCTGCCTTACATGTTAGATTAGTTATAAAATTGCATAAATAAAAGTTCTCAAAAGCAAAACTGTGTATAATAAAGATATAATCATTAACAATGTTACCAGTGCTTCTATGACTTCATTTTAATGCAAAAATAGAGTCCATACAGAACTCTTGACTTTTTCAGAGCATATTTGATATATGGTTAAAATTCCATCTGCTTTTTTAAAATTAAAGTATTTTAAAGTAGCAAAAACAACAAAGGGAAGTCAGCCAATATTTTATAATAACTATAAATGGAGTATAAGCTTTAAAAGTTGTGAATCACTATGTTGTTCACCTGACACTTATATAATATTGTCAATCAACTATACCTCAATGAAAGAAGTAGGAAAAACTCTCACTCTTAGGACCATAATAATGTTTTACATATTCTCAAAATAAGCAAATAGTTATAGTGAACTGGGGTATGGGGTGGGGGACCCAGAGTGGAATACAACCACTAATAAATGATTCTAACTGTATTTAAAAAATGAATAACATAACTACACTGAAGGAAATGGGGAAACTAAAACCAAATAACCTTGGAAAACAATATCTTGACTGGATGTTATGAGGCTAAAGACAAAAAGAACTCTACATATATGCTGAAGTATAGGTGGTCGATGTGTTTCTGCTGCCTAGTATAGACAGAAATTTTTGTTCTTGAACTTCGATAACTCATAAAAAACAATAAAAACAATTTATCTTTATAAGTATGTTAATTATATAAAAAGCAATATGACAATGATCTTTGTAGAATATTGGGTATTATCACTGTTTATATGGAAGGCTAATTTTTTTAAATCAAAATATATTGTGTCTGGAGTTCTAATAATTCCTGAGAAAAAAACACATTTGTCTCCATGTAATGAACAAATTAGTCATTAGAAGGTCTTTATAGTCTTTTCCAATTTTGCAGAAAATGAGTTTTCATGAAAATGACTGGATCAAGCTTCAAGATGCTATTAATCTCTGGTTAAGATGGAAGAGAGGCATGATCTAATTTTTTACTCTGATGGTTGAAGTAGCTAAAGTTAGGCACTTTAGGGAATAATAATTAATCTTCTCATTCCTCTAGAAAGAATCTCTTAGGTTACTGAAAACAGGGTTGTCTTTATGGTTTAACAGAAGCGCCTTATATAAGCACATGGAAAATTGTATTAACTGGAAGTCTCCTTCCTGCTTAGCATCTAGCTATTTCAGTGACAACTTTGCATTCCCCTCAAGACAGACATTTAGCTTACTCCGAAATGGACATGAAGTAATCAGGCATTTCGTAATATTGGACTAAAGCAGATCAATGAGTAAGGAGCTTTGCCTTTGAAGTTCTTACTGAAAGTTTTATTCTCTCCATTTCAGCATGGACTTCTGATTCTTGTAGACTGTGTATTTCTAGGCATCCTGATGTTTATTATTTCCTTTTCTGACAAGACCTGATATCTGACAATGTAATTATATTAGAATAGCATCTTCCCTCTAACACTGACTAAGCAATTTGACTTTTTTTCAGTACCAGAGATGACAAATGATTTTAGATTGAATCATGTGCTTCTTTCTCTGGAATCTTTTCCCCAAACTGCATTATAAATTCAGATACATTATGGAAGGAAGGCTAAAAAAGAAAAATATAATTGAACAATGCCCGTGTATAAATACTATGCTATATACTTTCAAATCTTAATATAATGTGCTATGGTAACTAATACATTAATCTCCCATACACTTTTACCAAGTATTCTATTCTAATTTCTTGATGGATGAAAATACTTTAGATTCATATTTTTTGACAGTTAATTTTATGGAAAATTGTATTTCCAGTATATAGTTCCAGCTGTGACTTTAAACTTTTGAATATTGATAAAGTCACCAAGTTCTAGTTCTAATTCTGTGGGATGGTTCCATTACTCATTCAAATCAGGAAACTTTCTAATATTTAGAGCTTAGTATGTTTAGCTTAGATTAACTCAGAAACCAGCTTAGATTTCTCTTTAGCTGGTTCAAATACGATTGAGATTTCTTTGAAAGACAAAATCTTCCAAAACTCACAGAAGAAGAAATAGACAATATGAATAGGCTTATATCTATTAAAGAAATTGAATTAATAATTGATAACCTTCCAAAACAGAAAGCACCAGGCTCAGATGGGTTCACTGGTGAATTCTACCAAACATTTAAGGAAGAAACTATACAAGTTTCCTACAATCTCTTTCAGAAAAGAGATTGTAGAAAATGAACAATTCAAAAAAATGGGCCAAAGACCTGAACAGATATCTTAACAAAGAAGATATACAGATGACAAATAAGTATATGAAAAGCTGTTCCACATCATATGTCATCAGGAAAATGCAAATTAAAACAACAATGAGATACTACTACATAGCCAGTAGAATGACCAAAATCTGGAATACTGACGACATCAAATGCACGTGAGGATATGTAGCAACAGGAATTTTTATTCACTGCTAGTAGAAATGCAAAATTGTACAGTCTCTTTGACAGATACCTTGGTATTTTCTTACAACACTAAACATTTATCATATAATCCAGAAATCTCACTCCTTGGTATTTACTCAAAGAAGTTGAAAACTAATGTCCACACAAAAACCTGTAGACAGATGTTTATAGTAGCTTTTAATCATAACTGTCAAAAATTGGAAGCAACCAAGATGTCTTCAGTAGGTGAATAGATAAATAAATGTTAACTCATTTCTTGTTCATTCTAAAAAGCAATGAGTTATCAAGCCATGAAAAGATACAGAGACATCTTAAATGCATTAGCATTAAGTTAAATAAGCCAATCTAAAAAGGCTGCATACTATATGATTCCAACTATATGATATTTTGGAAAAGTCAAAACTATGGAGACAGTAAAAAGATCAGTGTTTGCCAGGGGTCAGGGACAAGGGAGGAATGAATAGGTGGACCACACGCAATTCCTAGGTCAGTGAAACTACTCTGTAATGAAACTATAATGGTGGTTCCATGTCATTATCAAATTTGTTGAACTGCATAGAACACGTAACACCAAGAGGGAGTCCTAATGTAAACTATGGACTTTGGGTGATGATGTGTCAGTGTAGGTTCATCAATTGTAATTAATGTATTGTTCTGTGGAGCGATGTTGATAACAGAGGAGGATATGCATGTACGGGGCAGGGAGTATATGGGAAATCTCTTCATATTCCTCTCAATTTTATTGTGGATCTAAACCTGCTATACAAAAATAAAGTATTTTTAAAAATGATTGAGATATTAATATCATGTTTTGTGAATGCCTACATTTGCTGAAATGATCAATAGAGTGTTTGGCATGTATTGGTTGAATTTAGATTTATGGGAAAAAAACCACAAAAATATACAACACAGAGGTAAATACACACACACAAACACACACAAACACAGGGACACATGGACATAGTTATGATCTGCAATGTTTGAGTCTTTCTATGAATGAAAGAACTAAATGAAAAACAGTCTCAGGATGGTGTATTAGTTTGCTATGGCTGCCATCACAAAACACCACTGTTCTGGTAGCTAGATGTCCAAGGTCACAATGTCAGCAGATTTAGTTTCTTGAGGCCTCTCTCTTTGGTTTGAAGATGGCTGTCCTCTTGCTGGATCCTCAAATGATCTATCCTCCGTGTGTGTGTGTGTGTGTGTGTGTGTGTGCATCCCTAGTGTCTCTCTGTGTGTCCAAATTTCCTCTTCTTATAAGGATACAAGTTAGATTGGATCATGACTGCTTAATGTCCTCCACTTACCTTAGTCAACTTTTTAAGGGCTCTATCTCCAAATACAATCACATTCTGAGGTACTGGGAGTTAGGGCTTCAACTTACGAATTTTTCAGGAGGTGGGCAAGTCAGTCCATAAAAGAAGTGATAAATAGCTCACTTTGAACAGTTTTTGTTTTGGTTACTTCCATTTGAAGAAAATAATTCATAAGGTTACATTTAATAGATTTTCCATACAATCTCAGCCCCTACATTTCATTCTAGTAAGAGACATTAGAAAAAAAGTCAGGAAAGCCATCACAAATAAAATGTTGGAAATAGCCTTCGGTGTCACTGTGCCTGCAGTATAATCTTGCAACATAATTCATAGTCTTAAACTTATTCTGTAAATTTTTTCTTTATGCTACCCTGACACATATCTGATAGCCAATCATTATTATAATTTTTAATTTTTGTTGTGAATAAATACACATAGAAATATTGCTTTTTACCTTTGTGAATTGCTCTTAGCTTGAATTTTTAATTTCTTGATAATTTCCACACAGTTAAGTATAAAAAGAGAATTTTCGATCAGTCTGATTGACAGCATGTATATTTTTAAAAATATATTTTTATATATAGTGATTTTTCTTCTCTATGCAACCATTGACAAAGTGAAATATTTAAGTAAATTCTGGGGATAATTATTAGACAGTGAAAACCTATTGATAACATCTGTTAATAAAAATAGCTTAGATCCTTCTTTTTGTAAATCATTTGCATGTGTGTGTTATACAGCACTTAGAAGAAAAATGGTACAATGTTTTCTTTGCATCTTACTACAGATTGTTTACATTGTTTTAAAAAAGCATATTTAAAACTGTCTCTATGTAGAAACTTATTTACTGCTATTTATTTGTTTCTTAATTTAAACTATTGTATTGCTGAGTTATATATTTTTTAAGAATCTGAAATAAAAATTAGAACTGACTTTTTAAAAGTTTCATGGAGTTGTAAATTCCAAAGGATGTCATAGTTTCAATGTATCTCCACAATAAAAGTGATGATGACTGATAGGTTTAACTCAAATGCATTTTAGCATTTTCTTAATACTGGCTCAATATACAACTAAATCCAATAGTGGCCTTTTCTATGCTTTTAAAAGTGCCCTGCAGTCTGAGCTCTTCAAAGAAATGGAAAATTAAACTGTTAAGATTTTGATTTTACATTTTACTAAGATTTTGATTTTTCTTAAAAGTTTAATAATTCTTTGCCATGTACATTTAGACTTTATCCGTAGTAAGTCACATGACACTGATGATGCCATTTAATTAACTTTCTGATTTTATTGCTTTTTAAATATTAACTTTTTTAAATGAAATTTTTTTTTTCACTGAGATTACTATGCTCTAAATTATGTCCTCACTAATTTCGTGCAGACCAACACCTCCGAGTTTTTAGAGACAATATCAAATAATTTAATAGCTTCACATGGATGTTGGAATCTGCATTGAAATAAAGGAAACATTTTCCATCCACTTGCCCTTCTTCCCACTCTCTGCTGAGCATCTTTTGTGCGTGGTGTTCCTTGGGCAGTTCCAGCATGTGATCCAATGGGCCAGTGGATGGAGATAGATGGGAGTTTGATCACATGATAAGAGGAGCAAACAGGTAGAGATAAGGCTAAACTGGAGGGGAAGGATGCCAAGTAGGGATGTCAGCCTGACAGGGGAATGTACTAGCTATCCAGAGGATAAAAGATCAGTGGGCGGTGGTGGGTAGAAAGGAAAAAAGCTTACATAGTAAGGAAAGGAGGTAATAAGCATACTTGCATGCTTCCAATAAATGCTTGTGCAGATCAGTCAGGGTGACAAGCCTTCACATGCTGCTGGTTTCCTCTCCAAATCCAATCCTAGAAAAACTGCAGGAGAAGAAAGCATGTACTAAGATAAATCAAATAAAACCTTTGAGAAACTTCTGCCAAGATCGAAAGCTGTCTTGGACTGGAATGATGGGTTGTTTTCTGTAGTGTGGTGGCCAGAAAGCAGGGGCAGAGCAGACTGAGAAGAAGTTATAAATTCTACCTTTTCCTCCTCACAACATCGCCTGGGCACAAATTATTTCCTCCTCTTCTCTATATAAATCATCAGCAACAATTGAGTCCACTAGTGGGCAGGAGGGGTTGTAATAACTTTAGGGCAACACAAAAGCCCTGCTGGGTTGCAAATCTAGTGATAAGAGTTGCAGTTTATCCATGTCTCCTCATCCAAACCTCCAGGGCTGGTGTGTTGCCTCTTGTCTTACTGCATTTTTCCTGAGAATGTTACAGGGAAATCCATGACAACAGTACTTCTTTGGTGCTTGTGCCAACAAATGGGGCTGTCTACAGTTTTGGTGCCTGACTTCTCTGCCCTAGAACTGATTCTTCCCTTCCTCTTAAACTCTTGAGAAGTGACAGAGAATAGAGTGTGGCTTTTACTGGTCTCCAGTGCCCCCCACCAGACAAGATAGCCTTTCATCCAGGGAAAATGAAAGCACAGGGCAATTACACACAGAAGCTACACATCAACTCTATCAGAAAGACAAACAGAATAACACCTATCAAAGACAAAAAGAGACTCCTATCGGATTTGGCAACAACAAAACAAAACTGAGATTCAATAATATGTTGCCTACAAGGAGACACATTTAAACAAAAAGACAGAGAAACTTTGAGAATAAATACATGAAAAAACATATACCAGGGGAAAGAAAGCTGAGGTATAAATTTAATATCTGCAAGATAGAACTCAAGAAAAAAGTGTCTGAGACAAAGGTGGGTTTTCTATACTGGTAAGATTAAAAAAATTGAGATAACCATTACAAAATCCATTTATTAAACACTTGAGCCTCTAAATTTATAAAGTTACAACTGACATTGTGATGGATTGGTTCACTATATAAAGAGAAATAAAAGTGGATTTGTAAAAAAAAAAAAAAAAGTGGATTTGTTCCTAAAACCATATGGTGAGCTGGACACCAGATGAATTAAAGATCTAAATGGGAAAGGTAAAACTATAAAGTCAAGGGAAAATAGGGGAGTCCTTTTAAAACAAACCCCCAAAACAAATTGTAAGGTATTATATTTATGCATGTGACTATGCCAAAATGAAGGCTCTCTGTCCAATGAATTACATCATACGCTTCTTTCCAAAGTAAATGAACAGATGACGATATCCTATACAAACTTATTTACAACCCTATTTATCAATCTAAAATTGAAAATTGATAAGCTATTAATATGTACTGTATACCATCAAGGTAACAACAGAAGGACAGGAACACAACAGAAAAATTGCATAAGATGAACAGAAGCAATTAAAAGAAAAGAAAATCCAAACATTAAATAAACATAGGAAGAGATATACAAGTGTTAAGAATTATAAAAATGCAAATAAAATGAGATACCACCTTAAATTCATTAGATTGACAAACTTTAAAAAGCTAGATAATGTTAAGCATCGCTAGAATGTGAAGGTATAGGAGCACCTGTGCATTCTAAGAAGGTCTGTAAACTAGTAATGCCATTTTGGAAAGCACTCTGGCAATACTTAAGCAATACTTAATCAAGTAGTATATGCATACTCCATGACTCAAGAATTTCAGTCCTGGATATAAGCCCCAGAGAAAACATCCCACAATCCTCAAATGGACCATACACAAGGATTTCATATAGAAATTTTGTTGTGATGGATGAAGTTGGGGCAATCTAGGTGTTTAACACTGGGTGATTATAAGCACATATGACAACATGAAGAACTGTTAAAGACATTACTGAGCAAAAATGAAAAAAGTAAGAATCAGAATAAGACATGTGGTACAATGGCATTTACATAAATTAAAAATTCATGTAGGAAAATATCAATAAAAATTTTTCAGGAATGCATACTCATCAAACACATTAGATTGGTGGAAGGACAGAAGTTATGGAGGGCAGCAAGGATCTAAAGACAAGGGAGTTTGGGATGGGAGTATAGAATGGGGATGGTGGGGTTGAATAAATAAATAAAAGGGGCGTTGAAGGAAAACGTGATTAATTCAGACATTATTTGTACCTGAAACTAAAAGAAATAGAAATTTAAAGCAGATTAAGAAATAAAAAGAGGAAATTATATAAACTAAGCATGCAGAAATTCTGACTCTTAACAAAATTGTATATTATCTACTTCAGTTAAAAAAAAGTCTTATCCACACAATTGAATTCCACAATAGCAACAATGTATAGTATAGTTAAGACATTATAAACATTGGTGTATTTATCCACATCATGTAAATATGACTACTGAATAGTATGCTTACTTCTCCCATTCTTATTATCTTAATAATATTAAAATAGACTTTCAGCTAGTTTTAATTAAAGTTCACTTTATATTGATGTATTTATAGTTCAAATTTAAGAATAGATTCTAGAAATAACCAAGACTAGGAAAATGAGCATCGTTAAAATTTCCATCTAATTTTATTAGAAGAATTTGATTTCAGGTTTTCAATGAATAGATCAATTATATGAAAGCCTGTAACTTTTTGTTTTTAATAACTTTTAAAAATCCATCTATCATCAAATGTAACATTGTAATTATTTCCAAGAACATTTTAATTTACTGACTCAAATTCTATATCTTGTATCCCAATTAAAAAATCTAATATACCAATTTATATTAATGAAGATTCTTGAGACTTAAATATATCCTCATGCTTGTTATATATAAAGCATTGACATTTTGGTTTCTGTATTCATCTGATTCTCAAAATGGCTTCCAAAAGACAAATTATACGATTTTCTTTGTCCTTAGAAATGCTTTTCTTGATTCTTATTTTGGATAATCTCCTGATCCTTTACAAGTTCTATGCCAAACAGATGCACAAAAGAATGTTGGATATAATTAGAGACTTTGAACCTTTCTACAGGTAGTATCGGCTGCTAGAAAGTCAAAATTTTGGAACAGCAGCCTTCCAACAATCCCTTCCTCTCACCTGACTGCAGCTATTCCATCTAGAAAATGGTCTGGATGTTTTTTAGAGGGGATTTAGGAATTGAGATGGATGTTTTTTAGCTACTTGGTGTGTCACACAGCTGTCATGCCTCGAGATGAACATCTGAGATACTGACAGCATCAGAGAGGTGTGTACCGGACAGAACAAACCTCTCTACTTCTTAACCATTGTCTCTCCTCAGCTACCTGTGCCCTCTCTACCTCTATCAATTGTTCTGTTGTCCCCTCTGTTTATGTCTGTTTCTCCCTAGGTTTTAGGTGCCTATCTACCTGCCTCTGGCTCATGCCTTTTTTTCATTTCCCTCTGTTTTTCTCAATTTCTTTGATTTTTATGTTTGTAATAGTGTATATGTCATCAGATAAGTTAACCTTTGATATGCTTCTATCTCTCTCAAGCTTTTAAGTCACCCTGAAACGATTTGTGCCTTGATTAATGAACTTCAGAGGAAGACAAGAAATGCACTTCTAATACACAGACCACTGTAGACTACACCTAATCATCCACTTTAGCAGTCAACAAGACAACTACTTAAGTAGTTGCCTTCTTTCCAATCAAATTAATTAGATGCTTTTTAAAAAAATCTCATAGTATCAGTCACGTGAAAGAAGTAGAGGATTACAGAGTCAGGACATGAGTTGTACCTCTGTTTCTTGGATAATTTTCTAGAGGAAATATAGTGAATCTTTCTCTTCTTCAATGTTCATTCTACAAATGTAAATAACTTAGCATCAGTGCTAGCCACCGGGTGTACAATGGTCCCCACTGAGGGAAGTTAAAGGTCACAGAGAAGATAGAATTAATAAAATAAACATACTAGCCAGTGTAATGTTAAAAATATCCTGGAGAAACAAATGACAGGTTTAGGACAGCATACAACAAAAAAGTATGGTGGTTCTCTGAGCAACTGATGCTTGACATGAGGTTGGATGGGTGAGAGGTGGAGGGTCACCTGCATCCACTCCTCCCCCCTCCCATCTCTCCTCCATCCGGCAGCCAGAGAAATCTACTTGAAATTCACACAAGACGCCTTGTTCCTGGACCCTAACTCCTTCAACTCAAAACTCTTCTGGGCTCATTTCTCAACATTACATGAAAGTCTCTCTGTGATCTACACATACTCTCACCTCAGAGAAAAGCCTTTACATACGCCTTTCCCAATGCCTGGAAACTTCTTCCTACATTCTCCCTCTGTGCAGTTAACTCTTTTGAAGCCCCAGTTAACTCATTTTAATCGCCCTAGATAGAAATGCGAGAGGCATAGTGTTTTCCCTGTCCTAACACATTTTTGGAACTTCTTTGATGTAAAGAAATACTCTCTAGTTAGATGCATATTCCCAGGAAACAAAGAAAACTAGTATGTTCCTAACTTATTGGCACGTATGATTTACTTTACTAATATGTACAATTTGCTTAGGCTGGATGTCAAACTATGCCTTCCCATTAAGTATTTGCTAGTACATACACTAGAGATGATCACAAGAATGGGTTTTCATCTAAATTTTTAAATCCATAAAATATGTTATGAGATGGGAAATTGTATTTTCCAGCTGATGGTGCTTGTTCTGATCAGAGATACAATCTCAAAGTCCTCTCATCTGTTTCCATATGAATATATCCTATACTTCAGTTTATTCACTCAAAATTACATATAAGGTAAAAATCGTTCACGTTGATCACTCTATTCGTGATTTTTACCAGTGACTGCTGATTTCACTCACCAACTACCACTGTTATACATTCTTATGAAAATCACGTGGATTAAAATATGTAAAAGCACATTGTAACCATCAACAAGTTCTAAAACTGTAACATACAATATTTTGGGAGTAGTATTTCTGTCCTTAATAAAGAACTGGTGTTATTCTTTTGAGACATAATCGCAACAGTTGTGTTTTCTTAGTTGTCAGAAATCTACACAAGTAAACCTAGCTTCCACGTCTGGATGTGAATGATTTTCATTTATATTGTTTGCTTGATAAAAATGTGAATAAGCACTTATGAGAAATAAGAGACTGCCTTAAATACTTTTCTTTTGGTTTCTTGTTTGCAAATTCACCCTCTTCTGTGTACTTTGGAAAATTATATTGTTGTGGTTTTACATTTGATAAAATCTTATGGGCTTAGAAAATCAAGAACTGGATCTGTATGTAAATGGAATAAATGGAATAAATGCCTGCTTTCAAACATCTTACCACAGGACTGAGAAGCAATCTAATTTTCAAAAAATTTGAAGGAGTTTTTTGAATTAAACCGTGTTTTCTAGACATCTTCTTTATTGAATGCCTTTGAAGTACCACATACGCGAAGAGATCCAGGGGGTAATATGAATTCTCAACTGTGTGCATTGGTGGGGGGTGGCTCATAGGAGATGAAAAATATATAAGTGTATTTTTGTGTGTGTGTAACACACATATAACTTTTCATGACACTGGTTTCTACAGGAACCTTCTAGATAAAATCTACCATTTTCAGGCTGTTGAAAATCGAGTTGATTTAAATAATCATAATTATTTATTAACAGTGAGGTCTGTTAATACAAACAATAACAATACAAAACTAACTAAAATTTTTCAGTAACTCTAAATATGGGCACTTGCAAGCCAGCTTACAAACACGTTTTCAGCCCACTGACTTTCTTTTGGCCTCTTTCTCCACTTCACCCCAGGTAAAGAAAACATTCTTGATAGAAAATTCTTTTTTGTTACTTTTCTGTAGACTTAGGCAAGCATTAACCATTTTCATTTTAAAGTAGGATATTTTTCTTTCCATTAATGCCAAATCTAAAACAATCTAAATGTCTCACCTTTGGGAAATGAGTAAATAAATTATTACATTTCCACATCATTGAAAATCATGTCAACAATTTTAAAAGGAGATATAAAACGTGGTAAAATATAATCCTGTTTTTTTAAACATTGAATATGGCTTCATTGAACATGGAAAATTTCTAAGAGAACTTATATCAACTGTTAATAGTGTTTCTTATCTGTGTAGTTGGGCAATGAGTGATATTTTTCTATATATTTTGTGTATTTTTCAAATTTTCTGTAATAAACACCCATTTTCCATATCAGAATAGTTTATTGGTATTTTAGATGAAAACACTTATTAACCTGGGTTGTGTAAAGGTTTTAGTAGCCATAATGCACATACATGTGTACTCACTGGCTGTGAGGTCATCAAGGATACACCAGAAAATGATTTCCTATATCAGACAACCAGAGATACATCTTAATCAAAAATCTATGAACATATTCTTTTGGGTCAAGAGCAATCTCTGTTTATTCATGCGGTCTCAAGGAACCTAAGAGTCAAAACCTGACCTCATTTTCATGTCTTGTAAAATTTATGTGAAAAGATGCTCGATATGAAAAAATAATGTGGTTGGTGGCTACAAGAAAAAAAAGTGATCTTTAGTTGCCTTGAGAGTTCTAAGCATTCTCAGGCAAGAAGACGCAGTGTTTTGTACCTACTTCTGCATCAACACTTTAAAACTGACATGGAAAGGCTGGAGCCCTTGAGAGAATTGATCACACTGATAAGTGGATTTTCAAACCTACCACATGAGGTAGAGATGGAGTAAATTGTGAACTTTAGCACAGAGAAGAGTAGACGTGAAAGAGAAAGGAGGGCTATCCTGAGATGCAAGAAAACATGTCAGGAGAAAGACACATGGTACATAGTCTGCTTGTTCAGATTTGTTAAATGGGAGAAAGTAATTGATGACTGATGAAAACGAAGAAAGACCTTTTGAATAATTGGAGCAATTTGACAATTAACTAGATGATCACTAAGGATAGAATAATCTGCATAACTAAATGAATTTAGACTGAGTTTGCATGATAAATTACTAGAAATATTTTAAAAATATTGATAGGTCAAAAAGAGATTGGATGAAATGGACTCTAAATAACCTTTTAATTTTAAGATGTGATAATTCCAGAGTAAGCCAGGGAGCAAACTAAAAAGCACTGGTCCACTTGCAAGTACATGCATGTAGTGGAGGATTTTGCAGGTAGCTGGAGAGGGGACAGTAGAAGTAAAAAAAGACAAAAAATTTACATCAAAAACCTGTATCAATACAATAGTCACAAATCACCCTGACCACTGGCAAAAGGTTAAACAATATAATGGACAAACTCATGCAGTATTAAGACAGATGTGAGAAATATAAATTTCTTTACAAATTTATTTCTAAATATCTTAGTCCTTAATTAAGTATCTCCCTTTCCAGACTCATGGCATTCAGGATTCAGGAATGCTTGCGCATGCCAAGGCATTCAGAAATGCATCTCTAGCAACTGTCCACAAATATTAACCTGAGTAGTTAGGCAGCCTGACTCGGTCCTTTGCAGGGGTTCTTTCCCTTGGGAGCTGTGCTCAGGGAAGAGGAAGCTTCTCACAGGGTAGTACCTACCTCACTCCATATCCCACTGGCTTCTGGCCAAACTCCTGGAATGCTAAAAAGAGGCTAGGCTCCATGTCCACTGCTCATGGGATGTTCCCAGACTTCTGGAGTCTTTCTGTACCCACTAGAGCACTGCAGGAGACCAGGGTGCAGATGCAACCCTACTGCAGTCCAATCCTATTGCAATCCCAAGGAAGTGTGTTTCTAGTTGTGAGAAAGAAACTCTTCTCTCCCTTCTGCTTTTGATTAAGATATATTATTTTCTATACCCTGCAATCATCTTCCTCATGCTTTTGGACAAGATGTTTTGTCGGTTCTGGCAAATCCTTTCCTCTCCCTGGGGCTTAAGCTTTTTGCACATAGACCAGGTTGTCTTATAGGAGTTTCAGTTTTCTGACTTGCTACATCCATTCCTGGAGGTAATAAATACAAGCTGACCAAGTTGCTTAAATAGGGATAAGAGAAATAGAATGATATAAAATTTACCCAAAGTTGACCAATGTCTCAAAATATTATCTTCATTTGAAAATGAAAATCCCATAATAACATATATACATGTTTGGGTGGAAGACATCAGTGAATTAGGATACTAGAGCAAGGAGCTTAAGAAAACACCAGTAATCAGTTTCTTAAATGGCAATTTCAAGAATTTGGGTTAACCGTGAATTATACAAATGATAGGGTAAGTTTTATAAAAAGGATTGGCTATATCATGTTAGAATAGTGGGACTAAGAAGATAATGAGTATGCATTTAGGTCGCTGACTGAGACCTCCTCAATACATTCTCCAGAAAGGCTACAGCAGGTATAGAATGTTTTCGCCCTTAGCTTATTTGCCATTTTACCCTTTGCTTTCCAATTCGCATATGGATGAGTCTTCCTGTTCTTGGAAGTATCTTCATCAACTTACCTTCAATACGGCCAGTTGTGAATTATTTCTGGACATATCATCAACAGAAGGATGTGTCAGAAGTCTTTTTACACAGCAGATACTGATGAGCCTTGATCAGTAGGAAGTCACTTTGAAAAATGCCACTGCCTTTGATAATAATTCTGTCATAGTAATAGCTACAAATTCCCTACAAGCATGCAGTTATCGTGGTTGGGAGGGATTAAGGCTATGCAAATTGTTTTTTTTTTCCCTAAGCAGGATATAGGGTATAGTAATGGTACCAGAAGTTTGTATTCCTCCCCCAAATCCATCTATCTTTCCTTCTATGATAACAGACACAGTCTGATTTTAAGTGATAGATGTAGACTACATTTCTCAGTCTCTTCTGCAGCAAGGAACAGAATGTAACTGTAGATGATGAGTACAGATTCTGATAGGTGTTCTTAAATAAATGGCAGGTTTATTTCTCCTGGCTATTTTTAAAAAAATTTCTCGTTGGTTAGAGTGCAGATGTGATGGCTGGAATTGAAGCAGTCATCTTGGGCCATGAGGCTCTTTGAAGATGATAGAGCAATCAGAAAAAAGGAGCCTATGTCACTGATATTGTTAGTTACCACTCCAGCTTTAGACTGCTGACATGAATTTTTATGCAAAAAATAAACTTTGATTCTGTTTAAACCTCTCTATTTTTAAAAACACCAAAGTCAAATCTAATCCTAAAACTTCCAATAACCTATTTGAGTTCTTATTAATATTCAGAACTGAAACTGTCATAGGACTCTTACACTCAATAATACCTCAGAGATAATCTGTAGAATAAAGCATTAATGAAGATATAATACTTCTATATTAATTAGAAGGTATGCAGTTGCCATAAAAGATTTATATGATATTTAATAAACATTTCTATCAGAAAATACTTATGTCCCTTTAAAATAATTATTTAAAATTTAGTTACTCTAAACAAGAAAAAATACACAGACTTCAATTAGCTCTCAAAAGTACTCAAAGTAACTCTGGAGAAAAGAGTTAAACTCCTTAACATTAGCCAAAAATATTTCATTTGCTGAGGAAATTGAATGTTTAAAGAAACAAATATTTTCCCATTAGTAAATTGTACATCTTAAGTGTAGTATTTCAGAATCTGAGAGACTTTCCTTTGGAGTGTAGAGCAGCTTAGACTTCACACATGACAAAATGCTCAAGCGCTTAAAACATTAACCTTATTTTCCAATCTTACTGAAACGTGAAAAGTCAAGTTGGCAAGCAGTGAATTTACAACTCTGCAAACAAAACAGATATCCAGCTGGCCAATTATGGTTTAACTTTTTCCTAAGTAGAATAAAGATTGTTATATTTTCTAGTATTTATATAAAAACATTTATTCTCTGATTGAGAGGATGGCACATCAATGTGATAGTGTTGTCCAGTATTCATTGCACAAGCAGACTCAGCCAGATGGAAACACACAGAGGGACATAATTTCCATTCGCTTCAATGAGCGTTTTACTGATGGAAGGACTTACTAATTCACCCTCAGCTTGAGCTGCGATCATTCATTTTATCTGGCAGTAGAAAGCCTTTCATTCACATTTCATTCTTTTGCACATAGAGCTGTTTATCAATTGATAGAGAAATGCCCAGTTATAAACTGCATCCTGGAAAAATAAATTAGGTAAATTTGAATGATGCAGGATATTGTTAAGGATTTAACAATATTGCTAACATTCCTGGGTTTCACAATTACGGTTCTGTAATTTTTTTCCTTCTGTCTTCTTTGTTAGTTTGAAATCCTGGCGTAATTTCAAAAGTGGTGTGTGTAGGGCGGGGAGGGGAGAGAAGTATATTTACAAACCTAGTGAGGGGAGAAATGTCCCCCTTTCAGACTCATTACAGAACAAATAATTATTACTCTAACGAAACCTACCTGATTCCCACATTTAGTATTTCAAATTTTATAAAGTCCATTTCACTTGATTCCTGGTGTACATACATTCTTCTGCTTAAAAATATTTTAAAATGATAATTTTACTTCATTTTGATGACATTGGCCCCCTATGTGAAATAACTAGCTTGATCTGCTATAAGAACATGGGGTAAGGTGGGGATGGGGGTGGAAGGGAAGGAGTTTCTTAGGAATAGCACTTAAGTAACAAGGAGACCACAACCAATAAAAAGAAGCTCTTGAAAAGGCGAGAGCCCGTTTCACATGTTTGTGGAAAATGAAATTTTAACACCAGGGAGAAGTGTAGTTGCATTTGGCAACTATGTGGAAGCAGCCTCCTATTTGTTTCAAGGTACTCAATTCGTACTTTGAACTTAGGTTCTAATGTACACCATGTTTCTTTTGTCCCTGCTATTGAATTTAAAGACAAAACTGTGGACAACACAAGTATTTGCTTTAGGGCAACCTTGAATTGAGATAATCACCATTTGCTTTATCATTGTGTAATCCTGGGCTGCTGTTAATTTAGGATAAAGTAAGAGGAGCAGCTCGCTCTACACTTAATATACTTTTCACATTTAGTTCTCCTGAACTGGTTTTCTAAACCCTCAAGGCTTATTGTGTTGTATTTTGAAGGAAAGAGTCTATTAACTTTCTAAGAACTTTTCACAGAAACTTATTGCTGACCGTGATAACAGTCTCTGAAGCTGGCAATATAAAGAGAATGAAGATGAGGACACCTCTTTTGTCAGCATGCTGGGTTCATGGTGGATATGGTTTACCTATTATGTAAAAGTACCAAAGATATCCTTCCTGGGCCATACATTTGGACAAAAGTATTTTTAAAAAATTACACCATAGTTTCCGGATGACTTATTGAATTACAGAACAGCCAGACACAGTTTTTCCTCTTCCTCTTACTAATTCCAAAATGAGGTGATGCTAATATACTTATGTACGTATGATACAGTACACACATGACAGTAATGACTTTGAATTCTAGGAACTATAAGATAATAGATTAATCTCTAAAGAGAAAACATTAGAGGAAAAAACTTTGTATTTTTATTTTAAGCTATTGGACCTAATGGAAGAGTCCACCTTTGTTTTGCTTTAAAAGGGTATCTATTGTTCGTTAGCCACCACAAATAATTAATGAGAAAAGGGTATCATAAAATTATTTGATCACTAGGGTAAATACTAGTCTACATTTTTATTGTGTTAAGAACAATTAACATGAGTTTTACCCACTTAACAGATTTTTCAGCGTACTATTCTATGTCAGCTATAGGCATGACGTTGTATCTCAGATCTCTAGAACGAACTTACCTTGCATAACCCAAACTTTACATCCGTCGGATAGCAACTCCCCGTTGCCCCCTGCCCCCAGCCCCTGGCAACCACCTCCTTTCTGCTTCTATGAGTTTGACTCTGCTAGATACCTCGTAAGTAGAATCATGTAGCATTTGTCCTTCTGTGACTGGCTTAGTTCGCTCAGCATAACGTCCTCTGGGTTCATCCATGTTGTCATATATTGCAGGATTTCCTTCTTTTCTAAGGCTGGATAATATTCCCCTGTATGTTTATACCACTTTTTTGCATTATAATTTTTCCCAGTTTTATTGAGATGTATGCTGCAATGAACATGGGGGTGCAGACATCTTTTTGAGATTCTGATTTCAACTCTTAAATAAATACTCAGAGGTGGGATTGATGGGTCATATGGGAGTTTTCTCTTTAATTTTTTTGAGGAAGTTTCATACTGTTTTTCATAGTGGTTGTGCAATTTTGCATTCCCGCCAGCATAGCCATCCTAACAGGTGTGAGGTGGTATTTTATTGTAGATTCGATTTTCATTTCCCTGACAATTAGTGATGTTGAGCCTCTCTTCATAGATCTGTTGGCTATTTGTATGACTTCTTTTAAGAAATACCTATCTATTTAGGTCCTCTGCCCAGTTTTAAAGATTGAGTTAATTGGGGTTTTTTTGCTTTTTATTTGTGGGAATTTCTTATATCTTTTGGATATTAATTCTTCATCAGATACATGTTTTGCAAACATTTTCTCCCATTTCATAGGTTCCGTTTTTACTCTGTTAATTGTTTCCTTTGCTATTAGATTATTTTTAAACTTAATCATCATAGTTGTTTTGTTGTCTGAGTATACACTGCTTCCAAAACCAAAATATGGGTTATCACAACTGAGTACCTAATGGAGAATCTGCATATTCTTTATACTATACCATATGGAATATTTGATTATCAGAATGAGGTTTAAAATACTTTATCTGTATAAAATATATAATTGTTACTACATCCATTTTAAGTTAATACAGAACGTAAGATATCAATGCCATTATTCTTACTTTAAAAGTCAGACCAAGAAAATTTACACTCAAAACTAATCTTCAGCTTCTGCCCTCCTAATATTAAAGGTCTATTGTGATATATTCTCTATCCAATTCATTGAGGAGCCTGAAAAGCTTTATGCACAAATATAAAGATATGTTTGTGGCTTCAGGTCTTTCTACAACTATTGCATTATTGATGTAATAGACAGAAAAAATTGAAAAGAAATCTGGTTCCATTTAGGGGTAAATCCCTTATTTCCCTAAATTAAATCTTAAATCATGCACTGTATACTTGTAAGAAGATCCTAAGTCTAGACAGCTGTTTATTTAAAATACTGCAGTTGTCAATACAATGCATCAATATTTAATGGAAGAAACAAATATTACAGTGTTATTTCCTTTACTTTCCTTATTTAAAAAATCAATCTAGGAAAGATGATTTAATGAAGATCCCTCTCCATTTGCAAAACTAACAAAGGTGGCTAATTCTTAATGGAAAAGATGACTGGAATTTCATGGTTTACAGGAGAAATTCATATAATTCAGTTTGCTTTTGGGTACACAAAAAGATGTAAAGATGGCTTGACTATGCTTTGAAATATCCTGAATTCAAGTTACTTTCTTTTTAGGTTTGGTTTAAGGGAGATTATTTTGGTGAAAGTGGAAGAATGGGACTGGGAAAAAGCTTATAGAAAAGCAGAACTTTTTTTTGTTACCCATGAAAGTTTTTTAAAAGTTGCCCATTTTTCTGTTCTATTGATGTCACATAATATTTGTTTCACAATAAATTATGAGCCATAGTAATATCAACCAAGTCAATTCTATTATCCTGTTTGACAGGAACCCAAAGAAGGGAAACATAAATTTTTGGTTTCCATTAAATCTTTGGGAATCTTTAAAGCTTCTTTAAGGACAATAGGAGAAATCTGCTTCTGCAATTAAAATGTATTTATTTCAGTGACATCTAAAGAAATGGTTTTGCATTTCACACTGTAACTCTTTCAGAGGTGAAAGCAAAGAAAGTTGCAAGATATGTAGCCTGAATCAAAGTGGTCATCTGGGAATATCAATACCATTCGAACTGTCCAAACACAATAGCCCAGACAGACACACTTAACTTGTACCATCACACGGCTTAAGAGATATAACCATGTGGAGATTTCATTAGTTGCATCAGGATCTAAGTCTTGCTGAGACCTGCCAGACAGGCATTGCAGAACTGCAGCTCTCATTTCAAATCCAGATTTATACTCCAATCTCTTCTTCGACTCTGCATCCATTTTTTTCTGATTATTTTTCTATCAAAATTTTTTTTTCTGAAATCTTACAAAGTTTTCAACTCCATCATAAATCTTATATTTTGTTTAAGGTAAGTATATTTGTTTCAGTCATCTAGACATCCTTAGGAATCAACAGAGAGTAATGAAAATCAATAATTGAGTGACATTCATGCTATTTTATAGAATGAATTCTGCCTTAGCTCTAATCTTGGTGCTGGTCACACTGAGAATTTGAAAGATTTACAGCTGCTTCCCTAGTTGAAAGAGAAAGAGGGAGTGAAAATAATCTCATCGCAGCAAACTTTTCCCCTTCAGTAAATATTAGGGTCCCTCCTAAAGATTTGTAGGTAATATTTTAGTGTGTTGGGTTATTTGTGTTGAAATTGAAATTCACAATATTACGTAGCAAAGGGAAGATAGAAGGAAAAGGGAAAAATATCAGTGAATATAAAATGATAGCAAATGGATAATCTCATTGTTTAAATCATTTTTCCTTCCTTAAATGAAGAAATGTGTTCTATATTAAAAAAACACAAGACTATTGTGTTAGCCAAAAATCATCAAACTCATTGCAATGTCAAATTTACAATCGTGTACTCATTTTAAAACTTACTTTCTCATTTAAGAATTGAAGGCATGGGAGTGGTAAATGTTTTATTTTATTTTTTCTCTTGTAGAAATGTTATATCCACAAGCATGGAGAAATAAAGATCTTCATATAATATTAACATTCTAAGAAAAAGCTTAGTATAAAAAGTTCATTACTAGAATGAACTCTTACTTTGTGCACGAGATTTAATTATTATTTCTCTAGATGGCCCAGGTTGCCTCAGAATTCTTTATAGAATGGAATCAAGTATACCTTTGAAAAATGTAGGACACATGTAAGCTTATAAAATCATATTTTGTTTTGTGTGTTTATAGAAATCTTGACAGTTGAGATAATGCTTTTATTATTTATGATGAATAAATGATTTTGACTATTTGTATCTCTTTTACTGCATATTATGAGACTTTTAAAGCTCTCTTCTAAAATAAAATATGAAACATGCATCTAATAAAATAAACCTTGTTTGTTGGAAATGCTTCTTTGGTTTTTGTAAGTTATAGTTTGCTACAAATAATTTAACTGATATTTTAAAAATGGTTTTAGATAATCTAAAATTTTACATTGCTTATATGCATTCATTTTATAGCTGAGGTGGATATGTGGTGTGTGATGTAAAAAGATGAAGGCAAAGTTCGAAAGCATCTCAATTGAATAATAGAAAACATAATTATTTTAACAGTAAGGAAAAGTGACTTAAAAAAATTAAAACCATCAATAAGCACTTTGGTAGCTAGAGAAGATCACTGTATGCATGTCTGTCCTTTATCTAAAGGTACGAACAGTTCTATGTAAATGCAAGAGATGGAGAAGGATAGAGAATTACAAATATAGACTGTCTTGTCAGAAAATTCATCTTTTTCTCTAGAAAATATAGTGACAGCTTACCTCCTAAATCCCTGACATAAAGAAATGTATAATGATGAATAATGGTATAAAACTATAAGTAGTCATGAGGTAGACATAATATATTCTAAGAATCCCAACTATGAGTGTATTATGTGCCTTCTAGAGTTCCCTTTGCATGTTCTTTTCTCTAAATTTGAGTGCTAGCAACATCCCCACCCCTAAGTCGGAAACCACACTACAGTAGTAATATTACAAAATATTGGGCAATAAATATTACCATACATTCTGTGCTTTTCTCCTATGAGTGCGATCTTTTAAAAATGGACGATATTTACTCTTAAACTGTAAAATGTTTTTTCTCCATGTCAAAATTGGAGTTATTTATTCCTTTTTAAAGGCATGTAAAATGCATTTCTCCATCATGAAAGTCTTTTCTTTTTTTTTTCTTTCTTCACCCAGACAATAGTTTTACACATCTCTTTTAATTTCCTTAGTAGGTTTAACTGTGTTTTGGCAAAATATTTTTAGCTTTTTATTTGTTAAGATTCTTCTTATTCTGAAGATAATTGTAAACCAGTGATAAAATATTAGATTTAGAAGCAAACTCAAGATGATCTAGACCCAAACTATTTCCTTACAGATTACAAAATTAAGGCACAGAAAAGTTAAACGATTAACCCATGGCTATTGGAAATGTCAATGAAATACATCAGACCTCCTGGATGCTTTCAGAAAATCTCACTCTATTTAAAAAAATTTTTTTTGAAAATATCCATATATAATAGTATTTTGGATGAAATACTCTTAGGTTGCTCTTCCTACTCTATCTCAGCACGATGTTGTCCTTGGTCAAATACAAAGAAATATTTGAACATATTGCTGACTTACAAGAAATTTGTAGGAGGTTGAGGTTTGGGGAGCATTGTGAATTAATCACAATGAACTGAATATTAAAGACTGGAGTAGCTACATTGTATAATGCATCTTTAAGCCAAGCATTCTAAGGAAATATAAAGGGAACCAATTCTGTAATATTACATTTTCTAGTAGTAAAATTGTAAAAAAAGTAAAAAGAAGCAGGTGAAATTAATTAATATATTTTACAAAATCTAATAAATTAAAAATATAATCTCAACTTATATTAGACCTTATTATATCCTTTATGTTTCTTATACTTATCCATAACTTTATTATATTTTTGTCTTTCTGTGCTATCTTGAATAAGTTTTTTCTGACCTACCTTTTGGTTTACTAATTCTTCCTTCAGCTGTGTCTAATATTCAATAACCTTTTACTTCATCAATTGCATTTTTATTTTTTATTTATTTTTGATTAAACTTTCATTTTCAGAAGTTCTTTTTGATTTCTTTTTATATCTATTTTGTTTTCATGTCCCTGAAGATATTTTCAAACTTGTCCTATTTAAAAAGCAGTTTAAAATTGTGTGTGTGTGTCTGTTCCTATGTGTGTCTGTGTCTTATAGTTGCTGTTTTGTTTCCTTACGGGTGTATTTCTCCTGCAGATATTTTTCTTTGTATTGCTCTGGCACTTGGTTTTCATTTGTTGTTTGGTTTGATTACCTTCTGAATGTCCTTAACAAATTATCTGAGATGGTGAAGAAAATGACTTCCTGTTGATGTCCTATAGGTCTGTGATTACTTCTTCTCAGTATGAGGTGCCACTACCAGTCTGGGACTATTTCAATTCAAAGTTGTGATTTTGGCTCCAAACCCATACAACGGCCGCCTTGTGGTTATACTTTTTCAACAAGTATTTCTTTTCTGCTAGCTGCTTTTCTTAGAACCAAGGGAACTAGCAAACTTTTTTTTTAGCTTCTTGGATAGGTTTTTCTGGGTCTTTTCCCTCATAATGATAGTGTAACTCTCCAGGGTCTCAGCTTACTGTGGCCAGTCTCTACTACAATAACTCCTTCCTTGGTCAGGCTCATGGTTTTAAGCTTTGTCTCTCTTACTCCAGAGCATCAAATATCAAAAACAAAATAAGATTTTTTTTCGGTTGCCTGTGATATGCTATGCTAAGTATAATACTATGCTATGCATAAAAGGCTTCAAGAAATCCTTTCTTCTCTGATTTTCAGCTTTCTCTTAATTTTTAGTCTGGCAGTTCCACACTATCTTGTCAGTTATTTAATTCTTTTAAAAATTACTAAAATATATTTATATTTTTGTCCAGTATTTTGAGTTGGTTTGGTTGGAACAATTCTCAAAATACCCTATGTTGTCATATTGCTGAAAATGGAATTTTAGTAGAAGCTCTTATATCTGTGAGTATGAGTGAAATACATTCAGACACTCTGAAAAATAGTAGTTATTATTGTATAATTTCAAACATGTTTATATCCTGTGACTAAAGAATTTCACATGGAGATATGTAAAATAATATACTCATATAATATATTGTACAACCATGTACAATATAATGTGCGGTTATTTTCACAGTTGCATTTTTTGTTAGAACAAAAGAAGTAAAGCAATCCAAAGTCTGGTGACACAGTAATACCATATTGCAGGGGACCCATACTAAGAAGTAAATGAACACATAAATTCTGCAACAGTCACACAATGGTATATTATACAGCTTTGAAAATGAACAGATTATTAATGCACTAAACAAAATGGATAAATTTCAGAAATATAATGACTCTCCTTGAAGCAAATCTGAAAAGTTTAGAGTTTGTGATGCCATTTTTATAAAGCTCATAATCAAGCAAAATAAAAGGATATATTGTTTATAGATACATAAACGGTAAAACTAAAAACAAGGAACACTGACTATCACAAAATTCAGAATACTGATTACTTCTAAAAAGAAAAGACATGAATGGAAAATGGGAGAAACACACAGGTAGCTTCAATATATTGGTGATATATAGCCTACTTTTGAATTTAGGTAGTGGTTTCAAGGTGTTCATTTTATTTTTATATTTTATAGCTGACCTGTACTTGTAACCTACATGTATAACTTACATATGTAACTGAATGCAAACACACATGATTTTATAAATATCCATAATTGCGTGATTCTTATTAAAAACTATTAGAAATAGTTTTAGTGCTTCTCCAAGGCATCCAGTAATCAAGCATGCAATGTAGTGACTTGATAATCGTGGTTTTAAATAACCCTAGTAGAATCTTATTTCTCTTAACCTGAAGATCTGGCTGTGTGGCCGCACTGTTTTGGACTAGAGTTCCAATCCATTTTCTAATCAATTTGGATGTTACCCATTGCTCCATTCAGATGTCTGAATTTACAAAATATATTCTATATTAGTCTAGTAATTTTAGTCTTATTATTTTAAGTATAGTCACAAAGAGAAAGGGGAGAAGAGATCTGATAACTCTCTCTTTAAACTGTGGCTCATAATATCAACTATTTCATGTAATTCAAGGAAATAACTTTTGTAGGCTATATTATCTATGTCAGATAGCTAAAGTGAACATGTTAATGACGTAGTCTTTTGGATTCTAGTTACATTCTTACAACACATAACGGTTGTTGAAATTTATAAGGAGTTGAACTTTGTTAATATAAGCTGGTAATTAGTCTAATGTGATGGACAATTTACTTGAAAATTTCCATGCACGTAAGTGCAAAATGTCCTGAAGATTTTGCCTACAATATGGGCAGTAGCAGCAGCACAGACCAAAATCGTGCCACCAATTACCCTAATCTGCTTCATGCAGAGATTTAAGGAGAGAGGCAGAATCAGTGTTTGTACTCTTGACTTCTATGAAGAACTTATTATAATATTTCAGAAATAAAGAGAAGAATCCACACCAAGGAAGAAAAAAATATATATTTTGTTACATTATTTCACTCTCACTGTATTTTTTTTTACTCTTTTGAAAAGAATCACTGAATTAAAATATTCTTGTCTAAAAAGGAGGTTAAGGGCCCATTTCTTTTCTTTATGATTTCCCTTGTGATGAATGACAGAAAAGACACAACGTATTCAGATTGCAGATTAGTTTTCAAATTGTATCAGTTTGTCTCACAGAAAATAATCACTGATCTTGATATACTTTGCTTTTCTTAATATATAATCATATCCTCAGTTCCACAATAAACTCTCCAAATTTCATAGATTTTTATTTACATTTTTCCTATCTCTATTTCTGTTTAAGTTGTAGCATATGTTATGTTTGTCCAAATCAGTGAAATCACATTTGAGATGACTGGAAAAAGCAAAAGGCAATATAAAGCATTTACACATCACGTTGTTCTGTCAAACTAAAGCTTCACTTAATACTACAGAAAGTATTGACTGTTTTGCAGGTGTCCCATTGCCTTTGGTAGCCAGTTCTGTTTGGAGAGGGAAGAAGTCTCCTAAAATGGACCCCCTACTTTCCTCTTTAGATCTGCACACAGAATGAGTCCACATCAAATTGTTATGATCAAGGAAGACATTGCTTGTAACAGTCTTTCCTAGTTTAACAATGATTTCTTCGGAGTCAAAAAGTAGTATACACATCAATAATAAAGGAAATAGGAAGGACTGAAATGACTCAGAATGAATTGTATATGACTTTTGTTATAACTGATAAAAGTAAATTAACAAAAGAAAGGATAGTAAATAAAAATAAAGAATTGTTTGTGTGTGTGTTTGGGAAGGGTAATATAAACTTTAGTTATACCTAAACTTTATACCTAGCTTTTTAAAATTGTCAGTTATACTTTTTTTGGGCAACCTTATTTTAAAGCACATGAAGATAAAGATTTTGTGTGACAAGTAGAATCACACTGACTTTACTTTGAGCAGGTCTATTTATTGAACAGCATTTATTAAAATGCTGTTTTTGATAATTTTTATAAACATTTGAATATTTAAATTTGGCAACAATTTTTCTTAGTAAAAGTGTAATGCCTAATTCATCTAATTTAAAATATTGATAGAGATCTGTTCACTTAGGCACTTGGTCTTTCCTGAGCATTTTCCAGTATAAACAAAAATCATGACATGTTTTTTTAGGGTGGACTAAGAAAGCCTTAACATTCCTTCAACTTGTCTAAACTTTAGCATTATCCTGACTATAGGCCCATGGCTTCCATTTTCTTAGAGCCTTTACTTTAGAAAACTTGCTATTGTAAACTACTTCTCTACTCCTTTGAGATGTAAATCTTCAATAACTTAGGAATGTCTTTTTCAAGGCCCTGGGAGCCATCCCTTTGAAATGTATTCACCAGGAAATAGAGAGCCCCTGTCACCTCCCTGTGGGAGGGCAGATGTCTAACTTCTTCCATAAGCACCAATTAGCAAACACAGACGACCTATTCACACTGACAGCCTTCCTTTCCCTATGTCCTTCAGTATATTTTCATTAGCTTGCTCCACTGTTTAAAAACCCTCCTGTCTTGTTTCAGCAGAGTTGAGTTCAATCTCTCTCCCCTACTGCAAGAGTCTTGAATAAAGTCTTTCTTACCATTTTTAATAAGTGTTTGGTGTATTTTTTCTTTGACAGCTAACGGCCATTAAATGCAAGTATTCACATAAGAATTTTGGAAAAATTATATTCTTATATTATTTATGTGCTGTTTTGTCATGGTAACATTATTTCTATAGCATTTTTACATGTTGCAAAATTCTTCCAATGGCATTATTTAATTTAATTTTCACAACACTTCAGTGAGAATAGCAAGGAGGTTAACACTGGGCTAACTTTTAGGTATTTGATACTTGCATTAATTTTCCTGCCCAAGATTATACCATAAGAGGACCATCTAGAGTCACACTAGAAGTGAACGTCCTCTAAGTTCCCTATTGCTCCTGTATCCACAATCTCCAGATCCCATATCCT
Organism: Neophocaena asiaeorientalis asiaeorientalis; assembly: GCF_003031525.2. Lineage (NCBI taxonomy): Eukaryota > Metazoa > Chordata > Mammalia > Artiodactyla > Phocoenidae > Neophocaena > Neophocaena asiaeorientalis. Next base: position 3,361,360 of record NW_020175672.1, read on the forward strand.
AGTTCCCTTTAATGCATCATTTTCACAAATGTTGAGATACCCAGAGTTCTACTACCACAAAACATGGCAATGTTGTAATTTAACAAAAGTTCTTTGATTTCTATTACTCTGTTTTATACATCATCTTAAAAAACTGTATTCTTTTATTTACATGTAAATTTATGTTAAATGTATGCTAATCCATTTTGAATAAAGCACTGTGAAGTATATTTGCTTCTAATACAGAGGCCAAGGATTGACACAATTTTTATTTTTTAACATTTTTATCAGATTATAATTGCTTTACAATGGTGTTAGTTTCTGCTTTATAACAAAGTGAATCAGCTATACATATACGTATATCCCGATACCTCCTCCCTCTTGCGTCTCCCTCCTACCCTCCCTATCCCACCCCTGTTTCTGAATTATGGTTTTCTCAGGGTATATACCCAGTAGTGGGATTGCTGGGTTGTATGGTAGTTCTATTTTTAGTTTTGTAGGGAACCTCCTTACTGTTCTCTATAGTGGCTGTATTAATTTACATTCCCACCAACAGTGAAAGAATGTTCCCTTTTCTCCACACCCTCTCCAGCATTTATTGTTTGTAGATTATTTTGGTGATGACCATTCTGACTGGTGTGAGGTGATACCTCATTGTAGTTTTGATTTGCATTTCTCTAATGATTAGTGATGTTGAGCATCCTTTCATGTGTTTGTTGGCAATCTGTGTATCCTCTTTGGAGAAATGTCTATTTAGGTCTTCTGCCCATTTTTGGATTGGGTTGTTTGTTTTTCTGATATTGAGCTGCATGAGCTGCTTGTAAATTTTGGAGATTAATCCTTTGTCAGTTGCTTCATTTGCAAAAATTTTCTCCCATTCTGAGGGTTGTCTTTTCGTCTTGTTTATGGTTTCCTTTGCTGTGCAAAGGGTTTTAAGTTTCATTAGGTACTATCTGTTTATTTTTGTTTTTATTTCCATTTCTCTAGGAGGTGGGTCAAAAAGGATCTTGCTATGATTTATGTCATAGAGTGTTCTGCCTATGTTTCCTCTAAGAGTTTTATAGTGTCTGGCCTTACATTTAGGTCTTTAATCCATTTTGAGTTTATTTATTTATTTTATTTTTAAATTTTTTTTATTCTTGTAATACACTGGCCACAAACCACTGTGGCCCCTCCCGTTGTGGAGCACAGGCTCCAGACGCACATGCCCAGCGGCCATGGCTCACAGGCCCTCCCAGACCGGGGCACGAACCCATGTTCCCTGCATCAGAAGGTGAACTCCCAACCACTGTGCCATGATGGAAGCCCCGTGAGTTTATTTTTGTGTGCGGTGTTAGGGAGTGTTCTAATTTCATTCTTTTACATATAGCTGTCCAGTTTTCCCAGCACCACTTATTGAAGACACTGTCTTTTCTACATTGTATATCCTTGCCTCCTTTATCAAAAATAAGGTGACCATATGTCCATGGGTTTATCTCTAGGCTTTCCATCCTGTTCCATTGATCTATATTTCTGTTTTTGTGCCAGTACCATACTGTCCTGTTTCCTGTAGCTTTGTAGTATAGTCTAAAGTCAGGGAGCCGGATTCCTCCAGCTCCATTTTTCTTCTCAAGATTGCTTTGGCTATTCGGGGTCCTTTGTATTTCCATACAAATTGTGAAATATTTTGTTCTAGTTCTGTGAAAAATGCTATTGGTAATTGATAGGGTTTGCATTGAATCTGTAGATTGCTTTGGGTAATATAGTCATTTTCACAATGTTGATTCTTCCAATCCAAGAACATGGTATATCTCTCCATCTGTTTGTACCATCTTTAATTTCTTTCATCAGTGTCTTATAGTTTTCTGCATACAGGTCTTTTGTCTCCTTAGGTAGGTTTATTCCTGGGTATTTTATTCTTTTTGTTGCAGTGGTAAATGGGAGTGTTTCCTTAATTTCTCTTTCAGATTTTTCATCATTAGTGTATAGGAATGCAAGAGATTTCTATGCATTAATTTTGTATCCTACTTAACAAATTCATTGATTAGTTCTAGTAGTTTTATGGTAGCATCTTTAGGATTTTCTATGTATAGTATCATGTCATTTGCAAACAGTGACAGCTTAACATTTTCTTTTCTGATTTACATTCCTTTTATTATTTTTTTTCTCTGTCTGCTGTGGCTAGGACTTCCAAAGCTATGTTGAATAATAGTGGTAAGAGTGTCTTGTTCCTGATCTTAGAGAAAATTTTTCAGTTTTTCACCACTGAGAAAGACGCTGGCTGTGGTTTTTTTCATATATGGCCTTTATTATGTTGAGGTAAGTTCCCTCTATGCCTACTTTCTGGAGAGTTTTTATCATAAATGGGTGTTGAATTTTGTCAAAAGCTTTTTCTGCATCGATTGAGATGATCTTATGGTTTTTCTCCTTCAATTTGTTAATATGGTTTATCACATTATTTCACAAATGTTGAGATACCCAGAGTTCTACTACCACAAAACATGGCAATGTTGTAATTTAACAAAAGTTCTTTGATTTCTATTACTCTGTTTTATACATCATCTTAAAAAACTGTATTCTTTTATTTACATGTAAATTTATGTTAAATGTATGCTAATCCATTTTGAATAAAGCACTGTGAAGTATATTTGCTTCTAATACAGAGGCCAAGGATTGACACAATTTTTATTTTTTAACATTTTTATCAGATTATAATTGCTTTACAATGGTGTTAGTTTCTGCTTTATAACAAAGTGAATCAGCTATACATATACGTATATCCCGATACCTCCTCCCTCTTGCGTCTCCCTCCTACCCTCCCTATCCCACCCCTGTTTCTGAATTATGGTTTTCTCAGGGTATATACCCAGTAGTGGGATTGCTGGGTTGTATGGTAGTTCTATTTTTAGTTTTGTAGGGAACCTCCTTACTGTTCTCTATAGTGGCTGTATTAATTTACATTCCCACCAACAGTGAAAGAATGTTCCCTTTTCTCCACACCCTCTCCAGCATTTATTGTTTGTAGATTATTTTGGTGATGACCATTCTGACTGGTGTGAGGTGATACCTCATTGTAGTTTTGATTTGCATTTCTCTAATGATTAGTGATGTTGAGCATCCTTTCATGTGTTTGTTGGCAATCTGTGTATCCTCTTTGGAGAAATGTCTATTTAGGTCTTCTGCCCATTTTTGGATTGGGTTGTTTGTTTTTCTGATATTGAGCTGCATGAGCTGCTTGTAAATTTTGGAGATTAATCCTTTGTCAGTTGCTTCATTTGCAAAAATTTTCTCCCATTCTGAGGGTTGTCTTTTCGTCTTGTTTATGGTTTCCTTTGCTGTGCAAAGGGTTTTAAGTTTCATTAGGTACTATCTGTTTATTTTTGTTTTTATTTCCATTTCTCTAGGAGGTGGGTCAAAAAGGATCTTGCTATGATTTATGTCATAGAGTGTTCTGCCTATGTTTCCTCTAAGAGTTTTATAGTGTCTGGCCTTACATTTAGGTCTTTAATCCATTTTGAGTTTATTTATTTATTTTATTTTTAAATTTTTTTTATTCTTGTAATACACTGGCCACAAACCACTGTGGCCCCTCCCGTTGTGGAGCACAGGCTCCAGACGCACATGCCCAGCGGCCATGGCTCACAGGCCCTCCCAGACCGGGGCACGAACCCATGTTCCCTGCATCAGAAGGTGAACTCCCAACCACTGTGCCATGATGGAAGCCCCGTGAGTTTATTTTTGTGTGCGGTGTTAGGGAGTGTTCTAATTTCATTCTTTTACATATAGCTGTCCAGTTTTCCCAGCACCACTTATTGAAGACACTGTCTTTTCTACATTGTATATCCTTGCCTCCTTTATCAAAAATAAGGTGACCATATGTCCATGGGTTTATCTCTAGGCTTTCCATCCTGTTCCATTGATCTATATTTCTGTTTTTGTGCCAGTACCATACTGTCCTGTTTCCTGTAGCTTTGTAGTATAGTCTAAAGTCAGGGAGCCGGATTCCTCCAGCTCCATTTTTCTTCTCAAGATTGCTTTGGCTATTCGGGGTCCTTTGTATTTCCATACAAATTGTGAAATATTTTGTTCTAGTTCTGTGAAAAATGCTATTGGTAATTGATAGGGTTTGCATTGAATCTGTAGATTGCTTTGGGTAATATAGTCATTTTCACAATGTTGATTCTTCCAATCCAAGAACATGGTATATCTCTCCATCTGTTTGTACCATCTTTAATTTCTTTCATCAGTGTCTTATAGTTTTCTGCATACAGGTCTTTTGTCTCCTTAGGTAGGTTTATTCCTGGGTATTTTATTCTTTTTGTTGCAGTGGTAAATGGGAGTGTTTCCTTAATTTCTCTTTCAGATTTTTCATCATTAGTGTATAGGAATGCAAGAGATTTCTATGCATTAATTTTGTATCCTACTTAACAAATTCATTGATTAGTTCTAGTAGTTTTATGGTAGCATCTTTAGGATTTTCTATGTATAGTATCATGTCATTTGCAAACAGTGACAGCTTAACATTTTCTTTTCTGATTTACATTCCTTTTATTATTTTTTTTCTCTGTCTGCTGTGGCTAGGACTTCCAAAGCTATGTTGAATAATAGTGGTAAGAGTGTCTTGTTCCTGATCTTAGAGAAAATTTTTCAGTTTTTCACCACTGAGAAAGACGCTGGCTGTGGTTTTTTTCATATATGGCCTTTATTATGTTGAGGTAAGTTCCCTCTATGCCTACTTTCTGGAGAGTTTTTATCATAAATGGGTGTTGAATTTTGTCAAAAGCTTTTTCTGCATCGATTGAGATGATCTTATGGTTTTTCTCCTTCAATTTGTTAATATGGTTTATCACATTATTTGATTTGCGTATATTGAAGAATCCTTGCATTCCTGGGTTAAACCCCACTTACTCATGGTGTATGATCCTTTTAATGTGCTGTTGGATTCTGTTTGCTAGTATTTTCTTGAGGATTTTTGCATCTATGTTCATCAGTGATATTGGCCTGTAGTTTTCTTTCTTTGTGACATCTTTGTCTGGTTTTGGTATCAGGGTGATGTTGGCCTCATAGAAAGAGTTTTGGAGTGTTCCTCCCTCTGCTATATTTTGGAAGAGTTTGAGAAGTATAGGTGTTAGTTCCTCTCTAAATGTTTGACAGAATTCACCTGTGAAACCATCTGGTCCTGGGTTTTTGTTTGTTGGAAGATTTTTAATCACAGTCTCAATTTCAGTGCTTGACACAATTTTTAAATATGGTAGACATTCAGTATTTGTTGCGTGTATATATTAATGAAGTCTGACTTTTTTGGGGAAATCATATCTATATTTTTGGTGATGTTCAGGATAGGGTTCACACACTATTGATGATCAAAAGCCAATAAATATTGATTCAGGAGAAAAATAATGATGATTCTTCAATTCCATCCAATTCAAAGGTTTGAATGTAGAACCTATAGAGTAAAATATTCTTTAAGATTATCTATCTATCATCTATCATCTATTTTCTATCTATCTATCATCATCACCTATCTATCATCTATCTATCTGCCTACCTATATATATCTGTATCATCTATCTATCTATCTATCTATCTATCTATCTATCTATCTATCTGATAGCCTATTTGTTAACACTGTAGGACTGTCATGAAAGAGTTCAGCAGGAATACTGGCTGAGATGTTCTAGTCAGAGAGGATAATTGAATTTGTTACACCAGAGACACTGTGATATTCACATTTATGAGAAAAGGGAGCACAGAAAGAGGTGATATGTGCAGAACATCTCACGTAGTCTTTCCCAAAATATTTTGCAATATTTTTATGGATGAGGACCTAAGAGAAATGAAGATCACACAACTAACTCATGGAAGTGCTGAGGTACCAACACAGGTCTCATTGACTCCAATACTAAGCTCATTCCACTGTCTAGATGCTTTCCCCATTTTACCTTAAATCCAAATCACAATCTTACTCTTCCTGTATACACACACACACACACACACACACACACACACACACACACACAGTTTAAATCTTCCATCCTGTTACTTCACTGAGACAGAATAATTTCATACAAACAGAGAACTCAGAAAATAAAGGCAAGCCATGGACATTTCACATATTTAAAATGAGATAAATGAATATATGTTGAATATATGCATATATATGTATATCTTAATGTCTGCATTGTAAAGGAAGAACTCTATTGTTTTCCTTTACATACACACAATTCTACCACAACACTACTTCACGTTTGGTTACCAAATGCGTGGTAGTTTTTCCCACACCAGGCAATTCTGCAACAACAGCAGGATTTCCTAAAATTTAATTCAGTTCTGATGCTATCCACAGCATCATATTCTGTAGGTTAAGGGCTTAGTCCCAGGACACTTTCCTACCCTTTCCCCCACTTTATGTGACAATAAAAAGTCCAGAGTATCACCTGTACTTCTGACCAACCTGCTATAAATCAGAGGTTCCCATGACTCCCTCCTCAGTTTCAATTACTTTGCTACTTTGCTAGAATGGTTCACGGAACTCAGGAAAGCATTTATTCACTAGATTACCAGTTTATTATAAAAGGATAGAACTTAGGAAACAGCCAGTTTGAAGAGATGTAAAGGACAAGGTATAGGAAGGGAGCAGAGCATCCATGCGTCAAAGTGCGCCATTTTCCTGCATCTCAACCTGAAAGATGCTCACCAACTTAAAAGTTCTCCAAACACTGTACTTTTAGGTTATGAATGGAGGCTTCATACACAGGCTTGACTTGATTAAATCCTTGACCATTGATGATGATTGAACTCAATCTCCAGTCTCTCTCCTCTCTCTCTGGAGGGTGGTTAAAGTTCCAACTCTCTATCATATGCATTCCCCTGCCAACCAACCTTCTCCCTTAGGTTTCCTAGGGGCTTTCCAAAGGTCACTTCATTAACTAAACTTAGGTATTGTTGTTGAAGGGGGCTCATTGTGAATGACAAAAAACACTCCTTATCACTCAGAAAATTCTTTAGAGGAGGTTTGTGCCAGGACCCGGGGACAAAGACCAAATATATTTCCTTTTATATCACATGCAAAGAATGTAGATGTATGTGTATTGCATGGTGGATGTCTATGATTCTTTTCTATAATATATAGTTAATAATTATTCAAAAATGATCTTTTCTTCATAAAGTACAGATATTATAGACTTCAGCTTGAGTGAATCCTACCAAAAAATATAGTTATAAAATCATATAAGAAACTGTAGAATAAAAGAACATTTGGTTAGTAGCCTCTGACATAGTCTGCCTCAATTTCCCAATAACATTTCAATTGAAAAAGAAACCCAAATTATTATCTTTCATAAAACCATTTGAACCTGGGCATAGGTCTAAGTGATTCTTTGAATGCCAAGATTTGGAGAGTATACCAATTTTATGTTAAGTGCTTATGTACACCAAGAGCCAATAAGAACAGAGAAGATTACTGGTGAAACCCTCAAAAACAAGCTCCCCCAGTTTAGGAAGAAAGATCTCATTAACTGGCTTTATTTTCCCTTCTTTTAATGAACTTGCCATTGGTTAAGAGCTATAGTTTGTTATGTTTATGGGAGACAGAATAAAATAGAAGGGGACTGTGAAATATTGTAAAGGAAGAATCATAAAAGCAGTACAATTTGACCATATCCGATAAGTAAGGTTGGATTTTTTCCTTGTTGTACTTGACCACAAAACCCTAAAGAGAGGGAATGCCTGATAGTGCTAGCATTCTCCTTTGGTAATAAATAAAGATAAAAATATGATAGCAGTCACTTGTAAATACACACACACACACACACACACACACACACACACAAGGGAATGCTTTCCTGATGTTTCAGAGGAAGAACACACTGCCATACATAATTTACTATAAAAAACAGAAGAAAATCGTGTAAAATGTATAAATATGATATAGAACTACATAGCTCCATCAGGAGCTGAAAGTCTTATGGGGAGAATAGTATATGATAAAAGGAAAACAGATGAAAATATAAAGAGCAGCAGAGATGAGAAAAGGCTTGGCTGAGACATTGAACTATTGCAAGGAAACTAAAATAGTAATAGCAAAATTAAAATCCGTAATTGAGGTGATAAAGAAAAGGATTAATCGTTCAGGAAAATTGAATTAATAATCTGAAGGGGAATGTTTTAAAAAATCCATTAGAGTCTGAGAAAATGAAAAAGAGATGATCAATGGAAATGAACATGATTGATGTGAATAGAGTACAGATTGTGGAAGTTTTACTTGCAGAAAACTGGTGCCCTTGAAGAACAGTGTGAATAAATATAGGAAAAAAGCATAAACTAAATATAAATCATAAAACATGATTTTAATTTGGTGCTAAGAATACGGAGTATGTGTGTGAGCATATGTATGTTTCTTGTGAATATATATACACATTTAAGGGGCTATAACACCACACAAAGATTTCTCTTTGGTGGGAGTTTTATTTTTAAAAATAGTTTTTCATTTTCTTATTTTTAATAATAAACAGTAATAGTAAGCAGGCACTTACTATCATAAAATGCTAAATAAAATTTGATGATATTGAAAAACATAAATTGTGTTACCCAGAGTGGGTAAAATTAAGAGAGCCTCATCTTGTAGAAATTGTTGCTTTAATAGAATTTATTTGTCTAGATGTGTTACATGTTACTAATTTGCTATGCCTGTGTTTCTGTATTCTAAACAAACTACATCATAGCAGTGCTGTGGGAATAGTTCATCATGGCCATCTAGTTCTATCCATATGAATGTACAGGGGCCTGCACATTCCCTTGTTAGCCTGCTGAATTTTCCCAGAAGAAACACTTATATCCAACAAAGTCAAGAAGAAGACATGAATAAACGGAGCAAAGTGCTAAATAATTCCGAAGTTATCCATTCTATGTTTATCGTGGGACAGAATAGAATTGGGGGAGAGAGAAAGCCCCAAGTTGAGAATGACTACGTTATTAGAAGGTTTACTGCTTGCATACATTCCAACAGATCCTCTCTACATATACTTGATGGATAAGTAGAAAGAAGAAGAAAGAGAAAGAGAGAGACATCTATTTACACACACACACACACACACACATTCTGATAACCACAAAGTATTTAAAAACATTGGTCATTTATGCTACTGGAACAATTACTTTATGAGATAATTACCTAATTGAGATCAAACTAAATGATATTGAGATCGAGAAAGGGAGATGAGAAAGCAATGAAAATGTGAAAGGGAAGACATATGCCAGTATAATTCAAACCTCTATATTTACAGAACTTTCTTCACCATGGCATTCACTGTCTTTCTGTTTTGTTGTTGAGAATATATACACTTGAGATGACTTCTATCATCTCGGGTCCTTGAATAACAGTGTCTCTAAGACATCTATCTGCATAATTCACCATCCACTGATCTGAATTGATTTTAAAGCCTCCATCAGAAAGTTTAAATGGCATTTCTGGGCCATGTTATGGACCTTTTCACTTATTGCCTCTATGTAAATTTCTTGTTTTGAAAGACAGTAGCATTTTATATTGTTTTTGTCATCTGAATGATAAGTGAAATTTTGTACAATAAAAAGGATTGCTGTGAGGCAGTTGAGGTTTAATTAAATTCACTGAGCTTTGTGATTAAAAAAAACTGCTATTCCTAAAACTAGAATGCACACAACACATTCCAACATTTTGGAACCAATATTAGACTTCTCTCATACTTCATTACAAGTCATGACAGATGATTGGAAAAAAATCTAACCTGCAAAATATATCGATTTTGACAATAGTTCAGAGTTCATAGTTAGCATTAGTATTGTGGATTATTCAAATAAGTATGTACTTCAATATTTACAATTGAAATGTTTTAAATAATTCTCAGTTTAATACTACTGTATTATACACTCCATCTTATACTTATGATTGCTATCAATTATCAGTTAAATAAGTACGTGTGCAAAGATATGCTGCCCGTTTCAGGTACATGTGACTTATCTCTTCACTTGGTTGTAGAGTCCTAAAGGCCAAGGACCATACTTAATATTTCTTTCTTTACCTCACTTGATATTTCTCATAGTATAATCCACTTGACATATGATTGCTGATAAATTGACTGATTGCTGTCAAGCTCTTGTTAAGTATTCATCAAATTTCAATGGCATTTTTCCTCAAAAAGATCAGAGTTCTACAGAAAACTGCATATTTATAGCGTTGAACACACAGAGTTGAAAATAGTAAATCTAGAGAGGATATAGAAAAAAAAAATCAGAGGGATGAAGAAGAACAAATGATAAAATCAATTCAACACACACTTATTGGTCACTTAATTTTATGCATTTATTTTCATTTCCAAATCATATCAAAGATAATTTTATTACACTGGGTACAAAACCAGAAAATTTATTTTTAATTGCATAAGCCTCCTAGATTTTCTGTCTGGACTGGCGTGGGTGGGTGTTTCATTTCCATCTTTAAGACTTATTTCAGTTTTTCTGATTGTCACACAATGGATTAGAAACACATACTACCGGGGTCACGCCGTGCAGATACACGGTTGGGTGCATTGGGTCGTGGGAGGACTTATGTGCAGGGAATTACTTGAATACCCACAAGACCCTGAACTCACATTAGCCCATGGTTTAAGCCAGGCATAGATGGTTTGTAGGTAGCACATCTCAAGTTCCTGTAAAGAGACTCCACCCTCAGGATACTATACACATGTGTGTAGTGGAGGAAGAGGGAACAGGTGAGGGAAAAGGAACTTCTACTCAGCTATGTAAGGATGGAAATTCTCTGTTCAAAGAAGCGTCCCTGTGGTCGCAGCCTTTCCTTCTAGTCAGCTAACACAGGCATGCTGAGACAGCTCTCTGCTAGCACAAATGGTGTGGGTAAAAATTGAGCCCCTGAAGTCGTCCAGAGACAGAATAAGAGGGCTTAGAAGCCAACATTAAGTCACCCAGCTAAGCCTTCTGGAGTAATGGGGCAACAGTAGCCGTTATATTACATTTCTGGAAAACTCTTTAGTTTTAACAGCACGTGCTATTGAGAAGCACAGCACCAGAGCCCACCTACCAGCCACTGGGGAAGAAAGGCATGTATATTACAGTTCTCACAGCACAGAAACCACTCTTGATCATACTCCTTCATGCTTTTACAACAGCACATTTTCCTATGAAGAAAGGACTGGGAATATCATTTTCAATGGAAAATGGTTCAGTTGTTATATATAGGAACATAATTTGGAGATTTCTCGGTTGCTTTAAGTATTTTAAAATTCGTTTGTAAAATGTGTATTTGAAATAATTATATTGTCTCAAATTAAAATGTTTGGGGATAATTCCAAAATCCTGTTTACAGTTATGCTATCTAAATCATCACAGAGACCACCTAACCATATAATCGTGAAAACCATTATTATAGTCCTTTTTGACTTTTTAAATTATATCTGCCATTCAATTTATAATTTATTTTGCCTGTTTACATTGTGTAGTTCAAGTTTAAACACCTTCAATGTGTATTGGTTATTTGGAATAATAGGTGATTTGTTGCAATAATTTTTTTCTTTTCCTCATAAATTCATAAATACAGCATTACTCTTGTTCTCTCTTTTACTACCTTTTTGCTCTCCTTTGCATCTTTAATCTCATGTTTCCTTTGAGAACAAATTATAACTATAATAATTATTATGATGATTTTGTATGGCAATAGAAAATGAAGAGTTGGATAAGAGTTGTATAAGTGTCCTCAAGTAGGAAAACAGACCAGGGAAAGTTTAGTACCAAGGATTTTATCCTGCCCTATAGTGAGATTTCTGGTTAATCTATTTGTATTGGGTAACTCTCATAAAAATGGAAGACATCAGAGTGGTGAATTGTAAAAGTTTCTTGCTTGACCTCTCATTCTACTTACAGTTAAATCAGGGTAGAATAAAGAAATATTGGGGTAAATAGCTTAGTAAACATTGTATGTATAGTTGTTTCATTTATAACTCATCTAATTTTCTTCTATGGTCTGCTCATAATTCTTAAAACATACAAATCAAAAGTAAAGTTGAAGTCCTTCTTATACCTGTCTTAGTGAAAGTTTGGATTTACTTTTCAAAGCAAACCTCTCAGGGCCAGTTGACATACATATCTCAGTTCCTGAACTCCTTCCTTCTAAGGTGCAGCAGGGTCAAGGAAGTCCTAAAGTGCGACTCAGTTGAAATAATTGTTCCACCATGCCCCCTCCCTCCCGCCCACCAACACAGAATATCCATCAAGACTGTTTTAAAGCCATTTCAAGTATGTTTGTTCATAACAAATGTTAACACAGTTGTCAATTAATACATGATTTAAAAAGCAATAAAAATAATCAATATAGGTAGTAGGATTGCTGGAATTCTAAAGGGAAAAAATATGAGGGAAAAGCCCTTTTATTCTTGTTTTCACAAGTCTAAAATGAAAAAATTAGGTAAACTTTTTTATTAAGTGTCTTGCAGTTTCCTATTCTATTATATGAGATGCATTTATACCGAATATATTGATGAGAATACAATTGCTATTCTGCTCATAATACAAGTTGAAAATGACAAAAGGAAACGATAAAAGAAAATGACAAAGCAACTTTGATGTCTAGTCTGGTAGCCACACCCATCTCAACAAAAACAAATATTAGAAAGGGAAAAATAGTCATCAAACAATTTTCATAAATATGCCATCTAGGAAAAAATAAATAAACCCCCTCCTTTTGCTATAAAAAGTTGTTCTTTACAATTTCTAGGCAAAAGCAGTAGATATATATATATCTAGTGTATGTTTTTGTACTTGTGTACAAATATATAGTGTGTGTTTTTGTATTTGTGTACAAAATAATTTTAAGTACATATGTATAATCCTGTAAGATTTTTGATGACGCATTTAATACTCTTAAATATTTAGAAAATATTTATATTACATTGATATTTTATTACTTTAAAATAAAATGAAGGGTATACTAAGGAGATGTCAGTTAAAGTAGAAGAAACAATAGCTTATACACAGAGGGGCTGGGCTTCCAGCTACAGTTAATCATAATGGTTACAGTTTGGGTATCATCCAAAACACTCAAGGCACCTCTATAATGACACAGTTTAAACTCCATGCCCAAGTCTCCTGAGATGGATTTAGTGTTTGAGAACCCGGAAACTTGCTACTCAAAGTCCATGCAACTGCTTCAATACAAATTAATACATAATTTGTGTCACAAAAATCTCAAACAAAAACGCAGAAGAGATTAGAGTTTCTCTCTAACAGTGGTTTTGATGGAAAGAAGATAGGAAAGAAAAGCAGGGTCATTCTACTAGTGTCAAGCTCCACAAAAAAGCAACACACGTAACATTAATTTCCATAAACCAGGTGTGCGGGCTGACATGCTAGTCCTTATCTGTCGTTTTCTTTCCATCGCTTAACAGTAAAGTTATATTTTAATATCAATAATAAAAGAACTGATGAGAAATATTTTGAAAATGTGATAAAGTTTATTGAAATGTATGTACTTATATTAATTATACCTTTTCATTTTCAAAAAATGCACGCTCATTGTAGAGAATTTAGAACGTACAGAAAAATAAAAATATGTAATAAAAATTATTTTACATAGAAAATTATTGTAATCACTTTCATATGTTTTTGCCAGTTTCTAAATTTATGTATTTGAAATCTTTATTACATATTTATATACAATATATTAAAATTAAATAGACAATACAGAATTGCATCCTTATTTTTAACTTAACTGCAAATGGTAAGCATTATTCCATATCATTATATACCATTTAAAAATCTGCATTTAGGGCTTCCCTGGTGGCGCAGTGGTTGAGAATCTGCCTGCCAGTGCAGGGGACGCGGGTTCGAGCCCTGGTCTGGGAGGATCCCACATGCCACAGAGCAACTAGGCCCGTGAGCCACAACTACTGAGCCTGCGCGTCTGGAGCCTGTGCTCCTCAACAAGAGAGGCCGCGACAGTGAGAGGCCCGTGCAACGCAATGAAGAGTGGCCCCCGCTCGCCACAACTAGAGAAAGCCCTCGTGCAGAAAAGAAGACCCAACACAACCAAAAATAAATAAATTAATTAATTTTTAAAAATCTGCATTTAATCATACCACACGTTCTGCCTTATAGCTGTACCAAATATATATTTAATCACTATCCAAACATTAGACATTTAGTCTGGTCATAGGTTTTTCCTGTTATTAATATGCCCTGATTTTCATCTTTGTACTAAAATGTTTGCCTGGATTTTGACTAGTTTCTTAGAATCGAGTTGTAGAAGAGAAATTACTGTACTAAAGGGTAAGAACTTTTTATAGACTTTGGTGTGTATTGACAAATTTCTTTCCAGAAAGGATGTACACTCTCACCAGTACAGCATATAGATGAGGCTTAGAGTATACACATATTAAATGACTCTTAAGATCTTTACTGATTTGTTATTTAACAGTAGTAACTGTTAGCTGTTTTAACTTGAACATGTCTGACTAATGGAAAGATTGAAATATTTCTCATAGATTTATATATCATTCATAGTTCTTTCTTTCTGAAATATGGTTATGCCATTTTTATGCTGCTCTATTTAGGTTTAAGTGGTCATTATAACTTGCACTAAAATTTGCAATTAAGGTAATCAATTAGTTTGTTTCTTGAAAATATCTTATAATCCTATTCTTTGCCTTTTAATTTTGTTTTTGATGGACTTTTATCATATATACCAATCTTTTGCTATTTTACATTTGTCCCCATAATCTGACATAGCTTTTATGATTAGAAAATGTCTTCTGAGTTGATAAACAAATACTCAACTTCAATTTTTTATAGATTTATAACTTTCCTATTGTAAAAATTATGAGATACTGCTATTGTTATTCAACAATATAAAGCACCAGATTTAAAGTGCTTTATATTCATACTCAGTTATTTATTATATAACATGTAGCACTTTTTAAGGTATGACTAACAGTTCATTTAACTTTCTAGGGAAATTTAAACCTACTGTAATTCAGTGTTTGAGATCTGTCAGAATTCTTTTAAGCTGTCAGAGGTTTTGATATTCTATAATAATATTTATACATTTTAAAAGGAAATATAACACCATATTCCCAGAATCAGAGTCTTTCACATAAAAAAGTGGAAAAGAGTCATCATATGAAGATTGTATTTTATTTTATGGTTTTTCATTGCAGTGCAAATTTGTTGCCTTGTTGTGATTTTCATCACATATTTTTCTTAGGTTATTTTATCCATTTGGGATTTGTATGACTTTCTTCTCATATTTAATAAAATGATTCTAGAATGTTATGGGTGATTATCTTTGAAATGCTCATCCAAATGATTGACCATTACTTTATAGTTTATAAAAAACTTGAACATCCATTCTCTCTAAAATTTGATCCTTATGACAACAGCCCTGTGGAATTGACACTTTACAACTACTTAGGTTTATTTATTTATTTATTTTCCCTACTGATGAGAAAGGCTCAGAGATGCTGAGTAACTTTCCTAAAATCATACAGTTCGATTTGGGATTTGAAGAGGTTCTTTTCAGTCCAGATTCCATGTTCTCTATTATAATAGCTTCTTAGCTCCCAATTAACAAGCTTTCCACAAATGGACATTTGAATGGAACATTAGTCATCATGGAGTGAGTCACAGTCTACATAATAGAATAATAATTGCTTTGGATAGGGAAGATAGGGAAGCCATGAGAGATTTGTAGGAATTGGTTTCTGTCAGGGCTAACAGGAGGGCCTGGATAACTTATTTGTACCTATGAGGAAACTATCCATTGGAACATTATCAATCAGACTATCAGTATGAACACTTAAATACTGAGCCAATTCACAAAAGTGAAATTATCAGGTAATGTTCATTTGTTAACCTTTCTCCCTTACAATCTGTGGGAAATAATTTTCTCATAAAATTTCATGGTAAGATTTAGCGTCCATTTAAGATTTTTGCCAGAACCAATTTTTACAATGATGGTGAAAATGGCGATTTTTCTATCATCACTATTTCTTCCGCATTTATCAATTGACATTCTACTGGAATGAAGGGCCCTCGTTTCTTCTCCACTTATGTGTGTGTGCTTGTGCTTTATCTATATCTATCTATCATCTATAGTCTTTCTATTGTAAGTGTGGACTTATAAATTCCTATTTTATTCAGAGGTCTATCTTCCACTTGTTGTTCATTTTTATGCTCAGATTGTCCCAGATTTCCCAGTAGTAACCCCTTTCATCCTCTTGCTATGCTATTGTTATTATTATTATTGTTGTTTTTATTGTTGCTAACATTCTGAAAGATAGTCCAGGCTGATCTTCCAGTCCATAAATGAAAACTGCCAGTTCTCCAAGAAGCTGCTTCCTCTTGGTGAGGAATAATATATGCAAATCAAGATCTAGGTGAGTTTATTGCTACAGGCTCACCTGAGAGATATTGTTGGCTGGACTCCAGACCATGGCAGTAAAGGAAATATCCCAATATAGCAAGTCATAGGAATTTTTTGTTTTCTCAGTGCATATAAAAGTTATGCTGATGTTATACTGTAAGTCTGTTAAGTGTACAATAGCATTATGTCTAAGAAACAATGTTCTTGCCTTAATTAAAAAAATACTTTATTGACAAAAATATGTTAACCATTATCTGAGCCTTCAGTGAGATGTAATCTTTTTGCTGGTGTAAGGTCTTGCCTCAGTGTTGATGGCTGCTGACTGCACAGAGTGATGGCTGCTGAAGGCTGGGGAGACCGTGGACATTTCTTAAAATGAGACAACAATAAAATTTGCAGCATCAATTGACTCTTTCTTCCTGAACAATTTCTCTATAGCATGTAATGTTGTTTGATAGCACTTTACCCATAGTAAAACTTATTTCAAAGTTGGAATGAATTCTTTCAAACCCTGCCGCTGCCTTATCAACTAAGTTTGAATATTATACTAAGTCCTTTGTCACTTCAACAATCTTCATAGCATCTTCACCAGGAGCAGTTTTATCTCAAGAAACCATTTTCTCTGCTCATCCATAAGAAACAACTCCTCAACTGTTAAAGTTTTATCATAAAATTGCAGAAATTCAGTCACATCTTCAGGCTGTACTTCAAATTCTAGTTCTCTTGCTATTTCTACCACCTCTGCAGTTAATTCTTCCACCTAAGTCTTGAACCCCTCAAAGTTATCCATGAGGGTCAGAACCAACTTCTTCCAAACTCCCGTTAAGGTCAATATCTTGCCTTCTTCCCATGAATCAAAAATGTTCTAAATAGAATCTAGAATGGTGAATCCTTTCCAGAGGGTTTTCAATTTACTTTGTCCAGACTCATAAGAGGAATCACTATCTATGACAGCTATCACTGTATTTCTTAAATAATGTATTTCTTAAATAATAAGACTTTAAGGTCAAAACTGCTCTTCAATCCATGGGCTACAGAAAGGATGTTGTGTTAGCAGGCACGAAAACAACATTAATCATGTACATCTTTATCAGAGCTCTTGGGTGACCAGTTACATTGTCAATGAGCAGTAATATTTTGAAAGGATTTTTTTCTGCACAGTAAGTCTCAACAGTGAGCTTAAAATATCCAGTATATCATGTTAAAAAACAGATATGCTGTCATCCAGGCTTTGTTTTTACATTTATAGAGCACAGGCAGAGTAGACTTGGCATAATTCTTAAGGGCTATATGATTTTCAGAATGGTAAGTGAGCATTGGCTTCAACTTAAAGTCACCAGCTGCATTAGCCCCTACCAAGAGAGTCAGCCTTTCCTTTGAAGCTTTGAAGCCAGGCATTAACTTCTCCTCTCTAGCTATTAAGAGCCCTAGATGAATTTTTCTTCCAGTGTAAGTCTGTTTCATGTACATTGAAAATCTGTTGTTTAGTGTAGCCGCCTTCATGAATTCTCTTAGCTAGATTTTCTGAATAACTTGCTGCAGCTTCTACATCAGCACTTGCTACTTCATCTTACACTTTGATGTTACGGAGATGGCTTCTTTCCTTAAATTTCATGAATCAACCACTGTGAGCTACAAGCTTTTCTTCTGCAACTTCCTCACCTTTCTCAGCCTTCATAGGACTGAAGAGAGTTAGGCCCTGCTCTGGATTTAGCTTTGACTTAAGGGAATGTGGTGGCTGGTTTGATCTTCTATTCAGACTACTAAATTTTTCTCTATATCAGCAATGACTGTTTGGCTTTCTTATCATTTGTGTGTTCACTGGAGTGGTACTTTTAATTTTCTTCAGGAACCTTTCCTTTGCATTTACAACTTGGTTAACTGATGCAAGAGGCCTAGCTTTTGGCCGGTCCCAGCTTTCACCAGGGCTCACTCACTAAACTTAAGCATTTCTAGCTTTTGATTTCAAATGAGAGACGTGGGGCTCTTCCTTTCACTTGAATACCTAACCAGATGTTGTAGGGTTATTAACTGGCCTAATTTCAATATTGTTGAGTCTCAGGGAACAGGGAGGCCTGAGGAGAGAGAGAGAGAGAGATAGGGGAATGGCCAGTCTGTGGAGCTGTCAGAACACACATGACATTTATTAAGTTTGCTATATTACCCAGGTATGGTTGTGACCCCTCAAACCAGTAACAATAGTAAAATCAAATATCACTGACCACAGATTACCATGAAAATATAATAATAGTGAAAAAGTTTGAAATATTACCAGAATTACCAAAATGTGACACAGAAACATGAAGTGAGCAATGCTATTGGAAAAATGGTACTGACAGACTCTTGAGACACAGTTTTGTCACAAACCTTAAATTTGTGAAAAACCCAATGTCTGCAAAACCCAATAAAGTGAAGCACGATAAAATGAGATATGCCTGTATTGGGATATAATTGCTACTAGTCCCACTCAGCTCACAGAATTAAAATATTTGTGAATGTATGTGTATATACATGCCTACTGGATAAATACAGATACCTCCAACTTTAGTCCACCCCCTGGGTTCTTGCTCGCTTTTCCCCGGTCCATATTGTATATCCTCCCTTCCATCATAATGGAAATCCTGGCTCCAAATGCCAACACACTTGTTCATGGACTCAATCTGACAAAACATATAAAAGAGCTTCAGAATTGCTGGACTTACATAACTATGAAAACATAACCTACAAGAAAGAGTTTAAAGAATTTTTTTTGCAGTTCTACATTGCCCTTACTTTGAGAATATACAGTTAAAATGCTTCTCATTGTGGTGGCTTCTCTTGTTGTGGAGCACGGGCTCTAGGCGTGCGGACTCAGTAGTTGTGGCTCATGGGCTCGGTATTTGTGGCACACGGGCTTATTTGCTCCACGGCATGTGAGATCTTCTCGGACCAGGGCTTGAACCCATGTCTCCTGCATTGGCAGGCAGATTCTTAACCACTGTGCCACCAGGGAAGCTCTATTTGTATTTTTGTTTGGTTTGTTGGTTTTGCTTTTTCTTCCTTCATTGTGGTTGTATTATTCATGTGTAGTACAGCAGAGTTCATTTGTTTCTCTTTGTAGTCAGGTTTTTTTTTTGTAATTTCACATTGATTTACTTTTATTTCTTGCATATGTATAAGAGTAATATGCATAAGAATAGTGCGCATCACATTTGACATTTTATTTACTTGTGGTTAGGATATGCTTCTCATTAAATCTGATGACCTGAAGCTGGAATCAGACATTCTGTGTTCTGATCTTTGGTTTTCGTTGGTCCATGAAACTAAGATGGTAATTTGTCTCCTCTTTGTGTGAGCTGCTCTGAGTTCTACACTGTGAATAGTGCGTCAAGAAGGTTGCATGAACAAAGTTTAGATTTAGCAGAGATTCTATTACACAATGAATCCTGTTATCCACCATAGTTGACACCAGGGCCTGGAAGCTGATGTTTATTTCTTTACCATAGAAAATCACTTCTAATTTCTTTGCAAACTCTTGTTTTCTGTTTAAAAAAGAAAAAGAAAAATTTTTTAAAAAAAGGAAAAAAGAAAAAGGAGAGATCACATAGTTTCCTTATCAAAGGTTTTTCTGAGAATTTAATCATATGGTGTTTGTAATACCTTGGTAAATTATGAATAATCTTAACACATAAGGTATTTTGAGTTTGGAACATTCTAGAAGACATGGATGCATGGGACGTCGCCAGCTTATTTTAAGGTGAAATCGCTGGTGCCTTATTTTTGGCACCTCTGCATGGTGAGAGTTAAAGTCCTACCTCAGAGGTTAAGGTCTGTAATTTTAGAGTATCTAAGAATAGCAGGATAAAAATTGACCACAGGCCAGCTCAAACTTGCCCCTCCGATGAGCCTGTGGGCTACTGGTGGGTCATGATCACAAAGTCTTCCAGAGCTCTGCCGTGTTTCTTTTAAGATTACTCTGCTGGAATCCTGAGAACATCTGATCACAGCAGGAGGAAAACTTCAGCTCTCTGCCTTCTACATTTCATCAGCCTGACTCATGGCCTTCCCAGCCATTCAGGCAACCAGCGAAGGAGTCTGTATTTCTGATTATATATCCTAACTTTCCTAGCATATCACATAAAATAAGCACCTTTCTCTGAAGTTTTCTAGTTCAGAGCCACAAAATACTCACCACCACGCCATCCATGATCCCTAAACTTGAGTCCCTGGCATGGGACTGCCAGGCCATTGCTCCTGGAGCCGTGAAGCAGAGGCAGCACTGAATGCTTCTCCTCCCAGCTGGGCCCTGAAGTGAGCAATAAATCTGAACGGTGACAGCCACAGGGGAATCATATACTGTTTTTCTCCAGCTATGAGGACTGATTTTTAAAATCACTCTAGAAGCCCCCCCTCAATTCATAAGTCACCCCCTATATTATGACCGATAAAATGCCAAGGCAGAAGGATCATGCTGCTTTGCGGAATACTGAACTATGCACCTCAGACTCATCAGGAAATAGAGGAACTACGAGAGTGGCTTATCTGTATAGTAAATATTTTATTTTTCTGTTTTCATCTATTTGTTGACTAGGCCAAATGCAAAATACATTCTAAAATAAAGAAACAAAAAAACAAAGTCACCTCCTTGGAATATTTATGTCTCTCTCCTGGCATCAGATTGTTTATTCATTTACATTTGTATTTATTATTCATCAAAGCACTTTGGTATTTAAAACTTCGTGTCAAGAGATGGAATGCAAATAGTTACTTCTCAAAAAGAAATCCCAGAACTTTAACCTAGTTTAAATCTAAGTTAATGTACGTGGGTATATTTTACAGTAACATTTCATTCATTTAAATAGCATTTAATAGCCATTACTAAACAAATGTTTCCAAAGCAGCTGATTGTTTGAAATAAACTTTATATTTTGAAAAGCTTTATAAAAAGTCTGAAGTATTATGAAAATCTAAAGGTGTTACAGTGATGTCAATTCATATTTTAGAACCATATCATTCTTCTGATAGATAAAAGATAGATAGATATAGAGAGATAGATAGACGTACACATCTATCTAGATATACAGATGTACTTTTTTCTTCAGAATAGTGGATTAAATAAATTTTTGGTTGTTGCTGTTTTATTGAATGCTTATTAAAATATACTGATATGCAAGATTAGACCTCAATGTTTTATGGCCTGAGGACAGTCACAAACAAGAAAATAAAATATCAATAATAGACTTATAATATTTTTATTTAAAAGCATGCATTTTCAGTACAAAGTTGGGAGGTGGATTTACTATACGGTCACCCTTTACTATAAATCTCTATTATTGGAAAGTGATTGTAGATGTTGTAAAGTACTTTACAATTGAAATAATGAAATAGATAAAAAGGAAATTGAGGGAAATAATAAAGATGAGGCTGCACTAATGTGTCTCACTGTTAATCTAGATGAGGCAGGGGATCAGAGAATAACCATAGAACGCTTTCTTGAAATTTCAACTGCTTAGGAAAATTAAGACTATAAACTTCTGGTGTGGAGACCTTTTAAAAACAGCAACATATTTTAATTAGTTGTGTCTAAAGAAGGCTTGTGAAGTGTGCAAGGATTTGAAAAAACCAAATCAAATTTATGTTAATATTCATTAAAAATAAATTTCACCCTATGTTTCAAAATATTTTGTGGCTCAATCTTGATTATATGTTTTAGGTCCTTCATTGTGTATTCTGACATTTCTTTGTCCTGAGAAGATAAATTTCAAGTGCTAAGTGTATTGCATTTTTCACAACTAATGTAATATATATGTATTCACCGTACACTGTAGATTCACTTTCACATTCCAATCTGTAAGAACAAAATGGCAATTGTAAAGACATTTAGTAATTATTTAGTAACCATCATTAATTTTATTTTTTAGGAGACTTAGCTACATCATGACTATTATGTAGGCAGAGAAACCAAATTTCACTCAATCTCAGTTGCAAATCTTTGATGACATGTTTAAATGCACTCTACATACACTCATTCATTTTAAAAATTCAATTTGGTTTGCTATTTTTTCTTTTTCAAAATAACAAGTAATCCATCCCCATCAAATGGACATTAGTTGCATTCCACTGGAAAATGATTTTTGAAAAAACATATTGAGCAACTGAATCAAATCAACAGTAATAATAAAGCATCTTTGATTACTAATTTTTATTGGGTGCCTGCCCTCTGTGCTAAAACGATGTGGTACAGTTTCTAGACCGGGACTGCGTGGGTCACTGCTGCTGCTAGTGGATTTTTAAACAATAGAGCCACAACCTTGGAAAGTAGGGATTCGTCACGGAAATACTGACACAACCATAAATGATGCAGGGTAAATGGCATTGCTGGACAATGCATGCTATTGGTAGGGGCAGCAGTACTGGCCCCTGTTGTATTTTGCAAACTTTCACCAAAGAGAAGTCCTTGACGTTTCAGCAAGATACGGAAGTGTCTTGCATGTTTTTATTTGTGTGGTGTGAAAAGAGGTGTGTTGCGGTATTCATCACCAGGTCAGTTTCTTGGGGTTGGCTAATCACTGGCCGAAATACAAATCCATGATCCCAGCTTTTCCAGATATTTGTATGGCAGGCGGATACACAGCAGCAACTTCTGTAATCCCTTCTCCTGCAGTTAGAGCTACTAGAAAAGCTTAATAATATCCCAGAGGCAAAGATGAAACGGTATTTCCACAGCTACTGTTTGCTGTAGAGAGCTTTTGAAGTCAAGCTTAAGATGTCTTTATTTCCCTACCAGAAAGAATTTTTTTTTGCCCTCTTTTACTCTGGTGTTGTCATGATGATGGCTTTCTGCTTGAAAAATATTCCAAGCAGCTGCAGCTCTCCCATAAAGCATTAGGGAATGAGAACAGCTTTTCATCAGGGGCTGTTGGAATCTGTAACTACAGTTTGTCACTGCTGAAACCCACAGCTATGCTGGTAGTGATCTCAATTTAAAACTCTCCGTTTCTTTCTTATCAGGTTTAGGACAGCCACGATTTTCATTGTCAGCTTATTGGGGACTGCCCTCAGTTTTACCTTTTGTGGTTAATTAGGTTCTAAATTGGGTGTAGTGTAGAGTTCCCAATTCAACCTTTGTTCTGTGCTATCTAGAAAACAAAAAGGAGTAGCCCCAGAATGCACCGCAAGTTAAATTAATTGCAATAGTGGGCGACAAGGTGAAATTTAGATCCAATTTATTTAGTATAGGGGAAGAGATACTACAATACATGTTGATTGAGAAAACCTCCATTTCAGACAATCCATGAAAAGTTGCAAGAAGATGTAGAGAGTAAAACAGCCTTTTTATTCATTGAATTTGCTGCACAATTGTCAAGTATAATAGGAACTGATGAAATTTGGAGAAGATTGTAGGAACAAATCTCAATTATAAAAAGAAAAAGAAGCAAATCAAACCAAACAAAGAACAAACAAATAAAAGCAACACATCTGTAGCAACAAAGTCTAGAGGGTTTAAAACTTCTCCAGAAAAGTGAACACCACAAATATCTTCATACATAAGAAAAAATACGATTTGTTAAACAAGAGGTTGTATTGTACTGACATTATTTTACTGCGGAAATTTAATACTACTATATATTTAAAAAGTAGTTTATGAAAAGAACATTTTATTCTTGACTAGATATGTTTGTGAATTTTTCAAAAATATATTTTACAAACAAAACTTGTTGCATTTACATTTTGAACTTTAGCAGAAGAAACTTCAGGAAAAAATGTCTAATTCCAGATATAGATTTTTTTTTATTTAAAAAAAATAAGAAAAACAGACATTTGAGGAACTTGTGCCTTGTTTTGTTTTTGAGTATGTAAAGCACTAGGTACTATAAAACTATGAGAACAATTTCATCAGGAAACAAATACTATCAGATGGCTCTCCTATATTAAAGTCCAAAATTATGAAGAATTAGAAATTAATAATTACATTAATTAAATATGTAATTAATGATTATCTGAACTTTAGGAAGTTTTTCTTTAACCTGACAATCTCATCAATGAGTTTAAGAGATTTTAACTATTTCTGAATTTTGAAATGTGTTTTTTTAAATAACCTCTTTACTTCCAGAAAGAATTTGAAAAAGTTGCGATCCTTACCCTATTACTATTAAAAAGGTATATAATTTGTTTCACAGTTGTAGCTCAAATAGTTCAATACCAAAGTTGGGAAACATGACTAATGGGGTTAGTCCTAGGATGAGTGTTATTTAATAATTCCATCAATCATCTCAAAACATGCTCATTTACTTAGCTAATAACATCAGACTGGGAAGGGTTATTTAGCACCTTGAAGGACAGAATTCAAATGTAGTGTGACCTTGAGAATTAACAAGTTTCAGAAGTTATCAGAATCAAATGATAAAATCTTAGGGAAAATACATATTAATGTAGTTCTGTAGGCCTAAAATATCTGAACAGCAGATTTGAAACAGATTTACTAATTTTACTAAAAAAGAATACCTCAGCCCCACTGTGTTGGGGGGTGGATGGGGACACTGAATCGCAAATGATTTTGTTTCTGATAGACAGTATTGCATAGTGGATAAGAGCATGACCGCTGAAATCTGACCTGGGTTCAAATTCTGTCCCTACCTCTCATTATTTTGGGTGATCACTTAATATCTCTGGCTCTCATCTTTTTCATCTGTTAAGTGGTGAAAGTTATAGTACCATCTTCATAGACTTTTGTGAGCATTACACAAGGGGCAATGCCTGGAATATGATAGGCGCTCCATCACAATAAACACAACATTTTGTAATTTATCTGTCACCAGACAAAGAAATGAACAGAACAGCTGGGTGTATTTTATCTACTGGGATAAAGGATGTATTTTATCCACAGTCTAAGGATGAGTTTAGATCTAATTTTTGAAGATAATATGGATCATAATTGGCACATAAAGGAGAATGTTTGTTTCAGACACTTTTAATCGTCTGTTACAGCACAAGTATATCCTGAACCTTAAAACATAGTTAATGTATATAGAGCACTTTTCATATCTGTTTTTGGCAATGGGAGAATATCTGCGGCTTAAGAAACTGAGAGAGTTTCATTGAAAGGAGAATTATAGAAGGCCTTATAAGATTACAATTTGATAAAATCTTGTGAATTACTGACCTGGTCTACTGGGTTAAAAAATTGAACTTTTGATTCTCATATAATAGGTGCTAAAAAATGAGTATTGCTTTCTTCAGCTGCGAACACAAATCAGTGACACTCAATTCTGAAAAGAAATGTCATTTTATTCACATTAAGCAAAGTATAATAATTTTTTTTAGACTAAATAATTAGAGGATATAATTTCAGGCTCTCCCAGAATTTATGAATGCCATTCTTTCAGGTCAGTGATACTTTTGCAAATTAAACCCACTCACACCCAGACAGAAAGACACAAATTCTAGCTTGCTACCCTGGGGGAGGATGCTTCTACCTCTGTAAGGATCATCAACAAGTGAGTCACTGCCACAGAGGAGAAAATCTGTCGGGTGATGCCATTCATGAGAAAATTCATAATCTTCTATTGTTATTATGTTAGACTTCTCCATATAGGTCTTTCTCATAATTGAGTACAACTAGGCTTAGATAGTGTATCAGTCAGAATTAAATTAACCATCACAGAGAGTTTAATGTACTCACACCTCAGGTTTTTTCATCTTTAATATGGAAATATTACAAATTATTAAACTCTAACAGGAAAAGTTAATTCAAACATGTTTCAATGCTTTGCAGATGGAAGAACGCTACATGTGTGTAGCGTTCTAATAAGAAATCATCACTATGGGCTGAAAAATAATAAGAAATCATCACTATGGGCTGAAAAATAATAAGAAATCATCACTATGGGCTGAAAATAGCCAGACCCACGTGCACAATTATTTAGACTACATAAAATACTGCCCCAGTTTGAATTCCAGTTAATTAGGTCAAGATAATTTGGCAGCCTTTCTAATATCCTTGTCTGAGCACTAAGGGGTGTGGTGATGGGCAACTCCGTGGTCCCTAGAGATGACGCTGAGCAGAGCTGACTCAAGTGCTTTACTAAAATTCATCATGCTCTACAAGCCTGCAGATTCGCGGCCATTCCTCATTCATTCCCAAATGCCACTTGTAATATGAATGTCCTCTCAGCAGAGTTCTGTGCCCAGGTGTTTACTTTTAAAGGTATTGTACGGTTACGGTCAGAGCCCTAATAAATCCATCATTAAAGTTGTCACCATATGCCCCTGAAACTGACTATAACAAGATCCAGAGATTTTTTTTCAAGGAGCTGATCTTATTCATGTTTATTTGGGGCATTATCTTCTACCACTAGAAAGCATTTCTTGTTTTCCTTAATAAACCTCTGTTTTTTCAGCTGAACCTAGAGGAATGTGTGTCATTTTGCATAAATGTTTCTTTTGTACGCTTTTATTTATTTTTAGAAATACTAAGAAGACAGTGTATTTGGGATTTAATATATAGCCTGCTGCTAAACTATTTATGTAAAAATAATAGCTAACACATTAAGAGAAATGGTATTAAAACTAAGCCCCCTGCAAGTACCTGAGAGAAACATCAAACTCTGCAAATGTTTACTAAAGTTAAAATGGAAATTCTTGATCAAATTCAAGGAGGCATTTCTTTAACCTTGACCAAGAATTTCTT
Source organism: Neophocaena asiaeorientalis asiaeorientalis (assembly GCF_003031525.2). Classification (NCBI taxonomy): domain Eukaryota; kingdom Metazoa; phylum Chordata; class Mammalia; order Artiodactyla; family Phocoenidae; genus Neophocaena; species Neophocaena asiaeorientalis. The sequence continues at coordinate 3,388,392 of NW_020175672.1, forward strand.
TCAATAGAGCTGAGGGAAGAAATTTACTTATGAGAGTAAAGATATAAATTCTTGATTTTAGCTGACCACTTGAGTACCTAGAAGAATTGAAAAGGAACCTGGTGGCCTTCCGCTGATTTCACTAGCAAAAAACTATTTTTCTAATGGCCCTCACTTCCGCTCAGTGCCTACTTCCTGCTAAGGAGAGGAGTGAATTTAATTTCAAAAGGTCAAATTTAAACCTGAGATCCCCACAATCAAAAATATTACACAAACTCTCCCTTATGGTTGTTATAATTTAGAGGGGGAAAAAACCCCACATTTGCGTCAAAGAAGAACTCCTACTTTGATAACCCAGTTCTGTATAAATTGCTGGGGTAATTTCTGTCTTTTGGATCCGTCCTTTTCTAAATGCGTGGTTGTTATTTATCTAACTGCATTCATCACTCACTCAGCAAATTGAAGGGGAGCAGAATTTGCCACCCCAAACTGAGCCACGTTGGCATGCGGATTATTTTGAGCTGAAGGCAATCAAGACCCAGCAGACTCAGGAAAAACTTTCACCTCTCTTTTACTTGCCTAAAAATATAGATAGGGGTCTGACCCAGAAAGAAAGCTGTTAGCAGAGATAGCTCTTTTATCTGAGAGAGTTACCTGCAGGGCAGTGCACATATCCCGTTACCAAACACCTTCTCTTCTCATCGTCCTGTGAACTGTCTCCCTCCCCTTTGAAGCCTCAGATGCCTACCCATTCCTTAGCTCAGGATAGCATATAAGCCTCAACTGCCTTGTATGTGCATGATTAACTTTCTTTCCTGTTCATCTGTCTTATGTAATTTTTATGGTTAGACCAGCCAATGAAACTAGTATAACAACAAATACTTATTGAGGACCCACCAGCCCCCAGGATGTGAATAAGACATTAGAGGTAACGTTGTATAGCAGACAGTGATTCCGACTTCAAGTTGACCACAGGTTAACTAGAGAAGCAAACAAAAATGGCAGTGTGATGTGCCATCATTCTAGTTTCATGGAGGTGCAAAAAAAGGACACCTCAATCTTGTGTTTCAAGAATTGATGGTTTTCCAATCAATTGGAACGGGCTAGACAGACCTAGCCTGTGAGGAGGCACTAGCAATGGACACTGGAAAACAAAACAAAACAAAATAACACAAACAAGAACTTTGAATGTTAAGATACCTGATTAGAAAGGAGTGGTGGGTGGTGCACAAGGAATGTATTGGATTTCCTTATACTTATTTGTATGGCTTAGTATACATTTTATTTTGAATTGCACTCAGAATCAATATAAAGTGACCTGGAAAACAGGATGAGTTCAAGCATAGAAAGAGACGGGAAGGTCAAAGGGGGAGTTGAATATCCATGACATGTGTAGTGCTTACAAACTCTATGTGAGAGCCTGTTCTAGAAACTGATAATGATCTCCTTAGGAGAACATGGGTTCCTTTAATACAGAAATCTTGTCTTAGTCATGTTGGTTAATACAACACCTGGAACTGTATTTAACACATTTTAGTATCATTAAGTCATCCTGAAACCTTGCTAAAATACACATAGTTTCTCAGAAAGTGAGAGATGGGTCCAAGATTCTATTCTTGACAAGCTCCCAGGTGATGCCGATGCTGCTGATTTGGGGCCCACACTTAGACTTTCAAGGAACTAGTACTTTGCCCTCTTATATGGGAGAGCTCACAAATTACTGAGGACAGATTTATATCTAAATAATTTGAATAAAATCAGACTGTTTTTTAAAAAGTTATAAGCCATATACTATGGAAACATAGATGAAGGAGGGAAACTACTTATTCCACATGCAAGATGTGGAAGACTTCCTAGAAGTGACGTTTGAGAAGAATCTTGATTTCTTATTGGAATTTCAATAGACAGGCCAAGAACTTTTGCAGAATTAGAGAGACAGAAAAGGGGACTGCTTTCCTGTGGATAATTACTTTAGGGTTGCTTAGTGTATATGCAAACAAATGACAGCAATTAGAAAAGTGGAGAGAAGATTTTGACCTCCTTGCTAAAGCATGCAAATTCCAACTTTTCCTGAGTTCACAGATTTAAATTCCACAAGAGCTGATGTAGAAAAAGTGAGTATATTTTGGTAAAACTTCAGTCAGTGCAAGTTGGCTACTGAAATCTTTATCTCTGGGTGTTTAATCAATTTTTTCCACAGCCTTTTCTACACCAAACTGAAATGATTCAAAAAAGTTTTTTTCTCAGAAATTCTCATATTATTGTAATATTTAGTACGATGGTTAATTTTACGTGGCAAACTTGCAAGGCCACAATATCCAGATATTTGATCAAACATCAGTGTGGATGTTGCTGTGAAGGTATTTTCTAGATGAAATCAACATTTAAATCAATAAATTTTGAGCAAAGCAGATTGCTCTCCATAATGGGTCTCATCCAATCAGTTGAAGGTCTTAAGAGAAAACAAAACAAGGTCCCCCAAGAAAGATAGAATTTTGCCTGTGGACTGTCTTTTGGACTTGAATATATATATATATATATATTCACACACACATACCCACATATGTATATATATACACACACGTATATACATATATGTGTGTATATAATGTATGTGTGTGTATACACACACACACACACACACTCAAACACACCTTACTGTTCTATTTCTTTGTAAAACCCTGACAAATGTTTCACTTCCCCTGATTCTAGAACCCTATTATACAGAGAAGACTGTCAGCCTTTCAAAAAATTCTATGCCTTCAGGAGAGTTTTGGGCACTCACTCATTAGGAAATGGTTTCATGTTGTTTCCTCCCTCAGAGCTATCAGGAGAAGAGTGGAACTATCCTTGAATTCAGATGTCGTGATTAACGGATTAAAATTACTACCCATGGAAATATATTTTATGTGTATGAATAGATAAATGAGATACACTGCCTCAGTCTAGTTTGTTTCAAAACATATTTGGGTAGTGCCGGCTCTAGGCCAGACTTTGTGCTAGGAGCTGGGAAAAAGAAGGTGAATGACCGAATCTCTCCTCTAAAGGAGATGAGTGTTCCATATTACATGGTAAGTGCAAAGACAGGTGAGCCTGGGGTACTCATGAGGCAATGTGAATATCCTGCAAAGATGAATAAATAAACACTGCTCTACAAACAGCACGGGATGGTACATAGACTCTTTGTGGAGTAGAGTGCCCTGTGGCTACTTTAAGAAAATAAGCCATTGACCACTAAGGAAAACTACCTAAATTAAATGTCCTGAAAGATTGGGTTATGAGGAGGGAAGGAACAAGTGAGAACAAATGGGAAAAAAACTCTCTCGTCAGCCTGACTTGCTTTTGATAGTGTTATTAAGTCATAAGTCCAGGGTTTGGAGTCGTGGACAAAGCAGTGATGGGAAGCAACAGAGCTGTTCCTATCTCGTCTCTGACTCATTCCCCCACCTGACCTGACCAGGTCTAGAAGTATCCACAGGACAAGCACGTGAGCCAGCCCTGCTGTGAGTAACACACAAAGGCCTCAGCCCTTCACCTCCTCCTTGCCCTCAAACTGAGACAGCAGAGATTTGCTGCCACTCGCCTATTAGCCCGCTCTCTGCAATTGCCCCACGTATTTCCTGGGTCACTCAGTTTAGACTGGGAATTTGGCTTGGGAATAGTATGAACGGCTCCAGACAAAGATTACACTGTGGTGCAGTGACTTTGGGTTAATGTGTCCTTTTAAGTTTTTCTCTGGGGCAGAAGGGAGTAACCACACTCCGTGGCACTCTACAAATTCAACCACTGGGCCAATGGGGTGGAATCTCCACACTTTTTCTAATGGAAAACCAAAGGGCCGTCATTCTTTGGAAGTATCTAACAATCTGCCTGACATGCAGTAAGCTTTCATAAAATGTAATCATGATGATGATGTTAATGATGAGTGTTGGATGATGAAGACAACTACACCTGAAAGAGGCAATCATTTCTCTTTGCCATTGTTTTTAGTGAACTTTTGTGTTTCATGTCATTTCCCCTATTTCTCAGATAAGGCACATGAAATGAAGGGAAGCCAAATTAAGGTGTGCAGATTTTCTGGATCAACTCAGTGTTAGATAGTAGTCCAAAAATAATGCAAGGAATGTGTTTGCCTGTGTGTACTTACAGGAAGATTACATTTTTATGGTGCATTTTCTTTCCTTACCATGATTCCTATGGCGTATGGGCAAAGGCATATGGGTGCTTTTCCAGAGATGGAGACTAGCACATAGCTGCTTCAGCAAACTGAGGGAGAAGACAGAGGGAGGAAAAAAGGAGGAGAGAGAGAGAGAGAGAATGAAACACTTCTGCTATTCATGTCTATTATATTCCATGAGCTTAGAGAGGAAGGTGGGGACTATTAAACCTCTTTCCTTGAGCCAAGCAATTTAGTATTTGTGTGATTGGAAGAAGGAGGAAAATGAAGGGAGGGTCAACATCCAGGGAAATGTCTACTGTTTAAATTAGGGATATATTTGGGGGTTTGTAGACAACCAACTGAGAAAGCCAAGAAGGTACTGTCTGCGTGTTCGTTAGACTGCTGGCGGCTACATCATTTATTTTAACAGATGATACAACAACTCCACTACGTTGTGGTGTTTCTTGCATCTGTATGACTGTGCCTTTGACTTTCACTGGAAAAAAAAAATCTTACTGTGCAGCTTCCAATACTTTCATTCTCCTTGTTACCACTTAAAAATGCTCACTGATTGAGATGTTACATATCATTTTGAGTGGTGTTAACTTAATTATTTCTTATCTGTTGAGGATTTAAACATGCTGGTGTAGCTGGCATTAATTATTAAATAAAGGAGAAAATGATCTGTGGAGCAGAGATGTACTGTAGATGAAGCCATTTAAAAAAAGTCTTGCCCTTTTTTTTCAGACTTCAAAAAGGTTCATGGTACCTGCAAATTAATTTTAGATTAAAAAAAAGGGAGATTTTAAGTACTGGAGCTGCAAACTTAATAGTCTGTTTTATTAATGAAGGATTTGCTTATCAGTGCCTTTAATTTTTTTAAATGCTTCCTTCTCAAGCATGGCAGGAAATATTGAAATGTCAGACCCCCCATGGGAGCCACCAAAATATTCATGAGTGCCTCAGAGAATCTTATCTGTGTACAAACAGAAAAAAATATGCCTAGATATAGATCAGGGAAAACTTAATTTTTTCTACATGAAATGCCTCACAAATGAAGATGTATTATTTTCTGATATAATTGAAATTTGGTTCTCATAAACTAGCAGTGAAAGGTCCAGCCATTCATCAAAACACAATATGATTACAAATGAATGATAACAGTTAAATGCTATTGAAATGATCTTTTTTATTTTAACAACCAAAATTACATGTTTAAACAGTGCAGGAAAAAGAATCCCACCCAGCTCACGAAGGATCTCAATCTGTCTTATTATCTAATTATGAACACTCTCAAATTTCTTCTCACTTTTGGGTTCCCTTTCCTTTACATTAAATTTGGCTGCTGCAATTACCTTAAATCATTCTATCTAAAATATTTCATCAGCTTATAATAGTCTCTTAGTAGGAAAAGATATATATTTTTCACTTGGGCAGTTCTTCTATCTTTGGCTGAATGCTTTTAAAAGCATTCATCAGATCTAAACTCATCTTCAGTTTAGATCTTTCCTTTCTTCCCTTTATAGAATGTACACTTCCTAAAATCCAGATTTCTTTTTCTGAGTAAATTCAATTTTGAGACATGATTTATTAGAGACAAACTGATATTTTCGGCTTTGAATATGAAGCTATCAGAAAATGAAATATTGAGAAATAGATAGGAAAAATGGACTGGGAAAAGTCTTAGAGAGCAAAGTAAATCTGGGTAAGATATAAAAACAGAATTTCTGTCAGAATTACTCTATGATGTTTTTTGAGCTGTCCAGATGTCAAAACAATTAAAAACAACATATTTATTTATAACTCTTCAACAGTTTTTAGGATTGATCTTAAGAAATAAATAACAATTCAAATACTGCTTTGTAAATGATCATCTTTATTTTATCATTTATCTAAATCCAAATTCTCCTTTTCTGTATCTTGTTCAGGCAAAGGACACCTCAGAAATCAATTGGAATGATTTGGAGTTACCATTTTATAACCTTAAAATACAATTGGATTGACTATGTTTTAATTGCTTGCATACTCTAGCACTTATTATATATATAATTTTAGCATTTATTATGTAGTAAGTATAGCAAAATAATTTAGGAGTTGCATGTGAAGTTCAAATAGATGAACTCTTCTGCACTGGAAAGAGTTTAAAATGTACCTTGTGTTAGCTGAAGCTGATATACACAGAATATACAGCATAGTATATCAAAGAGCTAATTTGGATAAGTTTGGCAAATGATAATCAGCTGTGTAACTCCACAAGTAATTTGTTTATAATGTGAAGACAGAAATGGAAAGAAAAGGAAAAAGTAAGGCCTTTAATCAAATAGCAACTGATTGTGAAGTCTATAGGCCTTCTTTTGGTATTAATAATCAGTTCTTCCTTTCCAAACAATTACAGTGCCTATAGAACATTATTTAAGGAATTTAAAGAAAATCATTCATGGAGAAAATTTTTCGCTCTTTGATCTAGTTTAACTTATTATAGTCTCCTTTAATCTTCAACGCATTTTTTTCAATTTCATATTATTCAGGTAGTACAATAATTCAACATTTCACTGATTATAGAGTGATGTAGAAACATCTATTTGTGGGGTTTTTCAAATACTGTTAGAAGGATAATAAATCAGTAACTTTCTGAGGAACGATTTGGTAATGACTCACAAAAGACATAAAATTCACAAACTCATTAGCACAGGTTCACATAATCGGTGCTAAGGAAATAATAAATATTCACACAGAAATGCGTATAAAGATTTTTCAGTATTACCCAGTTTACAACACAGAAAGCTATTTGAAGACACCAAATGCCCCCCATCCCTAGAAAATGCCCTCATGGCAATGGAAAACATGAACAATGTTACAGTGAATTCCAGTGCACTGGAATATTTTGCATCAACTAAAATGTTATTAGAGGAACATATAATGAAATGGAAGAACAAGTAAAAAACTCTTGACTCAGAAAAATGGAGTTGCTTTGATCTCATTTGTTCACTCTGATCTCATTTTATTTTAAAAAAAATGTTCCATGTATTTTAAGGAACATAGTCTTTTTTTTTTTTTTTTTTTTTTTCCGGTACGCGGGCCTCTCACTTTTGTGGCCTCTCCCGTTGCGGGGCACAGGCTCCGGATGCGCAGGCTCCAGGCACGCAGGCTCAGCGGCCATGGCTCACGGGCCTAGCCACTCCGCTGCATGTGGGATCTTCCCTGACCGGGACACAAACCTGTGTCCCCTGCATCGGCAGGCGGACTCCCAACCACTGCGCCACCAGGGAAGCCCTAATTTGAGCTATTTTTAAGTTTAAAATAAGCCACGCTGCGGCATGTGGGATCTTCCCGGACCGGGGTACGAACCCATGTCCCCTGTATCCACAGGCGGACTCTCAACCACTGCACCACCAGGGAAGCCGAGGAACATAGTCTTAAAATGTATAGTCTAAAATATTTAAATGTGAAAAATTTCAAATGTTTTGCCAGAATGAATTTTTAAAATAATAGACAATGACATATATTTTTTAAATCCAAAGAATATGTACAATGAACCTTTCCAAAAGATTCACCTTTACTCTCTCATTTAAAATCTTGGTCTGTAACTAATAAGGACCTACTGTATAGCACAGGGAACTCTACTCAAAACTCTGTAATGACCTATATGGGAAAAGAATCTAAAAAAGAGTGGATATAGGTATATGCATAACTGATTCACTTTTCTGTACACCTGAAACTAACACAACATTGTAAATCAACTATACTCCAATAAAAATTAATTTTAAAAAATTAAAAAAATAATATCTTGGTCTCTGTGGGGAAACCAAGTTTGAGGAGCAATGAGATCTTCCCAGGAGACTCTCCATGCTCCATTCCATTGCCTTCCTCCCGTCTTCCTTCCTCCTCTTTTCTATTGCTCGCTATTCTTTTTTTTTTTTTTGGCATAACGCGGGCCTCTCACTGTTGTGGCTTCTCCTGTTGCGGAGCACAGGCTCCAGACGCGCAGGCTCAGCAGCCATGGCTCACGGGCCCAACCGCTCCGCGGCATGTGGGATCTTCCCGGACTGGTGCACGAACCCGCGTCCCCTGCATTGGCAGGCAGACTCTCAACCACTGCGCCACCAGGGAAGCCCCCTGGGAAGCCCCCTGCTCGCTATTCTTGAAGTTTTCTTCTCTCATCCTCCTCCCACTGACGCCTCTCCTCATCCCCTTTCTCCTTTTCTTCCTGTCTGCCTCTGCTTTCTTCCGCTAACTGCCCCGTATCACTGCTTTTACTCTTTTCTCATCCTCTGTTGACCATGACCTGGAGATTCTGAGGACTGAATACAGAGATGTCTTACCTAAAGCAAGTGCTCTATTTTGCTCCGTTGCCTTTCTAAGAATAACTGTAATGGGATTTTAAGAATAAAACAGCATCTGATTTAGAATTGAGTAGATAACATCTCAGAGCTGAAGCCGGGAAGTCTCTTAAGAGAATTAGAGTATCATGGAGCCTGCAGTAGCCATGACCATAACCTTAACACACACTTACAAAGACTTATGCTATAATTCTTTTTTATGCTACCTAAGCTGAATCATTTATGAGTTAACTATATACTGTACAGTATAGTAATAAAGATGCTACTCTCGTATTTAAAAATGTGGCCTTTTATAAGAGAAAGTAGGTTAAAGGCAGTAGTTAAAAAGATAAAAAAATATTCTGTATATTATTTTTAAAAGCGTCTAAAAACCATGTGAACAATTAAACGATTAGATAGTCATTCTCATATCACAAATACTTCATTTAACAACTCTTTCACACTTACAAGTCTTAATAAAAACCTGGTGTGGACTGCTCAGGACTGCATTCTCTCCCTTCTGTCTCCCCACTATTCCCATCCCCAGTTCTACCCAAGAACTTTCTTGAATGTCAACAGGAGGACAAAAATTGATCACAGGGCCAGTCCTGAATGAGGGCTTATAGAAGCTTGAAAATTCTGTTTGATGAAAGATAAATCATTAACCAAAGGCCTACAAATTAAGATATTTAAGCAGGGCCGAATGACACTTCCTGTTTATCTGGAAATGGTAACATTTAAAGCATTTAGCCTTGATCACTGAGAACAGGTAAATATTTGCTAGTGATGAGAATAGCTGTCCTTGATTACCTAGCCATTTTCCTAGCTAGGCATATGACTGGAGACAAATCATGATTCATGCTAAACCAGAAAGAGTTATTATTTTATGCTTTTGTCAGAGGTTTCTCAGAAAATGGACAAACTGCGGAAACGCTTAGGAAAAAAGAAAGCAATGGGAGAAAGCCCTGAAGCAGCAGGAGGACTAACCCGTTAGGGAAGGGCTGCTCATGGCTATTAGAAGGCCATGTGGCCCTTGCAGGCCATGTTACCTGAGTTTGTTTTCTAATTACCTCATGTGCATGTATATTTGGACCAGATTATCTCTGAGCGCCGTTAGATCTCACTATATGTGACCTTTCATGCTTTGGTCAAAGCTGTCCCTTTCCTCTCCAAAGACACACACACACACACACACACACACACACACACACACACACACATTTCACCGCTGCAAATTACTGAGAATGTTGGGAAAATGCTGCATGTATAACCAGTTCAGAAAACAATTGAAACTTGAAATGATATTTTCTTTAATTCTCTGGTCGCTTTTAAGTATAACAATTCTGTCTAGAATGAACATTCACTTGCATGTCCAGTTGATGGCTCCTCTGCCCCGCACACTCCCAGGGCCTCCTGGGCATTGGCCAGAGGCATGTGGACCTGCCCTCTCACTTCTCCTCCCCTCCCTTTTGCACATATTTTCTTCTTTTGGCTGGAGTGAGGATTCTGGAGGCTGAAAGGAAACGATGTCTTGCCGCTGTACTTGTTCTTTGCTCGTCACCGCTTCTGTGCCCAAGTCTGGTGTCCCAGGACCCACTTCGCAGCAGATGTCACAGTGCTGCTTCTCAGGCAGGCTCACGTATGGGTCCTCGAGGAGCCCTGAGGGCTTCCGCTGTGCTTACGCCACTGAAGGGAGAGACCTACAGTGAATTAAGCTTTTCTAGTTCCCTTCAACTCCTGCTCTCTGTGGAACAGACATGTGCCGCTGGACTCAGCTCCCTGGGGTCGCATAGCAGCAAGCTGGTTCAAGTTAAGTTAATTCCTGCACTGTTCACTTCAATCTCTAGAAACTCAGTTGTCCTTTTTTTTTTCTCTGTACGCGGACCTCTTACTGTTGTGGCCTCTCCCGTTGCGGAGCACAGGCTCCGGACACGCAGGCTCAGCGGCCATGGCTCATGGGCCCAGCCGCTCCGCGGCATGTGGGATCTTCCCAGACCGGGGCACGAACCCGTGTCCCCCACACCGGCAGGCGGACTCTCAACCACTGAGCCACCAGGGAAGCCCCTCAGTTGTCTTTTCTGATCCTCCTCTCTGCCTTGTTTTCTCTCTCTGCAATTATCTGCCTTCTTCACTACTTCCCTTGCTCACATAAGCATAGTCGGCAGGTAGGCAGGTTTACTGTGTAGACAGATGACCAACTTGGACATGAGGTGTCAGTCTCAGTTATAGGCTCCCTTAACATTTATAAATAAATCTCTTGGAATTTCACATTTATGGGTGGAAAGTTTAGCACAGTAAATAAAAGCAGGAAAAAGCCACAGAGCTCACTTTCAAGCTTACATATCCTAATTCAGACCTAACTCCACGCTACCATCTTATTATACCAGCTGGGGAAGTAGCAGGGGGAAAAAGTATTGTTTTGTTGTTTCTTGGTGTCGAAGGTTTGTGTGTGTGTTTGCAATAATTTAAAATCTTGAGAAGCCTAGTAACAATGTTTTTCTGTTCTTTTTAGGGTACTCTCAGGCTACCTCTCCCTGGGTTCGGTCAAAGTGGCCAAGCTGGGGCAACAGGGTAAATCTCACTTCACATCCCACTACTCCACATTGAGGTGTAGGTTATACTTTGTATGAGATTATTTCATCAGGTTCCTGGGAGAAGTTTACCCCTCGTGGTTATTCCTCTGGTGGAAGAATGAGGAATATGTTGACTAGAAGAATCCAAGGAAGAGGTGAACAACAAAACAATGAGAAAGGCAGGAAGCTGCTAGGCCCCTCAAGACGAAAACCAGTGAAGAAACCTTCAGCATTCTTAGTTCATCTTTTATCTCTAGTCTCTGTATGTTGAGCAGCTTCTTCACATGCTGGGAAACGTGGCCAGAAAAACCCTATATTTTGCATGTAAAACATTTCCAACATCATAGGAAGGGTCTAGTTTTCAGAAATTTTCTAAGAGCCTCATTTAGACCAATTAATTATGGACAGTAAGGTGGCATCCTGTAAGACTATTCAAATTCACACAATAGTAATATGTATGGAATAACTCAAATGTCCATCAACTGATGAATGAATACATAAAATGTCTTGTATGGATACAATGGAATATTATTTGACAATGAAAATGAAAGAACTACTGAAGGATGTTACAACATGGATAGACTTTGAAAAACATATTATTTTATGAAAAATAAGTCAGAAAGGATTACATACTGTATAGTTGCATTAAATATTCAGAATAGGAAAATCTACAGAGACAGAAAGATTAGCTTTTGCCTGGGATGTTTTGGGGGAGGACAGACGTTGTAAAGTTACATTGTGGTGATCATTGTGCAATCCTGTGAATTTCCTAATACAAAGATTCAATTCAGTTTAAATAGGTGATTTGTACAGTATGGGAATTATATGTCTATAAAGCTGTAAAAAAAAGAAAAAACAACAAATATACATGAAGTTCCCAGGAACTGGGACAGTTGATCTCACAGGTATCTTTACTACCATGCTACATTTACTTTCTTCTAGAATACATCTCAGATTCACAAGGGGTCCAGTGTCATTAGAAAACAAAATAAATATTTGCTAGAAGGGAACTGATTTTCCTTCATGAACATTAATATATGGTACCCATGACCTTCTTTACATATACTTGTCATGACTGAGCTCATCTGCTGATAACTCACTGGACCAAAAGAATGCATGAAACCTAAGTCTGCTTCTAGTACGCAGCTTCCTTGAATGGGGGGAGGGGTGTGTGCAACCAGGGAATGATCAAAAGCATATATTTGGTTGTGGGAATTAATTATTACAACTTATATCTGTACCTTTAACTCTTTGATATTTGCATAAATATTAGTGTTCACCAGAGCCATAGGCCAGATAAGTCCATATGGCATATGAGTTATCCCGAGAGAAAGCTGAATGTTCTGTAATGTGCAGAGTGTGACAGGAGCACCCACATGTGGTCGTATACATGCAGGATTTTGTGACATGTTGCAATTTACGCATGCTTATAAATGTGGATTATATTATCTAGTTTCACCTACCTTAATGCTCTTCAAATAGACAAATGTCTTAGAAAATTTCCTTGAAAGAAAACCACAGAAAGTAATAATGCCTGTGTAAGCAAAGCAACAAGATACCTGCAGAGCTGACACATCTTCTCCTCCTAACACAAGCTCTTTGTCAACAAGGTTTTGAAGTAAAACAATCAGAATTAGGTACATCTGGCAAATATCTGACCAAAATTTTTAAAACGTCAAGTAGACACTATTTGGATTTGGATATTTGGATTTTCATCCACTATTGTTGGTGGTGAAATTTCCTGTAAGTGTACAACTGTGTCTTGAGTGATTAGATAGTGATTAGATAGTGAGGTCATAGCAACTCAGACGTCTTTTTAGAAGGAAGGCTTTTTAGAACTAGGTACCCCAAAGGCAAAGAATAAAGCAGAATACTTTTTAAAAAAAATGTGAGATTCAAATGAGCATTTTACACAATTTCATTAAGTTTAATAAACACAATTTTTAAAATTTAATAGTGAAAGATAAGAAAAACCAGAGGAGAAGGGAGAAGAGGGGAAGGAGGCTCTGCCACCAAATAACTTTGAATAAAACCTTGCTCTTCCTGCCTCAGTTCAAAACATCAGAGGTGATACATGAAAAATGGCACGTTAATAAACCAATTTCATTTCTTTGTTCAGCAAGTATTTTTGGAAGATAATGATAAAGATGTGAACAAATGAATATAATGATAGATTACGAGGGAGGAAAGAAGTACTGATAGATGCTACGACATGGATGAACAAGTTGACCAGAAAGGAAAGGTCTGCTGCATAGTTCAAGCGAATGTACAGATGTTTCTAGCATGACTCCATTTATGAGATTTGTTTTTAGATTACAATGAATGGCTACCTTTTTGTGAGCTGCTTTTCTGGCTTCAGTATTGAGAGACTCAGCACAGGTGAAGGTAACATCTTAAAAATCTATTCCTTTAATTAAAGCCAAAATAAATTTTATTTTACAAAATTTTTTTAATACTGATGGAATGACTACTTTGACTTAAAACATAATTTCTCCTAACGTCATAAAAATAGCACCACACATGAAATTCATTCACTGCATTATTCATGGGCAAGCTATTTCAGTGGGAAGGTTGTTGCCAGAAATGGTCAAAATACTACATGAGATCAATTTTTCCTTAAAAAGAAACGCAAAAAAACCCAAGACGTTTAAAATGTAGTAGCTTTTTTTTTTTTTTTACAATGTTTTGTAATAGATTGAAAGTGAAAGAAGGAAGATCTTTTGTATTATGCAGACGTTCTCATGTTACATCATGGAAAAATACTTGGAAGAATTGCATAATTATATATTTTTCCTTTATTAAGAAGACAAGTGTTTCAAATTTGTGAACTTGTATGTGTTTGTGAGTGTGTGAGGTGAGTCAATAGTATGCTATCTAGCAGATAGCACTCCACACCATACCTCACAAAGAAAGAGACATGAATAAATCAATAAATATTTAGTCTAGTGCTTATAGACAAAACTGATAATTTAATAGAGAATGGGAAAGTAACTGCTTCCAGTAGAAAACAAAAGAGGAAAAGAATGACACTCTAGAGAGAGCATTTTAAAATTACATTTCAAAATGTTTCCATAAGTAAGTAATTTTGACCAGAAACAAGTATTTCACCTATAAAATGTCTTTTATGCTTATATTTTAAATTCAAGATAGAATTTTATACTCTATTTTCAATGTTCAAAATGAAGAACTGTAGTAGGGTTTGGACTGATTCATTATAAATATGGATTTGCAATTACTTTCAATGAGTTTGCAAGAATAATTACACGGACATTTCCTAACCAGATTTCAAAAAACGCCTTTATGCTCTGTGTAATAGGTAGTTGGAACTAACCATTGAGAAACTGAATTTAGAAGGGATAGCCAACAATGTACTTCTTTGATTTGGGTCCACATATCCTAGTAATAAACCTTTTTGCCTTCGACAGCCATTAAAACAAGCCTCCAAACAAATGAAACTTAGAATTATACCAACACAGTTGTATTACAAAATATTAAACCAAGATTTTCAAAAATAATAAAGCATATTCACTGATATTATGGTCACCAAATATGTTTTAGGGAGAATAAAAATGCTTTAGAACAATTTATAAATACATGTTAATGAAATACTTTTTAAAAAGTACTATTAGTTTCAATTACCTTAAATTTGTTTTTAATCTTTTGTAATGCACAGTTATATCAGTTAGGATTCTATAGCCTGAAATAAACAGACTTAACAATGATTAAGAAACTAATATATGCATTTATTTTGCAAGAGGTCTGAGTTAGGTATTGCTACAATTAGTTCAGTAGCTAAGTAATTTCTTCAGGAATCTTCTATTCTGCCATTCCACCATTCTCAACTATTCTTATAACTGCAGCTTCCATGATGTCTGCATCATGTCCTTAACCTATTGCCTGCAAGGACAGCACAAAAAGGGTCAACACAGAAGGATGGTTCTCCTTTGTAGAAATACTCTTTTTTCAATGAAGAAAATCTTCTCTGGAAATTCCTAGCAGATAATCTTCTCGTGTTTGCATGGCCCTGGCTGATTTTCATGATTATTTTCAGACCAACCCACTAGCAGCAGCAAAGAGAACGGCCATGATTGACTGAGCCTAAGAATGGTTAATGCTCAAAGACTGGACAAATCACCCAAGTGAAATGGATGTTCTGCTAACAAGAAAGAAAAGTTTTCTGTCAGGTAGACAACTAAGTTTCTGCACCTATAATATATTAGTATAGTATGCCTTATATATGATTTATAAGGAAATAAATATGCCTATATTGGCATTTTGTGCTCTTTTATTTCTTCTGAAAATTGTATGCTGTCAAGAAAGTTTTACAGTCATAGGTATACTTTATTCCCAGTGATATTTGTAAAAGAATGATCTAATTGAAAAGTTTCTAGTTAATCATTTTGAAAGTGAATTAAAAATAAATCACCCATAAGTGAATAAAAATTCTGTCTAAGGAGATTAAGAATGGGGAATGACTTGAGCATTACAGTCTTTGTTTTCATTTTTAATATGACATTTGTGTTAGAAGGGAAACTACTGA
The DNA here is from genome assembly GCF_003031525.2 of Neophocaena asiaeorientalis asiaeorientalis. NCBI lineage: Eukaryota > Metazoa > Chordata > Mammalia > Artiodactyla > Phocoenidae > Neophocaena > Neophocaena asiaeorientalis. The sequence goes on from NW_020175672.1 coordinate 3,403,962, forward strand.
GAATTCTAAACAGCTCAAACTAACTGAACCTAAAACTATCAAAAAAAGATTAGGAAAATATCTTTAGTAGCTGTCACTTCAGATGAATAAAATGAGACACCTTAAATAATAGATTTGGCAATATAAGACATAAATCTTAGACTACAAATGGTCCAGAAAAACCAGAGGGCTTTTCTTTACCTCCAATCCTGGCATAGGCATCTTTTAAAAAAGTGAATTGTTAGTTCATTAAATGTTCAACGTTAAATGTTATATTCATTAAATGTAAATTAATTTCTAGTGAACATTAAGTTAGAGCCATGTAATTAGTACATCAACAATATTTATGTGCTGAGATTTACAAAAGAGGCTATAGTCCTTAAGAACACAGAGAGTCCAGTGAGGGTAACAGGACAAATACAAAAAGAAAAGATTTAACTAAGAATATATAATGGGAAAATATACAAAGTAAATGTCAAGCTATCCATCTCTAATGAACTAAATACATAAGTGCTTGAAGAAAGCTGAAGAAAATGGAATAATTGAAGTCAAATTAAAACATTGAGCTCACAGAGTGTTCTGGAGGTTTTTGCTGAAGTACTTGTATGATTTAACATAAAACTATTGTTACCTAATTATGTTACTTTGGGAAACTCATTTCTATTTTCCAATAAAACGAACTAACTTTGTGAGAAGCTTATTTTTTAATTTTAGTAGCAATGAACTAACTTTATGAGAAATTTATTTTTCCTACTTTTCTACAGTTTTTATAATTTTTTTTTATTTTCAACTTCTCGTTTGTGTTGTTCTTTCTTTTGTCAGAGTTATTTTGTCTTTTCACTTTCCTTCTTCTTAGATCTTTTTTTTTTTTTTTTTTTGGTTTGCGGGCCTTTTCC
>NW_020175672.1:3405146-3558050 GCF_003031525.2 Neophocaena asiaeorientalis asiaeorientalis
ACTGTTGTGGCCTCTCCCGTTGCGGAGCACAGGCTCCGGACACGCAGGCTCAGCGGCCATGGCTCATGGGCCCAGCCGCTCCGCGGCATGTGGGATCTTCCCAGACCGGGGCACGAACCCGTGTCCCCCACACCGGCAGGCGGACTCTCAACCACTGAGCCACCAGGGAAGCCCCTCAGTTGTCTTTTCTGATCCTCCTCTCTGCCTTGTTTTCTCTCTCTGCAATTATCTGCCTTCTTCACTACTTCCCTTGCTCACATAAGCATAGTCGGCAGGTAGGCAGGTTTACTGTGTAGACAGATGACCAACTTGGACATGAGGTGTCAGTCTCAGTTATAGGCTCCCTTAACATTTATAAATAAATCTCTTGGAATTTCACATTTATGGGTGGAAAGTTTAGCACAGTAAATAAAAGCAGGAAAAAGCCACAGAGCTCACTTTCAAGCTTACATATCCTAATTCAGACCTAACTCCACGCTACCATCTTATTATACCAGCTGGGGAAGTAGCAGGGGGAAAAAGTATTGTTTTGTTGTTTCTTGGTGTCGAAGGTTTGTGTGTGTGTTTGCAATAATTTAAAATCTTGAGAAGCCTAGTAACAATGTTTTTCTGTTCTTTTTAGGGTACTCTCAGGCTACCTCTCCCTGGGTTCGGTCAAAGTGGCCAAGCTGGGGCAACAGGGTAAATCTCACTTCACATCCCACTACTCCACATTGAGGTGTAGGTTATACTTTGTATGAGATTATTTCATCAGGTTCCTGGGAGAAGTTTACCCCTCGTGGTTATTCCTCTGGTGGAAGAATGAGGAATATGTTGACTAGAAGAATCCAAGGAAGAGGTGAACAACAAAACAATGAGAAAGGCAGGAAGCTGCTAGGCCCCTCAAGACGAAAACCAGTGAAGAAACCTTCAGCATTCTTAGTTCATCTTTTATCTCTAGTCTCTGTATGTTGAGCAGCTTCTTCACATGCTGGGAAACGTGGCCAGAAAAACCCTATATTTTGCATGTAAAACATTTCCAACATCATAGGAAGGGTCTAGTTTTCAGAAATTTTCTAAGAGCCTCATTTAGACCAATTAATTATGGACAGTAAGGTGGCATCCTGTAAGACTATTCAAATTCACACAATAGTAATATGTATGGAATAACTCAAATGTCCATCAACTGATGAATGAATACATAAAATGTCTTGTATGGATACAATGGAATATTATTTGACAATGAAAATGAAAGAACTACTGAAGGATGTTACAACATGGATAGACTTTGAAAAACATATTATTTTATGAAAAATAAGTCAGAAAGGATTACATACTGTATAGTTGCATTAAATATTCAGAATAGGAAAATCTACAGAGACAGAAAGATTAGCTTTTGCCTGGGATGTTTTGGGGGAGGACAGACGTTGTAAAGTTACATTGTGGTGATCATTGTGCAATCCTGTGAATTTCCTAATACAAAGATTCAATTCAGTTTAAATAGGTGATTTGTACAGTATGGGAATTATATGTCTATAAAGCTGTAAAAAAAAGAAAAAACAACAAATATACATGAAGTTCCCAGGAACTGGGACAGTTGATCTCACAGGTATCTTTACTACCATGCTACATTTACTTTCTTCTAGAATACATCTCAGATTCACAAGGGGTCCAGTGTCATTAGAAAACAAAATAAATATTTGCTAGAAGGGAACTGATTTTCCTTCATGAACATTAATATATGGTACCCATGACCTTCTTTACATATACTTGTCATGACTGAGCTCATCTGCTGATAACTCACTGGACCAAAAGAATGCATGAAACCTAAGTCTGCTTCTAGTACGCAGCTTCCTTGAATGGGGGGAGGGGTGTGTGCAACCAGGGAATGATCAAAAGCATATATTTGGTTGTGGGAATTAATTATTACAACTTATATCTGTACCTTTAACTCTTTGATATTTGCATAAATATTAGTGTTCACCAGAGCCATAGGCCAGATAAGTCCATATGGCATATGAGTTATCCCGAGAGAAAGCTGAATGTTCTGTAATGTGCAGAGTGTGACAGGAGCACCCACATGTGGTCGTATACATGCAGGATTTTGTGACATGTTGCAATTTACGCATGCTTATAAATGTGGATTATATTATCTAGTTTCACCTACCTTAATGCTCTTCAAATAGACAAATGTCTTAGAAAATTTCCTTGAAAGAAAACCACAGAAAGTAATAATGCCTGTGTAAGCAAAGCAACAAGATACCTGCAGAGCTGACACATCTTCTCCTCCTAACACAAGCTCTTTGTCAACAAGGTTTTGAAGTAAAACAATCAGAATTAGGTACATCTGGCAAATATCTGACCAAAATTTTTAAAACGTCAAGTAGACACTATTTGGATTTGGATATTTGGATTTTCATCCACTATTGTTGGTGGTGAAATTTCCTGTAAGTGTACAACTGTGTCTTGAGTGATTAGATAGTGATTAGATAGTGAGGTCATAGCAACTCAGACGTCTTTTTAGAAGGAAGGCTTTTTAGAACTAGGTACCCCAAAGGCAAAGAATAAAGCAGAATACTTTTTAAAAAAAATGTGAGATTCAAATGAGCATTTTACACAATTTCATTAAGTTTAATAAACACAATTTTTAAAATTTAATAGTGAAAGATAAGAAAAACCAGAGGAGAAGGGAGAAGAGGGGAAGGAGGCTCTGCCACCAAATAACTTTGAATAAAACCTTGCTCTTCCTGCCTCAGTTCAAAACATCAGAGGTGATACATGAAAAATGGCACGTTAATAAACCAATTTCATTTCTTTGTTCAGCAAGTATTTTTGGAAGATAATGATAAAGATGTGAACAAATGAATATAATGATAGATTACGAGGGAGGAAAGAAGTACTGATAGATGCTACGACATGGATGAACAAGTTGACCAGAAAGGAAAGGTCTGCTGCATAGTTCAAGCGAATGTACAGATGTTTCTAGCATGACTCCATTTATGAGATTTGTTTTTAGATTACAATGAATGGCTACCTTTTTGTGAGCTGCTTTTCTGGCTTCAGTATTGAGAGACTCAGCACAGGTGAAGGTAACATCTTAAAAATCTATTCCTTTAATTAAAGCCAAAATAAATTTTATTTTACAAAATTTTTTTAATACTGATGGAATGACTACTTTGACTTAAAACATAATTTCTCCTAACGTCATAAAAATAGCACCACACATGAAATTCATTCACTGCATTATTCATGGGCAAGCTATTTCAGTGGGAAGGTTGTTGCCAGAAATGGTCAAAATACTACATGAGATCAATTTTTCCTTAAAAAGAAACGCAAAAAAACCCAAGACGTTTAAAATGTAGTAGCTTTTTTTTTTTTTTTACAATGTTTTGTAATAGATTGAAAGTGAAAGAAGGAAGATCTTTTGTATTATGCAGACGTTCTCATGTTACATCATGGAAAAATACTTGGAAGAATTGCATAATTATATATTTTTCCTTTATTAAGAAGACAAGTGTTTCAAATTTGTGAACTTGTATGTGTTTGTGAGTGTGTGAGGTGAGTCAATAGTATGCTATCTAGCAGATAGCACTCCACACCATACCTCACAAAGAAAGAGACATGAATAAATCAATAAATATTTAGTCTAGTGCTTATAGACAAAACTGATAATTTAATAGAGAATGGGAAAGTAACTGCTTCCAGTAGAAAACAAAAGAGGAAAAGAATGACACTCTAGAGAGAGCATTTTAAAATTACATTTCAAAATGTTTCCATAAGTAAGTAATTTTGACCAGAAACAAGTATTTCACCTATAAAATGTCTTTTATGCTTATATTTTAAATTCAAGATAGAATTTTATACTCTATTTTCAATGTTCAAAATGAAGAACTGTAGTAGGGTTTGGACTGATTCATTATAAATATGGATTTGCAATTACTTTCAATGAGTTTGCAAGAATAATTACACGGACATTTCCTAACCAGATTTCAAAAAACGCCTTTATGCTCTGTGTAATAGGTAGTTGGAACTAACCATTGAGAAACTGAATTTAGAAGGGATAGCCAACAATGTACTTCTTTGATTTGGGTCCACATATCCTAGTAATAAACCTTTTTGCCTTCGACAGCCATTAAAACAAGCCTCCAAACAAATGAAACTTAGAATTATACCAACACAGTTGTATTACAAAATATTAAACCAAGATTTTCAAAAATAATAAAGCATATTCACTGATATTATGGTCACCAAATATGTTTTAGGGAGAATAAAAATGCTTTAGAACAATTTATAAATACATGTTAATGAAATACTTTTTAAAAAGTACTATTAGTTTCAATTACCTTAAATTTGTTTTTAATCTTTTGTAATGCACAGTTATATCAGTTAGGATTCTATAGCCTGAAATAAACAGACTTAACAATGATTAAGAAACTAATATATGCATTTATTTTGCAAGAGGTCTGAGTTAGGTATTGCTACAATTAGTTCAGTAGCTAAGTAATTTCTTCAGGAATCTTCTATTCTGCCATTCCACCATTCTCAACTATTCTTATAACTGCAGCTTCCATGATGTCTGCATCATGTCCTTAACCTATTGCCTGCAAGGACAGCACAAAAAGGGTCAACACAGAAGGATGGTTCTCCTTTGTAGAAATACTCTTTTTTCAATGAAGAAAATCTTCTCTGGAAATTCCTAGCAGATAATCTTCTCGTGTTTGCATGGCCCTGGCTGATTTTCATGATTATTTTCAGACCAACCCACTAGCAGCAGCAAAGAGAACGGCCATGATTGACTGAGCCTAAGAATGGTTAATGCTCAAAGACTGGACAAATCACCCAAGTGAAATGGATGTTCTGCTAACAAGAAAGAAAAGTTTTCTGTCAGGTAGACAACTAAGTTTCTGCACCTATAATATATTAGTATAGTATGCCTTATATATGATTTATAAGGAAATAAATATGCCTATATTGGCATTTTGTGCTCTTTTATTTCTTCTGAAAATTGTATGCTGTCAAGAAAGTTTTACAGTCATAGGTATACTTTATTCCCAGTGATATTTGTAAAAGAATGATCTAATTGAAAAGTTTCTAGTTAATCATTTTGAAAGTGAATTAAAAATAAATCACCCATAAGTGAATAAAAATTCTGTCTAAGGAGATTAAGAATGGGGAATGACTTGAGCATTACAGTCTTTGTTTTCATTTTTAATATGACATTTGTGTTAGAAGGGAAACTACTGAGAATTCTAAACAGCTCAAACTAACTGAACCTAAAACTATCAAAAAAAGATTAGGAAAATATCTTTAGTAGCTGTCACTTCAGATGAATAAAATGAGACACCTTAAATAATAGATTTGGCAATATAAGACATAAATCTTAGACTACAAATGGTCCAGAAAAACCAGAGGGCTTTTCTTTACCTCCAATCCTGGCATAGGCATCTTTTAAAAAAGTGAATTGTTAGTTCATTAAATGTTCAACGTTAAATGTTATATTCATTAAATGTAAATTAATTTCTAGTGAACATTAAGTTAGAGCCATGTAATTAGTACATCAACAATATTTATGTGCTGAGATTTACAAAAGAGGCTATAGTCCTTAAGAACACAGAGAGTCCAGTGAGGGTAACAGGACAAATACAAAAAGAAAAGATTTAACTAAGAATATATAATGGGAAAATATACAAAGTAAATGTCAAGCTATCCATCTCTAATGAACTAAATACATAAGTGCTTGAAGAAAGCTGAAGAAAATGGAATAATTGAAGTCAAATTAAAACATTGAGCTCACAGAGTGTTCTGGAGGTTTTTGCTGAAGTACTTGTATGATTTAACATAAAACTATTGTTACCTAATTATGTTACTTTGGGAAACTCATTTCTATTTTCCAATAAAACGAACTAACTTTGTGAGAAGCTTATTTTTTAATTTTAGTAGCAATGAACTAACTTTATGAGAAATTTATTTTTCCTACTTTTCTACAGTTTTTATAATTTTTTTTTATTTTCAACTTCTCGTTTGTGTTGTTCTTTCTTTTGTCAGAGTTATTTTGTCTTTTCACTTTCCTTCTTCTTAGATCTTTTTTTTTTTTTTTTTTGTGGTATGCGGGCCTCTCACTGTTGTGGCTTCTCCCGTCGTGAAGCACAGGCTCCGGACGCGCAGGCTCAGCGGCCATGGCTCATAGGCCTAGCCGCTCCACGGCATGTGGGATCTTCCCGAACCGGGGCACAGACCCGTGTCCCCTGCATCGGCAGGTGGACTCTCAACCACTGCGCCACCAGGGAAGCCCCTTTTTAGATCTTTTTAATAATTTTACATCTTTAGTCTTCTTCCTCTTTTTGTTTTTTGTGGTTTTTTTTGGTAGATAAGTTTGGCACCAGCAAGGTTTACAAATCCATTCTTGTCAGAGCTGAACCTTTAAGAGGAGTATAGATCCAGGCTTGAGACAGCACACTTAGCAGGAGTGTCTGGTCCCAGAGGAGGTGTCACCAATGAATGTAGAGATTGCTTCTAGACCAAGCATGTCCAATGTATTGGGAACGTTCACTTCACTCCTAAGTCATTCTATACTAATGAATGCCAAACCACATGAAAATTGTGTTCTGGATTTCTGTATTCCAGGAAAGTAATACATATATGTCACCTTCACGAACTCCTGATGACATTTACCATCTACTATGGGTCAATAATGCTATCATTGATCAGAAGATCTAATCTACTGAAAAGTCATCAGCCTCAGCTTCAAATTATGAGTAGCTGTTTTAAGAAGGCTCTGCTTCAAAATGACTGACCACAAGCTGCTGTAGGAAGTTGTACATATATATCACTCTGAAAAATGCAACTTTTTTAGAGCAAATAACTGTCATAAACAGTTAATATCTCTCATTTTTAATTCTAAGTTTTCTTGTGCATTTGAAAAGGGAAACTAGACCTGTGTTGACTCCATTTGCAGAGCTTTTCATCAAATAAGGCAAGTTTGGTGATCAGTGTCATCAGACACTTCAAACAGAAAATCAGTGAATCACAATAATGGTATGATTTTTCATACAATTTAAGGAATCAAAGTTGAGCTTTTGGAAATTTTCTTTAAAATATCTGATAGCATTTGTAACGCACAAATTCAGATAAATTTCAACATTTAAAATCAAATTATTTTTTGTGTGGTGAAACTACGAAGTTTTACTTTAAGAAACCTGCAAAGCAGAACTATTTGTAATTGGTTGTGGGACACGTATAATTCACAAGTGTGTTCAAACAAGCTGCACTATTCTAGCAACTGAAATAGAAGCCAGACTTACCAAAAATTACTTTTATACATATTCAGATAAATGAACTACAACATTTTTCTGATGCTAACTGATGTTGAATAAAACATCATGGTAGTATGAAATTCTGCCTTTGTTGTGCAACATTAATCTTAATTTAGATATATTTGAGTCTATAAAGAACTACTTCACAAATCACACTAAGTTTCCTACATTTGTATTAAACTACTTTGTAATATTTTGGTTGCAATGTTTTAAAAAAAAGTGGAAATCTTTAATCCAAAGATTTGGATAATCCAAGTACTTAATGAGTGAAATGCTCCAAACATTCAGCTTTTGAGGCTGTTAGCAAATCACAGCTATTGAAAATGTAGCATGCAAAAAGACACTGAATTTTGTTCATATAAAACACAGGAAAAACTAAAGAAATGTTGAGAACTCAGTATGCAACACTTATTTTAGAATTGTATTATTGTGCTTTGATATATTTGTGAGAAGAATATTTTGATAAGGCTTCTGTTCACATTAAATGAACTTATATTCTATTCGGATATGGAATGAAATTGAAAACATCCAAGGTCTTGCAGCATTTAAATTTGATGATATAGTGAAAAGGATCATAAATAGATATAACTTTCTGACAAGTTTTATTTTATAAAATAACTCATTTAAAGGGACTCTGAAAGGTAGCAATGAGAGTGGATCTTTAAAATAACTGGATTGATGTATGTACATATTTCAGTCGAAATATAGAATTGAAACTATCATTCATTTAGCATAATCTGTTCTCAGACAAATCAATGGAAGGCATTAATCTCAAATGCATAAATATAGAATGCAACTTTAAGAAGGTACCAGAAAATTTATGGAAAAATAATGACTATATATACATGTTGAACACAATATTTCATGAGAAAACTATCACTGACACAATATTAGAGACAAATGCAGTTAAAACAAAACAGTTCTATCTAATCTATCTACATTGAGAATAATTTTTTAGCTTATTTTATATAAAATACTCATATAAGCAATATAAATGATTTTATATTTTATTTAAGGCTTCTGTTTATATTGAATGAATTTATACTGTGATGTGTTCTTCCAATTCTTTTAGAAAATTTAAAAAATATATATATTTAATATAATTAACTTATAGGTTTACTGATAAGCCAATTTTTAAATCAATAAATCAATAACTAAAGAGCTTAATCAATGAGAGAACACTTTAAAATTGTTTATGTTTTATTAATTTTGGTATGACTTATCAGCTCAAAACTATTCCAGTGTCATAGATAATAATCTCCAGATAACAAAACACCCTAAAACCCAGTGGCTTACAACAACTTATTATTATTATTTCTCATGGTGTTATGGTTGACTAAGTTGAGTTGGATTCTTGCAAAGTGTCTCTCATACCATTACAGGTAGAATTGTTGAATTAAAAAGGAAACCCAAATGATAGAAAACTATGAGACACACAACTAAGTATTTTGAGTGGTTGAAAAGAAACTTAATTACTCTGGAAGTTTCTGAGAAGTGGGAAAGTACTATTGCTAAAATTAAACCAAATCTGTTTTACTCCTTGTCATATAAAATTAGCTAAAATCATAACCCATCAATATTTCTATGTATTTGAGTTTATCTAGCCAACATCATATTCTCTCTACATGAGATAAAAAGGTTTTATATACATGACACAGTTAATTGACAAAGTAATATAATATAACATAATATACTATAATATACATTATTATATATATATAATACGTGCTGTAGCAAAATATTCTGTTCTGAGTAAGCTGTTTTTTAGAGCATTCATATAAACTATATTTGGGACTAGAAAAAAGTCCAATGGAAGACTGTTAGAGGATTTAAATTATCTATAGTCATCCAACAGATGCTATTGAATAGGCAGTTACAGGCAAAATTCAAGATGAGAGATAGAAACTTAAATCGTTAACAAATATTAGAATTTTAAGCCAAGGAACTGCATGATATAATCCCAGGAGTTGATGTCAACAGAGAATAAAAGAAAGACTGAGCTATTTGCAATATTTAGAATTTGAAAGTTGAGTAAGTAAGACTTAAAAGGAGGAAGTAGCAAGGTCATAGAACTGAATTAGGAAACTCAAGAGAAGAGAATTTATTTTTAATCCTGCTGATATTTTAAATAATGACCCAAAATGAGCATAGGACTTAGCATTATTGATGTTATTATTAACAATGATAATAGCTGGTTTAGTTGTGTGGTAGAGGTGAAAATTCTTTTTGTCATGGATTTAAGAAAGAATGAGAGGAAAGCTTTGAGAGAATGTAAGACAACTCTTTAAAGGAGCTTTTGTTTTGATTGTGAGTTATTTGTTTGTTTGGCTTTTGGGGGTGGGAGAGATTAAATGAGATATTGCTGGATGAAAATAAAGTGTAAAGAGATTTTTTAAAAAATACAGCGTTATAATATATTTATGTACTAGTGGAAATGCTTCAGTGGAAAGAAAAGAATCTGACCAAAATTTGATAACACAGAAGAGAGAGGGACATTTGGGAACATATGGTCCTTGGGTAGATGAGCATGAGAAAGCTCTCCTCTGATCCTCTCAGATTTCTCAGTAGAAGAAGAAGCCAGGTCATCATATGAAAGTAAAGATGGAGAAAAGGGTTTGGAGAGTTAAGAAGGGAATAGACATCTCAGAGTGTTATCCAAGAGAAGTAAAGAGTGAATATACTGGGAAAATGCCGTAGTATGACAGATTTGTCATGTCACCAATTGTAAAATGAACATCTGAGATAAAGTCAATGACTTTCATAGGCTGAAACTGCCCTATGATATAATGTAATAATGTATTAATGATACAATGTCCTAATGATACATTGTCCTAATGATACAGTGTCCAATGATACAAAGTAATAATAATAAAATAAAAATAACAACGAGCAAGTGTTGAGTGCTAATTATATGTTAGGCTCTATTCTAAGTGTTTTAAGTAATACTCAAAAACCACCCCCCCAAAGTAGATGCTATTACAATCACCATTTGACAGTTGAAGAAACTGAGGCACTGAAAAGTTACACAACTTGTAAATGACATGATCAGAATTTGACTTAGATATACCAGATTCAAAGGTCTTGTTCTTTTTCACTATGTTGAGCTTGTACTTAATGGAATAAATAATGTATTTACATTCCAACACATTTAAACAGGATGTGCCAAGAGTTATCTTAAATTGAAAGTCACCGAAGGAAAAAGACAGGATTCAAACCTAAGGGTTTGGGTCTTTCTATCAATATCAAACTTTCAATAATGATGGTTGCTACTCTCTTAGCATAGCCATTTGAATCTTTTTCAGTTCTATTTATGTTAAAAATTGTTGAGCTCAATCAAAGCTATTGTAAACATAGTTCTGTTTATTTGCTTTAGAACAAATATTTCACTTTTAGCAAAAAAAATACAAAGTAATACAAAGATTTAATCTTATCTTAGGGAATATATAATATAGAAAGCAAAGATTTAAAATAAATATAACAATAAAATGACATGTTAGGTAATAAAAACAAATAGTACAGCCAAAAAAGGTTCTATTTTATAATGCAAATTTGCATGGAACACTAGTCAGCTATATGTATAAGACACTTCGTTTTGCCTTAGGTTATTGTTCTCATATCAATCTTACTTCTAAGGTCTAATAGTCAAATTATACCTGCATATCATCATAGCATTATCTTTCCAGATGAGGTAACAAGCTGTCTTCTCAGCCACCATCAATGAGAGTTATTTCAAACCTGAGAAGTTGGGGATCGCCAGCCCCATAAAAGATAATAATTCAAAGATGTGTCTTTGAAAAGTATACCAAGTACTTTACTGTTAACATTAATTTGTTATATAGACTAAATAAATATCAAAGTGTCTGGAAAGATTAGGAAGCACACACCTTGGGAAATACAATTGACTTTTTATTCAATTCATACATAGTGCTATACAACGGTTCATGAAACTCTAAAACCTCCTATGTTCAGCCAAGAAAACCATTCTTAGAACAAATTGCTCCATAGAAAATTCATCTGTTGGATGGTAAAAATGGTGAGATTCTAATGAGAATGTATCTGAAGATCAACAACCTATTTCTTTCTTTTTTTTTTAACATCTTTATTGGAGTATAACTGCTTTACAATGGTGTGTTAGTTTCTGCTTTATAACAAAGTGAATCAGCTATACATATACATATATCCCCATATTTCCTCCCTCTTGCGTCTCCCTCCCTCCCACCCTCCCTATCCCACCCCTCTAGGTGGTCACAAAGCACTGAGTTGATCTCCCTGTGCTATGGGGCTGCTTCCCACTAGCTATCTATTTTACATTTGGTAGTATATATAAGTCCATGCCACCCTCTCACTTCGTCCCAGCTTACCCTTCCCCCTGCCGTGTCCTCAAGTCCATTCTCTATGCTTGCATCTTAATTACTGTCCTGTCCCTTGGTTCTTCATAACCATTTTTTTTAGATTCCATATATATGTGATAGCATACAGTATTTGTTTTTCTCTTTCTGACTTCCTTCACTCTGTATGACAGACTCTAGATCCATCCATCACACTACAAATAACTCAATTTCGTTTCTTTTTATGGCTGAGTAATATTCCATTGTATATATGTGCCACATCTTCTTCATCCATTCATCTGTCAATGGACACTTAGGTTGGTTCCACATCCTGGCTATTGTAAATAGTGCTGCCATGAACATTGTGGTACATGACTCTTTTTGAATTATGGTTTTCTCAGGGTATATGCCCAATAGTGGGATTGCTGGGTCATATGGTAGTTCTATTTTTAGTTTCTTAAGGAACCTCCATACTGTTCTCCATAGTGGCTGTATCAATTTACATTCCCACCAACAGTGCAAGAGGGTTCTCTTTTCTCCACACCCTCTTCAGCATTTATTGTTTATAGATTTTTTAATGATGGCTATTCTGACTCGTGTGAGGTGATACCTCATTGTACTTTTGATTTGCATTTCTCTAATGATTAGTAATGTTGAGCATTCTTTCATGTGTTTGTTGGCAATCTGTATATCTTCTTTGGAGAAATGTCTATTTAGGTCTTCTGCCCATTTTTGGATTGGGTCGTTTGTTGTTTTGATATTGAGCTGTGTGAGCTGCTTGTAAATTTTGGAGATTAATCCTTTGTCAGTTGCTTCATTGGCAAATATTTTCTCCCATTCTGAGGGTTCAACAACCTATTTCTACCGTTATCTAAGTGCCATATGGCATAGCATTCATGATAACTTTAACATTTGTATTTTCACAGTGAAGCCAGCTTATCTTCAATTCTCATTAAAGGAAAAAGAAAATTCCCAAATCTGCCCACAAAAGATAAATATTGGAATAAGGAATCTTTGTACCGTTACCACTGTTTGTGTTCCCCTACCAGTGTATATTTTTCATGCACAGCAGGTAAAGTAAGAATTAGTGCATCAGCATCAGTGGCATGAATTTTTGTTTATCCTGGAGGAGCTAAGTGTAACAAAACTTATTGAAACTTATTTTTGGATAATGCATTCAGAATTTTTCTCATCCATGGACCATTGCTATCTATAGAAGAAACATGATTGAATTACATTATTTCACACAAACTACACCGTAGAAGCCGATCGTCACATGTAACATTTCTGGAAAGTCAATAAGCAAAAGAATCAAGTGCTTTTGACATCTGCTATTTAAAGCCTTTGCCAATGTGCAAAAGAGAAAACTAATTATTTAAAAACAATAACTAAAATAAACTGCATGTTAAAAGACATTGTAGCACTTGAATCCAGGCGCCCTTTGAAGAGACGAGTTATTTTGCAGATGGCTCCCATCCAGCAAGGCTGTTCTGTTTATAGGGCTGCAGGTGGTAGAATAGGACATGGAACAGGGGTGGAAAGGTTAGAGCTATATAATTCTCTCCACAGTAAGTTCAGTAAATTAGATTAATTTCCCAGCCTTCATTCCTTATCAGTACTGCCGTCTAGAGTGACACAGAAAGTATCATTTTGATGAGTATTAAGCTTAGTTCATGAAGTCAGTTTTTAATAATTTAGCAAACTAGTCCAAAGGAAATAGCTGCCTTATTTACAGTTAATTGGGAACACACTTTCCATGTCAGTAAAACTGATATATGCAATTTAATTTGCTTATACAAATTTTATTGAACAACCATAACTAGCCATTTATTTTATAAGCAGAATAATTCATATAATTAGCTTGATAATTAGGAATGAACTAAAATTAGAGTGTAGATCAGCCAAGATAGGCCAGATAACAACCAACCTCAAACTTAGTGGCTTTCAAACAATAAAAGTTTATTGTTTCTTGATTAATCTAGGTGTAAAACACAGGTTCACAAGAGACATTCTTCTAACAAAGTCACCCAAGATCTGGGCAGACAGAGGCTTCACCATCTTAAGAAGTTGCCCTTTCAAAGTAAACCTCCATGATTATCAATGGAGGGAGAGAGAATCTGAGAGACTTGCACTGGAAATTAAACACTTCAGCCTAGAAATGACATGCTCCTCTTCTGGCCATCTTTTCATAGCAAAGCAACATTCCTGACTTCATAGGGGTGGGTAAATGCCATGTTCCTGGAGGGAGAACAGAACCTGAAACACTAGCAGTCAGTAGGAGAGAAACCTCAGCACAGAATGATGAGGGAATATTGCCCAAGCCATGACATTATAATAATATACCTGATATTTCATCATCTTTTCTTAATCGTCTTTACAAATGCCTTCCTAAAGGTATCACTATGCAAGGGCACTTGAGGTAAATTTGAGAATACAGTTAAAGGGGAGGAATTATGATGAAATTTCAGAGAAAAAACTGATGAACAAGATTTGAGATAAGTTTTAAAACCCTAGGACATAAACTGTTGTTAAAAGTGAAGGGAAAGGGACAGATAGTGTCACTGTCATAACCAGACATCTTGACAAAATTGATAAGTGAACTTTCCTAAATTTACATAACAGTTTCAAATTCTTCATAATGAAATATTGGATCATACTATAGTTTTTTCTCCCCAATGTCTATATGAAGATTTTTTTTAAAAGGATGAAAAGTTACCAGAATAGTTTCATACTTGCTTTGGGACTGAAAGTCTAAAAGTATCTATTGCCAAAACCTTTGCTATGACCAGTGAACTCTATGACTTTACTCAATTAGGTCAGTTAAAAAAATTTAAAGTGTCCAGAAATGTGGATAAGCTTAAGAGAAAACATGTACAAAACTATCAATGAAGCCATTAAACGCACTGTCACTGACCTAGCCTAGCAAAGTTGGCTTTTACTAAATGGCAGCTGTGCCTGATTAAAAACTTATGACTCCCCTCAGGAATCATGAGGCCATTAAAAACCAAGTCATAAAATCCTCTGCTTCCTGAAGGTACACTGACAGAGAACACTTCCTATTCCTCATGTAATTTAACTTTAACTACCATCATACGCAACATGTAGTTAAAAGATTTGTAAAAATTTGTCACTTTATCTTTTACGCACCTACCTCAAATTGTTAAATAATTACATTAAATCAGTAGTTGAAAAATACAAATGACCCGAATTATAAATATGGTCTGATAGTTGGTCACCTTAAATCCTGTTTTTCCTCAGATTTATTAAGGAGTTTTCAACTGATTTACTTCAAAGAGAGTATTCGTATACCTTTACCTTCATAGTTCTAAAAGAGCTTGGATGAGAAAACAAAAATCTGTCTGTGAGAAAACAATCTATGAAAGTTCATAGACTTATCAAATGTTAGAAGATTTTGTGGATATCCTCCTAATTCTAAATTTATAGGTAATGCTTTGCAAATATATATGTACATATTCTCTTTGGGGGAAAATTCTTCACTGTTTCTTTTCTTATTATTTTAATCTATCTGACTTCTCTTCCAAAGGTTGCTCTTTTCCAACTTCATTTGCAGTTAAAGCTGACAACTGGCTACAATTATCCAGATAATTTACAGAAAGCCAACAATGTAATTAGTGTAATGAACCAGAAAGTTCCTCATAGCCATTCTTCCAATATCAGTACAGAGTTTCTACAAGATAGTCATTATTATCGTTAAGGATCAGATTTGCAAGTTTTGGCTTCAGTCTGCATTACTGGTGTGGAAGGGGTGAGAGAGCTCTCTGGGGCCTCTTTTATAAGGGACCTACCATTTGTGTATTTAATATTTTCTTGAAGCCAAATTTTCAGTCTGTCTATGATCCTATGGCATTACAAATTTCATGAACTTATTATTTTCTATGCCATGTAGTATATCTTTGTATTTATTCTATAGATAAGACTCAAGGGAGGACTCTAGTGTTTATACTAGTTGACTATTTTCTGATTGAGTTTATTTTCATTATATAGATATCTTTTTAAGAATCAGATTCTTCCCTACCTTCATTTTAAGATTAGCATTCTTAGTATTTAAATTTTTTTTTGCGGTACGCAGGCTTCTCACTGTTGTGGCCTCTCCCGTTGCAGAGCACAGGCTCTGGATGTGCAGGCTCAGTGGCCATGGCTCAGGGGCCCAGCCGCTCCATGGCATGTGGGATCCTCCCGGCCAGGGGCACGAACCCGCATCCCCTGCATCGGCAGGCGGACACCCAACCACTCTTACTATTTAAATTTTTGATGTAAAACCTATCCCCCTGACCATTTTTTAAACTATAGACATCTGGCTGGCACAGAGCATTTCAGATATAGTGGAACCTTGATTACTTATAGGGATAAAATACTTGCTGTTTTTTTTTTCAGTGTAAATATTATGGTTTAGTAAAAGAACTGTCCTGGAATTTTACAGAAGTTAGTTTCATCTTATTCTTACTTTAATCAGTCATGTTTATTTAGGTAAGTCTCTTAAACTCTTTGACCTTAGATTATAAAAATAAATAAATAATAATCAATATGCCTTTCATGGTTAACTGTTTTCAGTGCTATAATTATGCTTTAGATAAACTTGAAAGAGAATGTTTTTTCAAACTGTCTACTATGAAAAAAATGTCACCTTATTAATCCATAAATAACATTTCCATGTACTATGAAGGGAGTTTAAAAATAATTCAGATGTTGCTTTGGCATCTAATTTACAAAGTAACTGTAAAATATTGTTTAAAATTTTCAAAACAAAAAATTTTATTAGAGATGCTCAAAAAACCCAGTAAAATTTGACTACTAAATCTAAATTTATAAAATTAATAATATATGATATTGATTATGTTGTAAGGACATAAGAATATGTATACACAAAAATTGGAAGTGTAACTTAATGCATTAATTCTGATAGTTCATATGGTAAATAATAATAATATTTAGTATTTACTCTTTTACCAGTCATTGATAGAGGTTTTTTCCATTTATTAAGTTTATTAATGGACTTAATTACTTAAAAAATATTCTGAGAAAATAATGTATATATTCCCATCTTACAGATTAGAAAGTGGAGGCAAAGGATGGTTAAGTAACTACTCTTTGGTTATAGACCTATAAAGTGTCAAATTTAATTTTAATTCAAGAGGTCTGACTCTAAAGCCCATGTTCTTAACATTTAATTAAAACTGCTTCAAATACAAATACCAATAGTAAAGAAATGTGCTGTTGGTTGACCTAGAAGTTCAAGTAAATAGAAAAGTGAAAGAAGATTAACATATAAATATGGTAGTGGGATATTATGTAATACAACAAGCTATTGAAAACAACCTAAATGAGCCACAAAAGGAAATGGTTAAAAAGAAATGTACATCCTTGAAATCAAATACTATGGAAATATCAAATTCCATTCCATAATATAATAGTTAAGAATATACAGACAAATTTATGATTTGTTTTTAGGTGAAAAAGCAGGTTACCTCACAGTAGGTAGAGTGTAAACTTAATTGTTCTGTGTCTACACCCAAGTATTAACTGTGATAATCCTGGAAATCTAGAATTTTTTCCTTGTATATCAGTATAGTTTTTAAATTCTTAGAAAAGACATTTACTATTTTTATATCAGAATAAAATATTAATTGAAAATTTTCAGTAAAGACAGCTCATGTCTTCCAATTTTGGCAAGAAGCCATAAGAAAGAGTTATGGTTATTTGTCCATAGTTATGCCCTTCTCAATGAATTTTTCAACAGACAACAAATTACAGGCAAGAGACTCATTATAGCTGAATAGAAAAAAAACACCCAAAAAACAAAGCATTCTGTCTGCTGGATAAGAACTCAGACCACCAAGTGATAGAGAGTGGTTTATCATTTTCTTAACGATGCTGACCCTTCCAGATGGTGAGTTTTCAATGTGGGTTTGGGATACCTAATACGAAAACCTCATTTTGAATAGAAGCAATGTGGAGAAATACTTAAGGTAAATAAGCCTAAATATTGCTGGTTTCATTTTACACTTCTGGAAAAAATACTTTAGATATGGGATTGATACACTTCATTTTAATAATAATGTAGATTGAAAATAGTCATTTGTATATCTCTGTGTTCAAAACCAGTAGTAAATTGTAAAGGTTATTCTTAAAGGATTAAGATACATTGCTATAGCAACTTATTATAGTACAAGCTGTTAATACAACCAGAATATACCAGATAATGGGTTAGAAATGGTCTCTGTGATAAAAGACATTTTTTGCACTTTAGGATTAAAGTGCTACAGGTATTTTATAACATTGCAATGCTAAAGAGAAGAAAAGCATATAACATTTTGTTGTAGTTCTGAAGCATAACTATCTACATGAAGTATGTATTTAAACTTTAATTTTGTCCAGTAAATGTAATGGGACAGAACCTTGCAAATAAATTGTACTGAATGAAGGAGTAAATAAATTTGGGAGAATTAAACATGAAAAGCAATTTAAGATGTAATGAAAGATTCTATTTCTTTTTCTATCCATGGTTATACACAACAAGCTGTAAGTTAATGCAATAAATACTTAATTACCTTCAAGTTCCCCCATCACAACTATTATTATGACCAGGGACTACTTAATTCTCAGTCGCTACCCTCCTCTGTCTAATTCCTTAATCTTTGTCTGTTTCTGCCTTCTAGTACTATCTAACTCTGGCATGAAGGTCAAGGATGTTATGGAGATCAAGAAAATATAGAGAATTGAAAAGGAGTGAAGAACTAACCAAATCACATACAGATAAGAAGTGGAGTAACATGAAGACAGAAGCGTATCTCTGGTATTTTGACAGCAAGCACGGGAATATAATAAGTGCAATGTTATTGAAATGGTATAAGAAAAAATTGCATTTAAAATTAATGTGAGGTGAGCAAGCAGAGAAAAAAGTGCATATAATCTTTTGTGAGATTTGGCTTTTATAGGGACTTAAGGGTGATAGGAGTTAGGGTGGTATATAGAAGAATATGTTGATTAAATGTTAAGAAGAATCCAGTAGAGTGGAAGAGATTGATGATATAGAAAAAGGAAGGAATATATGGGAGATAGGATGCGTTGAGAAGATTATAAGGAAAAGTATTACTACCACATTTATAAGGAGAGTGGCCTTGGAAAATAAGTAACTTTGTTCTTGATCAATATACTTCATTTTTCAGTCTGAAAAATCTTAGAAAGCTATGATGGTTTGGTTCAGTTGTCATACCCTGCTCCTAAACTCTGAAGTAGCTTGCCTACTGTTGAGCTACCTGAACTTTGTTCTGAGTCAGAGAGTTTGGAATAATTCTACCTCTTCTTTTAAACTTTTTTCTTTGGTTTCTTCTCATAAAATGGAACATGGGTCTGTGGATAGCAGCATGAGTTTCTTTTCAATCAACCTTATCATATCTAATGTTACTTTGTTCTTTATTATAGAGGGAATTCATTCTTGTAAGGATGTTCATCTTTTTCACTGATGTAAAACATTCATCTGCAATATTCTGGCCCATGATGTGCTTACAATAGGGTTCTACAGTGAATTCTTCACTTTAGAATCATAACCAGAGAATCACTTGATACTGTGAAGGATGGAAAAGACACCATTAGAACTAAAACACTATTTCTGTTGGTAATTTGGGAAATAGCCAAATATCCATGAAGGTCTGTCCATGGATCATGACCGTCATGACCATCAGAGCTTCTATACTACTTCATCTCTGGTTATATTGACTTGGCCTTCATTGACTATGTCTGTGAAAACTTTCAAAAGCCTTTGGGCCAGAAGAAAACCAGTAAAAAATGATGCTGCATAATTTGTCAGATAATCCTTATTCTGTACTTTGGAAGACATAAGCTGTGGAGTATATCATATCCCCATCTATATAGGCATATGTAATCTAATAAATAATATCTCTTTTGGTAAAACAAATTGTCATCTTGGATTTTGGTGTGTTTTGCAGTCTTATCTCAGAATACTGAGAGATTCTAAGCATAAAAACAGTTTTATTCCTTTTCTCTTATATTTTTGTTATTTTTAGAAACAGCCTTATTCTTCAACACATTTAATAAACCGCATCCTGCAAAGCAGACACTCGCATCTGGCAAAACCCTAGTGAGTTAGGTTATAACAAGAGGAGTAGAGAAGACAAGTACAGATATAGTTAGTTTGTAGATTTACTGATAGGAAAATGGAGATGGTTCCTTCTGATGACTTCTTTTCTAAATTGCCCTACTTGGATTGCAAAACAAAAATGGATCTTCCATGAGGAGTGCCCTTAAAGAATCCTACAGGAACATTAGCTCAGAAATTGTTTAGGGTGAAAAATTAGCTACTTCATTCCCCAAATTTCAAAGTGACTTAATTATTTTTGGAGGAAATCAATTTTAAAATTTTAACTCAAAAGGAAAAAAAAGTAGTAATATAAAAAATATTGAATTTTAGTTAATGATATGCATATTTAAATATTTTTAGATAGAAGTATACTGATGTCTGCAACCTTGAAATGCACTAAAAAATAAGACGAATTTATAGAGATTAAAGTGTTCAATAGATAGACAAGTAATAAAGCAGGAGTACAATGTTAGTTCTGGGATCTAAATGGTAGAAATATGGGGAATATGGCTGTTCACCATATGTAATGCTTTTTAATTTTTATTTTATTTATTTACTTTTTTGGCTGCATGGCATGTGGGATCTTAGTTCCCTGACCAGGGACAGAACTCCCCTGCATTGGAAGCACAGAGTCTTAACCACTGGACCACCAGGGAAGTCCCTGTAATGCTTTTTAATTTTTATTTTATTTATTTACTTTTTTGGCTGCATGGCATGTGGGATCTTAGTTCCCTGACCAGGGACAGAACTCCCCTGCATTGGAAGCACAGAGTCTTAACCACTGGACCACCAGGGAAGTCCCTGTAATGCTTTTTAAACTTTTCTGTGTGTTTGTCATATTTCTTAGTAAAATGTTAGGTAAATAAAGTAAATCTTCATTCTAAAAAAATAAAGAGATTTTCTTAGGCAAAGACTAATATTATTGATTATATTTACCAGTAAATATCACTCAGCTTTCTTATGCCTAGATACCCACTTCTTACTTTTGCTCTAACAATGACCACTGATTTAATTCCAGCTCTGTAACTTGAAAAAATCAAATAATCCTCTAAATCCATTTCTTCTAAAACTTAGAGAAAAACAGTACATAAAAAAGAGAAATGAATTTTTGGATTTTCTCAATCAATAGTCTTGTACATTGATGAACGTATGAACACCTGCAGTCAAGTTGATTTGACTTGTCTGTTACTTGGAAGAAGAGATATCTGTCCGTTTGTCTCTACCATCAGGGAGAAATATTGAGATTTGACCACTGTTGGAAAATGTGTTTAATAAATAGTGGTACCTATAAAATGGCAGTGTCATAAGGTTCTAGCTTAGAAACTTTGCAGACTAATTCAGAGGCAAATCATGAATTTGGTGAACTGTGTCTTTTTGTAAGGAAACTTCTTTTCTTCACTCTTATTGTCCCCATTATCCACAAAAAAAGTCCCCACGTCTTCCAAAAAAAATCAAAATTAGTGGGACCTGTTATATTACAGATTATTTATGTTCTTTAGAGAAAAAAAATAGAAGTAAAATAAAACAAAACCTAATTCCACTAGAGAAGACACTCATTCTTTTTCACATTTTAAAAAGTACCTTTGTCTACATTCTGTGTGTGTATGCATTTATAAAATAGCTATCAATTTAGTGCATTTTACCCTTTTTAGTTTAATAGTAACAGAGACGATGCAAAAATGGGATGGATTTGGAGATGGAAATTACGCATGCTTCCAAAAAAAAGAATCAATTTAACCTCAATAGAGCAATAATTTTCATAATGCTGATCTGTTCCAAAGAACAAATGTGAAATGCTTATCTAAAATTTAAGCTATGGTTATCAATTTTTATAACATATTTAAGTTGCAGGGAATTGCCTTCCTTTATATAACGTGCAAATCAATAGTGTGGCTATCATATATCTGATTTGTTTTGCAATCTTTTAGATACACATGAAATCAATCGATGGTCTTCCATAGCTACTTCAATAAACAGTCATTCACATATATCTTTGGTTACTTTTCCAATCATTTATTTATCCTTGAAGATAAATTGCTAGACAAAGAGAATATATGTTTACAAAAATTTCCTCCAAGCATGGTTTCACAAATTTAACTTACACTAAAGATGAATATTAGTTTCTATTACGTCACTTCCTAGCCAGTGATGGGTGTTATCTTTCTTTTTGTCTGAACTGACAGACAATATTCTTCAATAACTTT
This sequence comes from Neophocaena asiaeorientalis asiaeorientalis, assembly GCF_003031525.2. Classification (NCBI taxonomy): domain Eukaryota; kingdom Metazoa; phylum Chordata; class Mammalia; order Artiodactyla; family Phocoenidae; genus Neophocaena; species Neophocaena asiaeorientalis. The sequence continues at coordinate 3,427,090 of NW_020175672.1, forward strand.
GGAGTAAAATATTTTTGTTTATATTTATATATTTTTTTCATGTTAGGCCTCATGTTCAAAATACTGAGTTAATTGTATTTTTCAGGTATGGCATTCTATCTTCCTTGGTCCAGGTGAATTTCTTCATTCTCTTTTTTCAAATTAAAATTTAAATTGTTTAGCCTCCCTTACCCCATTCTTCCACCCATTTTCCCATCTAATTAGACAATTCTAACATGTTTATTTTGTATTCTTTGTTGGTTTTTGATGCATGCTCTTTCAGTATACATTGTTTCTTTTCCACTTAGCTTTATGCTTTCATGACTTATGAATATTTATGTCTGTTTTTATCATTTATTCTTGGACCTGCTGTGCTCCAGAGTGAAATTCCATCACCTTTTATCTACAAAGTTTTCTAGTGTTGAGACCAAGTTCACATGTAAAAGCTGGCACTTCAAATAAAGTTGCAATGGCAACTTAGTACAGGTCCTGCTCTGAAGTCTTGTAAGAATTCCCTGGGGACAGATGCCCAGGAGCAGATGGTCTGAATTCTAAGCTGGGGACAGTGGGAGCATCCACATTCCCATCAGCCATCCATGAGGACTCCCAGATCCACACATCCCCTTCAGTGTGATCTCTGCCATTCTCATGGATGTAAGAACATGATTAGAGTGCCCTGCTTCCTCTTAAGGTAAATCAAGACAAAGATAGAACTCTGAAATGAGTTCATCAACATAAAATCCTTAGCAGAATGTGCAGCCCAGAGTAAGTGCTCAAAAATTAGCTATTATTACTAATATTTTGCCTTTCACTGCTACAAACAAAAGATAAACAGAAAAGGGTGCAGCAGAAAGAACAAAAAACAAGGTCCCTGCCCCTTCTTAGTCTAAGTAGAAATGACTTTACTTATGTCAGCATTTCCTGTTGATCAAGTTTTAACATTCTGAATATTTCATATTACCCGTATCCCATTTCAAATAGCTCATTAAGGTCTTTTCTGACATTATTACCAGACTCAAATAAACTTTACATCTGCATTTGAAACACTGACACTAGTGCCACAGTCTCTTATTTAGACTAATCTTCCCTGCAATTCTTGACATTGAGAAAGGCCAAATTAATAGATTTGGAAAAATGCCCAACTAGAAACAGATATAGAAATATATAAATGGTTCTATCACAATATTTAAAATGCTCAGTCATATTTTCCTGTGGAATTTAAAATGGTAGCTGTGATATTACTTTGTTCAAGACTACAAATATTTCACCTAAATATTTAAGTTAATATTGAAAGTATTATGTTGAATAGGAGTGTGATACTATATATTTAAATTTAATATCATGAGAAACATTCAGAAAAAAATGTTAACATGTTTATTTTCTTAAAAAATGCTCTCTTCCCTTCTTTCCATATTATTGCAAATCTCAAATTTTTAGTTTTGAGTTTTTGTTCATGCATTGAAAAAGCAGACAGGAATGGATTCAGTGGAGTGGGTCAATGAAGTGTGATTTTAGTCATTTTGAGAGATGGGGGTCTGAGGAAGCAATGTGTTTAAGTTAAAATGCTGCTATCAGAAGCCATATAAGCATATTTTAAAGTTTTTTGCGTTCTTTCATATTAAATCCACCTATTGTTCTTTTGTGGTACATTTTCACAGTGTATCAAGGTAGAGGGTACCACATTTGGTCTCCCTTATCATGGAAAGAGGACAGGGAAAGACTGGCTGCTCCAGAGTTTATTTAATGTACAAATGCCTGCCCTCTTTGTGGCAGATTCTGTGATTTTTCTGACCACAAGAAGGAAATTTCAGATATGATTGGAGAGATATTGGTCAAAGAATTAAACAGAAAGTTTTTTTTTTTCTACAAAATGTAAATTGTATAATCTTAAGGTTTTCTTTTTTTTTTCCTAGTTTCTTTTTTCTACGAGTTCTGCATATTTGAAAATTTTGCATCCTATTTCCATGCTATTGGTTTCCTACGAAATATTCACTAACATACTTAAACTTACAATTTCCTAATAATTGAGAGCATTTAATTTAGATTTTATTTCTTTCCACTCTTTAGGCTTCTTCCCATCTGCTTATGTTTAAATCATCTGGAATTCAATTGTGTAGTCTCATTTTAAATATGATTTTTGCAATCCACATTTATTTGATGAAAATATATTGCTAATTTCTTTGTCTTAGTGATTTTTTGACAGGAGCTCTGAGTGAGGTAAATTTCCTGGGATTTTTCTATGTCTGAATTTTTTTTTGCTCTCGCTCTTGAATGATCTTTGATGGGTTTGAGAATTCTTGGTTCAGCACTTTGAAGATGTCACTCCTTTATCTTTCTACATCCAGCATTGTTATTTAGTCTGTGGTCAGTGAGTGTTTTTCCTTTGGAAATGACGTGCTTTATTTTTCTCTGACAGTAGTAGTTTCTGAGGTTTCTCTTTATATTTTTGTCTTGGAAATCTATTCCATATCTATCTACTCAACTGTGTTCATGTTTTGCTGTTTATTCCTCAAGTATTACTTTATGTACATTCTCTCTCTTCCTCTCCCCATGTTCCTATTAAAAATCAAGATGCTCTGGGTCTTATATCCCATGTGTCTGTTTTTCTTTTATGCTTGCCATATTTTTATCTTTTGTGCCAGCTATTTTGGGACATTTCTCCAACCCAAAATTGAATCTTAGAGTTCTTATTCCACCAAAACTTTGCTTTCTATTTGAAACTGGCTCTGTATTAGCTTTCTGAAAATGCTTTCTATCATTCTCAACATTTGGTGGTGGGGAGACCCCATTCTGTGTGCCGAATCAGCTGTCTTAAATCCAGTGTCACTGCTTGTTTTTTTCTTTCACTTTATCAATATATAAGTGGAGTTGAATACACAAAACAGAAAGAAAATAGAAGAAACTGGTTTGACTGTCAAAATACAATATATTGGGGGCTCCCCTTGTGGCACAGTGGTTAAGAATCCACCCAATGCAGGGGATACGGATTAGAGCCCTGGTCTGGGAAGATACCACATGACGCGGAGCAACTAAGCCCGTGAGCCACAACTACTAAGCCTGCTCTCTAGAGCCCACGAGCCACAACTACTGAGCCCACATGCCACAACTACTGAAGCCCGTGTGCCTAGAGCCCGTGCTCTGTGACAAGAGAAGCCACCGCAGTGAGAAGCCTGTGCACTGCAATGAAGAGTAGCCCCCGCTCGCCGCAACTAGAGAAAGCCCGAGAGAAAGCCTGCGTGCAGCAACGAAGACCCAACGCAGCCACAAAAAAACAAAACACACCAATATGTTGCAAACTTTGATGCAGCAACATTTGACAAATGACTCTGTCACCTACAATATGCCAGGCACTGTTCTAGACATCTAGGATACAACAAAACAGGGGGAAAAAGTCTTTGCCTTCCTGAAGGCATTCTAGTGTCTTTTCTAGTATTTTACTAATAGTTACTAACAGTTACTGTGACAGTAAACTATTTTAATAATATGGAGACTTTTTCATAACACTAATATAAAAATTACTCATTTTTATGTATTTATTGATTAGCAATGTTTACTGCATATCTACATATAACCTACTTTGCCATGTTTTGGGAGGCTACAGAGATCATCAAAGAAAAATGAGGTCTCATCAAAAACTCAAAACCAATATATCTTAAACCTGTAGGAAAAAATTAAAAATTATGGAACACACTCCCAATTAATTATATGCATATTGATTTATGAAATTATTTATTAAAAATTTATATCTTAGGGCTTCCCTGGTGGCGCAGTGGTTGGGAGTCCGCCTGCTGATGCGGGGGACGCGGGTTCGTGCCCCGGTCTGGGGGGATCCCACATGCCGCGGAGCGGCTGGACCCGAGAGCCAGGGCCGCTGGGCCTGCGCGTCCGGAGCCTGTGCTCTGCAATGGGAGAGGCCACAGCAGTGAGAGGCCCACGTACTGCAAAAAAAAAAAAAAAAAAAAAAAATTTATATCTTAAATTTTGGTTATATCACACTACTGTGTGCTTAATAAAATATGCACAAACTAAAAATTTTATAAGCATAATAAAGGTAAAATAAATGAAATGTGTTTTTAAAAGTTATTAATGGTATAAAATGTACTCAAACCTTAAAAGTTTTTCTTCATGTTCTGGACCCTTGGATTTCAATAATCTTGCTGTCAAAGTACTTTCAAATTACCATTGGATATTTTGAGAAATGTTTACTGTGACACCCACCCCTTGCTCTCAGATCTCTGTTCCCATGTACCATTTTAATTGTGCCATCACCAGGAGCCTGTCCTTCCTGGCCCACAGTCACAGGCTGACCTCTACCATATGGGGTTCGTTGCTAGCATGCTCCAGGCCCACCGAGCTATAAACCATGTCCTCTAAACACTTAGTGTCAGCATTCTGATATTGCAAATTATGAGCCATCTAATATGATAAACTAATCTGTACTGATGGGAAAGGGTTACGAGAGCAACTACTGAATAATACTATCATTGAGCTTCTAGAAACAATGCCCTGGTCCTTGATACAGTGAGTCTAAAAGTGACAGTTGCAGGCAAATTTTGAATTGTGTCATTTTTCCCAGTGAATAGAACAGATATTTTTGGAACAGAACAAAATGACATTGTGTTTTTTTTCAATATTGTTCTTGAACATCCCTTTTCTTCAACATATTTTTGATGCTACTCAGCATTTATTTAGTACCTAATAAGACAAGTATTAATTACTTTTGCCTAGTTTACAATTACATTTTCATAATAATTTATTAAATATATTAAAATCATTTTCTTTCTGGTGAGAAATTGAAATCAAAGTTAAAGTGTTTAAGGTTACACCATAATATATTAGTCTGGGTTCATTTAGAACCATTTGGAGATCTATCTATCCATCTGTTGATCTACCTATGTATCTATGGATCTGTTATTTGTGAGAAGAATTTGACCTCACATAGCTGGGAAAGTGGTGAAGCTGTCTCTGCAAAGCTGCAGCCTTGGTATCTGAAGATGAACCTTGACATCCCAGGGTAGGTAGTTGAGATGGGAAGATGGATGTAAATTGGGGGAAAACAGGAAAAAGCTAGAGCCTACAGGAATTCTCTGAGGCCCACAAGGATAGACTGAAACCATTTTAATATTCATTACCTCTGACCTTGATGGCACAGGTGTCCTGCAGAAGCTGAAGCCCTTTATCACTGAATTATGCAACACACACCTGGCCCAGGTGCCAAAGAAGCTGAAGGGCAAGTTTGAATGCTTGCAGGCCCAGCCGCTGCCAAGGAGGTGAGTCAACACTTAGTGACAAACTGTGTGAACTACAAAATCATTGCTGCTTCCCCTCTTCTCTCTAAATCTCTCACAAGAATCCTTTTTATGGTCCACCCTAATTGGAAACATACAGAAAAGGAAATTCTGGGAAGTGAATTTCAGCTTAGCCAGAGCTGCACATTACAAAGTCACCACACCTAACATTCTGCATTGAACCACATTTTGCTAGTTCTACTGTAATTTTCCAAATCTGTTCAGAAATACTGAAAGCTGCATTTCTAAAATCAGGTTACATTACATATTTGAGTCTACTAAGTATCACCTTGATAGCCTGGAAGGTAAGCGAGCAGGTGAGAGCAACCATCAGAATGGTTAATTTGATTTAGTAATCAAATCAGTTGCATGTTTTACTGAGCTGATCATCAGAATGGGTGATTTAATCATCAATACAGGGAAGCTTCAAAGAAATTTTGAAAGTTTAGCTCTATTTTTTTTTTTTTTTTTTTTTTTTTTTTTTTTTGGGGCACGCGAGCCTCTCACTGTTGGTGGCCTCGCCCGTTGCGGAGCACAGGCTCCGGACGCGCAGGCTCAGCGGCCATGGCTCACGGGCCCAGCCGCCCCGCGGCATGTGGGATCTTCCCGGACCGGGGCACGAACCCGCGTCCCCTGCATCGGCAGGCGGACTCTCAACCACTGCGCCACCAGGGAAGCCCTAGCTCTAATTTTAATAGCATTATCCTCATATAAATAATCAGTAAGAAACACTCAAGGCATAGCATATCAAGAATTTTATCTCACAATATTCTCAGAGGTAAATTGTTATTTCTGATTGCAGTGCTTTATTTGGTCATTGTTTATTGTGTCTTTTAAAAATTTTATTAGCAGTCATCACCTGAATAATCAATAAAAGTAGCATTTTTCCAGAGTAAAATCAAGAAAAGAAATAGATTATTTACTCTCAATAGAAATGAGTCTGCAATCCTCTCAGCCACTTAAGAAACATAGCTACCTAGTTTTGGGGAAATTTCTTTATCTTGGACATTAACCCTACATTTAAAGAAAGAATAGAGAAAGAACTTTGGATTTTTATCTTTAATTTCAGAAGAAAATGAAAACTATAAAAAGCATTAGAAAAATAGTATATTTGAATTTAAATCTAGAAATTGGAATCTATAAAAATTGCAGTACTAGTCTTTCAAATCTAAGTGAAGGAAAAGAGAACAAAGGATGCAGGGTTTAAATACATACTACTTTTCAACTACTTTTCTGTTTTAAAATATTTGAAACATACTAACCAACACAAAGAAGAAGGTAAAGTTCATCAATAAGCTCTTCAGTTCATATAGTTGATTGACATGTAGATAGGTAGAGAGAGAGATACATCAACAGATGTTAGATATAGATAGATAGATAGATAGATAGATAGATAGACAGATAAGTAGATGATAGATTTGAAGTGGAAATAAATCTGCCACCGTGTAATTACAACCCTTAAAAGTTACAAATATTAGTAGTTTGCTGTGGCTTCAGATATATTTTTTCTACCCTTGTCTTTATGTTGCACGCACAAATGAGTACATACATACACAATTTCCTTTTAACTAAAATGAGATTACACTTTACAGAAGTTTTCCACTTAATATGTTACGGACATATCTTAGTACAAGGACATATTACATTTCTTCCAGATACTTCTGTAGTATTGCATTACATAGACACACCATAATTTATGTAATCAGTTTATTATTTGGAGATATTTAGGTTGTTTCTTTGTTGTTGTTTCTTTGTTTTGCTATGTAATAATTCTGCAGTGAAATCCTTGTATATTTGTAAGATAATTGCTTACTTACTGCAGAATAGATCCCTATAAGTGGAATTGCTTGATCATATTTTTTGTTCATTTTTAATCTGAACAGCGTTCACACCTATTGTTTAAAGAAAATGTCCTGTCCCTTCATTTTCAACAGACTGGAAAAGTATCCATCTTTGAAAATTTATGCTAACTCTTTATTATAAAAGGTATAGTTTTTCATTTTAATTAGCATTTAAAATTAGTGAGGTTGAGCATCATATTGTATGTTTAGTGATCAATTTTTTCTTCTTTTATGAATTAGCTCTTTATGTAATTTGCCTATTAAAAAAAAACTTAGGCTGTTCACCTTTTCCTTAGTGATCTGTAAGTATTTACATACACTTGGAATATTCTTCTTCTGTATTTGTTGTGATTTTTTTGACTTTTGATAGTCTCGATAGAACACATACATAAATATGAAATTTAGGAAATATTTTAAAAGCCCCATCACTTTATAGAAAGTCTACTATCACTGAGTTCAAGAAACAGAGCAGTCACCCCTGTTGTTCCTTATGTGTCACACCCCTCTTTCAACTATAAAAGGCACACTATCTCGGCTTTCATATCAATTACTTTCACATTAATTGCCCCCTTATTTTCTTTATAGTTTTACTACCTATTTGTGCTTCCCCATGCAATGTGGTTTGGTTTTCCCATTCCCCCCATCACACACACACAGAGACTTTGCTCCTATAGTTACTACTGTTTTTCTTTCTTTTCACCATCAATATCTCCCTGTTCTCTGGATACTCCAAACATCCACTGATTCTTTTATTTTAAAACAAAACAAACCTCCTTTGATTCCCCATTGTCTCCCAGGTCTTTTACACTCCTGTTTTTTTTAAAATCAAAACTTTCTTTCTGTAGTTTCTCATTTTACGTTCACTTTATTTATTTATTTATTTTTGGTGGTAAGATATACATAACGTAAAGTAGACCATCTTAACCATCTTTAAGTGTACAGTTTAGTGGCATTACTTTCACACTGCTGTACAACCATCATCACTAACCATCTCCAGAACTTTTTTTCATCCTAAATGAAAAAGCTGTATCCTTTAAACAATTACCCCCACCCTTCTTTCCTGTTAGCACCTGGCTGCTCCGTTCTACTTTCTGTATCTTTGAATTTGACAATTCTAGATAATTCATGCAAGTGGAATCGTATAATGTTTGTCCTTTTATCTCTGGCTTATTTCACTTAGCATAATATTTTCAAGTTTCATCCATGTTGAAGCATGTCATAGAATTTCATTCCTGTTTAATGCTTACTGATATTCCAGTGTATGTATGTACATATTCTTTATGCATTCATCCATCGATGAACACTTGGGTTCTTTCCACATTTTGACTATTGTGAATAAGCTTCTCTGAACAAGAATGTACAAATATCTGTTTGAGTCCCTGCTTTCAAATCTTTTGGATCCATAACTAAAAGTGTAATTGCGGGGTCACATGGTAACTGTATGTTTAATTTTCTTAGGAACTGTCATACTGTTTTCCACAGCAACTATACCATTTTACAACAAAGTTCTGTGGAACATATTTTCTGTCTGATATATCCTGTATATAGTTTGGGAATTTTAAAATTGGGTGTCATGAAATCTGTTACTATGTCTATTTATGGTTTCTGGGTTACCTATTATTTTACATATTGTCAGTATTTTTATTTTTATCACCCATTATTACACTTTAAATGCAATGACAGAAGATACATTTTTGTAGAATATTTCTGAAAAATATTTACCTTCACATATGCCATTATTTATGCGAAGAAATAAATTTTCTAAAGCCATCAGATACGTCATAAGGCAGAATTCTAGAATATTATCCAAGGCTACATCATGCTATTAAAGGCAATACTCTAGAATGTAAGCCATATGTGGCCAGATTTCATCTTATTATCCTGTGTCCTGGGTTCCTAGAATAGAATGTTGCACAAAAAAGTTGCTCATTAAATATTTATTGAACTTGAATTAGTTAATCCTGTATTGTATGCTTCACTCCCTGTGGTTTAGCTGTGGGTGCCTGAAAATCAAGCTAGAGCATTTTGGATGAAGTTAGTCACAATATTTCCATTAGCTTCTTTCCCTCTGGGATACGAAAGAAAAGATTAATGCTTCCCAAAATGTGGCATGTGTCAAATTATCTCCTATGGTAGATATTTGAAGAAGATCCCTGTGATATTTCACCCTGTTCTCATAAAAGTACTTAGAAAAAAATGTCAGCATGCAATTGTTATTCTTCAGGGAAGATATTTTGGATGGTCATCATAATAGTTAAAGTCTAGTTATATCTAGAGAGATATTGTAAAAATATTTTAATAATAAACACCCTGATAACTGGATCATCTTAAGTTTTATAGACCATAAAATGTGTAATTTACAACCTCACTAGCATGACTTTGATGTGAGCGATGAGACTTTGTCTTACAAATTAAACAATCACCACTGAAATAGTAAACATTTAAGTGTCTTTAGACTTCATTAAATATAGAATGAGGGAATGACTGATTAAGAATACTGTCAGTAGTGATCCTGGAAATAAATAAAGGTAATCTTGATATAAAGATAGACTTTCAGGTACATATGGAGAGTGGACTTTTGACATGTTTTTCTCATTGAAGTGAAATTGAAGTTTGATGATAATCTATTAGAAGCTTTAAAAGCCATTGTTCAATTTCTTAATATTTTGTTCTAGGCTTTGTGGACATGGATGCACATAGGTACATGATTTTAAGAAAAAATTTTGATCTTCTTGTTCTAGCATTATAATGCACTGGATATAAAAATAATACCCCACTATACTTGATCCATAAATTTTGGTAAGATGTAGCAAAAAAAATACACCCACGTGTGCAAACAAATCTGTTCAAAATGTTCACAGCAGCTTTGTTGCTGATACGAAATAATTGGAAGCATACAAATTTCTATCAATAGGAGAAAATATATATAACATGTAATAATCATACCATGGCATACTATACAGCAATGAAAATGAATAAAATAGTGTTACATGTATCCACCAAATGGATGAATCACACAAAAATATTGAAGAAAATCAAGTAACACATTGTAGAAGTATACGTACAGCTCAAAACTTTAAAAACCATCCACACAATTATATATCTACCTGTGCATTTATTTACGTGTGCAGCTACATATTAGTCTACATTTGTGTATATATACGTATATATGAGGAAGAGTCAGTAAATACTGGAAGAAAAAATACAAGTTCAGGTTAGTTATTTTTATTTTTTATTTATTTATTTTTGGCTGCATTGGGTCTTCATTGCTGCGCGGGCTTTCTCTAGTTGCAGCGAGCAGGGTCTACTCTTCATTGTGGTGTGTGGACTTCTCATTGCGGTGGCTTCTCTTGTTGTGGAGCATGGGCTTTAGACGTGCAGGCTTCAGTAGTTGTGACTCGTGGGCTCTAGAGCACAGGCTCACTAGTTATGGCGCACTGGCTTAGTTGCTCCGCAGCATGTGGGATCTTCCCAGACCAGGGCTCGAACCCGTGTCCTCTGCATTGGCAGGCGGCTTCTTAACCACTGCACCACCAGGGAAGCCCCAGTTCACATTTTAAATTGGTAAGATTAGTCATAACCTCAGGGTGAGGATGGAAGAAAATGTTACCAAGGAGGAATAAAGCAGGGGTTTAAAGTATATTATGTTTGTAATATTATATTTTTTATATTTTTCATCTATTGTATTTTTATATTCCTGTGTCTCAAATATTCTATAATAATTTAAAAAATGAAATGAATACAATTTCTTACAGCTCCAAAGTTGTCTTTCCTCCCTCATCTATGATCATCAATATAAGAAATAAACATTTTATGGTTCATTCTCATCTTATATAACTGATTACAGGGAAAAAAGGCTAGTTAGCATGTAATATCTTACCTCAAGCAGACTGTGGTCAATCTTCCCAGTAGCTACAGTTCAGAATCCCAGCTCTTAAGTGTAACTTGGAAGATTCTTCAGCTTTTGTCCCTTATTTGACTCTGCAGCCACTTTCTCCACATACCACAATGTTGCATCAAATTATCATTTTTCCCAGATCACAAATTACAACATATACTTTGTAATTTTACACGAGATGTTCCCTTGGTTTGAGATGCCTTCTTTACCCTTGGCTAAAATAAATTTACATCTTTCAAAAGGCACAGCTTTGGGGGGTCGATTTTATTCCTGAAACCCCGAGAATGGTTAGCTTTTCCTCTGAGCGCAACTGTCTCTGTTCCAGAGGTCACATGCTGCCCGGCCTACATCCAGACTCATGTCTGTCTTTCTAAGTAAAATACGAACACCTAAAGAGCAGGAGGGGTGATTCGGAATCTCTAATGTGAGGAATTCGAATACATAATGATCCTAGGATCTAACAGTAGATTCTCACTAATGGTGATTGTGCTGTGGTGTTCTGAGAATGGACCCTAATATTTCTAAAAATTTGGGGACCAGAAGAGTGCTTACTCTGAAGGTGTAAGCAGCTTTCTGCTTCATTGTATGGCAAATATATATACTTCTGCCGAAAAATTTCACTGTCCTGCAAAATAATGGAGAACATTTTTTGGTCCAAAACAAAAGGTATCTCCTTCTGGACTGGTAGGTAAAGGCCTGCAGCATAGTGGTGGTAGGGGGAACAGACCACGAGTGAGCTCTATAAATGCTTGTCTTAGTCATATCTGAGAGCAGGTTTCAGGTTGCTTTTCTGGGTGGTAATTTTTTACTTTAAGTCAATCACTAAATTTAAAAAATAATACAGCCCTATTTTATTTGCACTGGGGGCAATAAGTATGATTGCATTTGAAACATATCAGTAAGCAGAAACTAAAAGTGTAATTGCGGGGTCACATGGTAACTGTATGTTTAATTTTCTTAGGAACTGTCATACTGTTTTCCACAGCAACTATACCATTTTACAACAAAGTTCTGTGGAACATATATTCTGTTTGATATATCTTGTATATAGTTTGGGAATTTTAAAATTGGGTGTCATGAAATCTATTGCCTGCAAGAGTAGATAATGAAACCGGAGGTAACTTTAATATTTCTAGAATTATTGCTAGAATATCTTGCAGAACTGAAAACCTACCACCAATACAGATTTGTGGAAAATGTAGTGTTCCTCTGGGGTTTCCAAAAATTATATGGGAAAAAGAAACTCGTAAAAGAATGAACTTTCCAAAAGGAAAAGGAAATCGGGAAGGTAATGGCAAAGGGGACCTTATTTATTTTTATTTTTTGCGGTATGCGGGCCTCTCACTGTTGTGGCCTCTCTCGTTGCGGAGCGCAGGCTCCGGATGCGCAGGCTCAGCGGCCATGGCTCACGGGCCCAGCCGCTCTGCGGCATATAGGATCTTCCCGGACCGAGGCACGAACTCGTGTCCCCTGCATTGGCAAGCAGACTCTCAACCACTGTGCCACCAGGGAAGCCTGGGGACCTTAATTTATACACACAGCTTTTGAGGTCTGGGAAAAACATGAGCCTACAGTTGAATAAATAATTGAATGGAGAAAAGAAACACTTTTTAAAACTTTAATGGTACCAAGAAATCTTTGAATTAGACTTTTAAAAGAGCCTTATAAGAAGGACATGAACTCATTTACTTTGCCACTATCTATCCATGGACATTTTAGTCCTTCCAGTGGTTACAGCCTAGGAAAAGTACTACCTGTTTTATTAATCTTTTGTCCCCCTACAGCACTAGATTCATATACCGGTTATTTTTAATGTAAGATATAAATTTTTTTTAAATGTCAGAACAAATAGAGACGATGGTAACTAGCAAATATATGAAAAATTATATGTTATTTCTTACATAAGCTCGTAAAATAGGTGTTCTGGTTAACTTTAATTTTACTTCTGAGGAAAATGAGGCTTAGGTCCAGTTACATGCCGCAAAGCATCATGGCCTCTTAGAGGGTAGTTGGGACTTGATCGCATGTTTTCAAACCCCAATCCCATCCTCTTTCCTTTGGTCCACCCTCTGTCCACTTTCTAGGTACAAAGAATAGGACTTTATATGTGGGATATTTCCATGCAGCCTCCCAATTCATGCTCATTCTTGGCCCTGACTTTTCTCTCCCCCTTATTGTATTGTAGTTTTCATTTTACCAACATCCACATTTTGTCCGACTTGACATTTCTGGAAATTCTTCAGCCACTGAGGAAATAATAGCTTTCATGTTTTAAAAGGATCATTTCCCACTCCAAGGCAGATTGACCTGTATCCTAGCCTCACACTGAAGACCAAACAGCAGGTGTTTGACTCCTGCAAAACTCCCTAGCTCACAACCTCACTCTCTTACTGTTTTCTACCTCTTAACCTGAACCCTGACCTTGTTTTTGATTTATTTTTTGAACATGATCTGCTTATATTAACTCTTAACTCTTTGAAATGGAATCATATACAATATATGTTTACTTGGAGCAATGACATGAGACTATACCTCATGAACGTCTAAGGCAAATTTCAAATGCATGTACACAATTGGCAGAAATATAATCTAACAAAAATAGATCCACATCAAACTCATTTAAATGCTTGCCTATTGGTGAGAGAAGAATGTGAGTGAGGATTATGGGTTAAAGGAAGTAACCAAATAAGTATAAAAGGAAAGGGATCTTGAACCAATGGTTATAGCATTCCACAAGACAGGGAGTTTCGTTAATTCAATTTTCTGTTTTCCTTCAAGGTTCAAAAAGCTATAAATCAATCAATGATACACCAAATGTATTAGAGCCATTGCCGTAGAAATATGATGCCAAATCAGTGGCTTAAAACAATGCACATTTCTTATCTTACAATTTCTGTGTCTCAGGAGTCCAGGAATCCAGCTTTGCTGGATTCTCTGTTCAGGGTGTCACCAGGCTACAATCAAGTGTCTGCAAAGCTGTGGGTTTGTTGTTGTTGTTGTTTTGTTTTGTTTTACTTTCCTATTTTTATCATTGATTTAAGGATACAATTACATATAGACAAATGCCTAGATCTTAAATGTATAATTCAATGAGTTTTCTTGTAGCACAAGGATATAAAAATTTCCATCTTTCAGAAAGTTCCTTCAAGACTCTTTCCAGTCAATACCCATACTTATACTCATATTTTTTTAAAGATCAATTTTAGGTTTACAACAAAACTGAGAGAAAATTACAGAGATTTCCCACATACCCAGTGTCCATACACGTGCCTTGCCTCTGCCATTATCTGCATCACTCACCAGATTTGCTGGTTTTTTTCTTGTCCTTTTCTTGCAACCCTGAGACTTAGGACTCAGACTTGGCTCAGGCTTTACAGTTTATCGGCTCTTCCCATAGAATAGTTCTTTCCCAGAAGAATCCTGAAGCCCAAAAGCTGTGTTCGTATCTGGATGCCTGATGGGGAAGAATCTGCTCATTTGCATTGCAGACAGAAGTAAGTTTCGTGCAGCAGAAATGGTGAGGCCCCTTTTCCCTTGCTATCTGTTGTCAGGGACTTCTCTCAGCTCCTAGGACTACCTTCAGGTCCTAACAATTTTCCCTGCTCCACAAACCTCTCACAGCACCACAACTTACTTCTTCAAGGCCTGAAAGGGGACACTGTCTCTTCAGCCTGCCAAGACAGAATCTTATACTAAGAGAAGTGGGCGTGCCATTCCTTAACCTTTGCCACCTAATGGAACCTAACTAAGGCAGTATCATCCTATCACGTTTACATATTCTATTGGTTAGAAGCAAGTTCTGCCTATGGTCAAGCAAGGTGAATTGCAAGAGGCATCATTTATCCAGGGTCACCCTAAGGGCCTGTTGTCCGAGCCGTGCGAAATTTGAAATGAATGAGGCACTTGTAACTTACTCTAACTTAGAGACAGATGTCCACATTACATTACATGAAAAAGCAGAGTGTAGAACCATATGTAAAATATGCTATCAACTATGTTTAATAATTATGTGTGTATGTGTTTCATTTCCTAGATTATTTCTAAAAGAATGAACAAGAAAGTGGTAATAGGGATCCTTTCTGCAGAGTCACTGAGTTGTGAGGGCAAGGAAGGTAATGAAACTTAGTAATTGTCCTCTTGTATATTTTCAGTTTTGTACCAAATAGTAGCTTTTCAAAGTGCATAGAGTAGCTTTTCAAAAAGTAAAAGAGATTTCCTATAGGAAACTGTTATTTTAAAAGGTGAAGAATGAGAGTTTGCATAATAGATAATCTAAAATAAAACAGAAACACCTCAGGATCAAAAATTGTTTTCCCATCTAATACTTTACATGGCAAGAGAGTGAAGATATGTTTGTGATCATTGTCTCTTGAAAATCAAAGCTTTAAGTATAAGTTGCTATTCATCACATGAAAGCATGTTTTAGGAGACTAATATGAATATAAATTAATTGATCATAGTTAACTTCTATGGATAAATAGTTACAACATTCTCTAAGCAGAAATTTGACAATGTATTTTACCATCAATACTTTGATTGGTATCACATACTCTATAGAGTCAATTATTATGAAGTACTCTGGTTTACAAGTGTACAACTGATCATATTCCAATGGATACGTTCTAGTGCGTTAACTAACGTGGAGATGAGATGAGACTTTTATTTCTCAGGCATCATGGGATCCTTACTCTAAGGAACGCAGTCACACTTCAAGAATCACCGCACTATGTTATTACTCTCTTTACATCCCAGAGATGGAAGAGACCAAGTTTTTCATTTGTACACTTTCATTATCCATCAGAGTGATTGGATCTTAACTGGTCCTCAATAAATATTTGTAGAACCTTTGAAAGAAAGGGGTGATGGAAAGTAGTGAGATGGGTTTTCATAAAAATCTGTACGTACAAGACAATGATTAATATTTGTCTGATAAAATATCATCATCTTCATTTCTAAATGTCTTAATGATTCCAAAAGTGACTCATAAGAAGGCAAAGTTATGTCCATCATCTGAAACGTAGCCTATACTTTTCCAATTATCTAGGAACAGGGATACCAAGGTTAGAAAGTTGTAGGGAATAAAGCTGCTTTGAAAAGTTTCAGCCTGGAATAGTGATAAAATATGGCTCTCCTTGACACAGGACCAGCATAATAGTAACTAAGAGCAAACAAGGGGAAATGGTACTACCTTAGATGTATTCTGTATTTTCCAGATATTCTCAAGAACACATATTTCTTTGTTAGGCCACTTTTTTAGATATCAGATACATAAAATGCCCTCTGTAGATACTGAAACTTTGTCACTAGCAGTATCACACTGGCTCACAGAAATCTGTGTATACATGTATATGTGTGTATATATGTGCATGAGTAGGTGTGCAAATACTTTCCTAAGTGTTACTCAGAGTTTAAGTACTTAACTTACATTAAGTGGTTTATTCCTTATAACAACCTTGCAAGGTAGATTCCATTATTACCCTCAGTTGAAAAAACTGAGACACGGAAAGGTTAAGGAACTTCCATTTCTCTAAGTGCCAAGTTCAAACCTGGGAAGTCTGGCGTCAGAGTCCAAGCTCTCTGGCCATACAGCCTCTCCATGTGTGTTAAAACCCTCTGGCTGGGGGAATCACATCACAGGGAGTTAGACTCTCTAAGTAGCTTTAGCTTAGCCCCCAAAGTGAGGTGGGAAAGGAGAAGCCCAATCATGGAACACATGTCTATGTTGACTTCTTGAATAATAAATTTTTGGACAACAAAGTGTGCCATTGAAATACCCTTTTTTGGCAATATAATTAACATTTGAAAACATACAAACTGGTATGCTTTGTCCCATAAACATACCCTGGAACCATTGCCTAGCTGATCTTACAAGATCCTTCATTCTGACTATTGCTTCCAGTCCTTGAAAAAAAAAATCTGCCGTGAACTTACGTAATGTTTGCATTTCAAAGCACTTCTCTAGATTTTCTCTCAGAGAAATTGGGGAATAGGAAGTATATGTGTCTGCTACATTTATATTTTATGCTCTGTATGAATCTAAGCTTAAACTTACAAGTAGACAGGAAACATAGTTTTTATACTAAGAAATAAATGCAGACTCATAAAAATTAGAATGTATGTTTAAGAAGTAAAATATTTACACAGGGAGATCAGCTTGGTGCTTTGTGGCCACCTAGAGGGGTGGGATAGGGAGAGTGGGAGGGAGAGGCAAGAGGGAGGAGATATGGGGATGTATGTATATGTACAGCTGAGTCACTTTGTTATACAGCAAAAGCTAACACACCATTGAAAAGCAATTATACGCCAATAAAGATGTTAAAAAATAAAGAATATTTAAATTACTCCATTACAAGCAGACTATTAGCTCTACTCATGTCTACTTCCTCATATCTCCCCAGCACGGAAAAAAACCTCATTTTATCGTATAAATATCTCATTTTATCATAAAAAAGTAAAAGAGAGTTTTGAACAAAAGTCTCACTTACTGGCAAGTCTTAAACCATCTTTCATTTATACTTCTGTACTAGCTTATCTCTACTCAATGTATATACATTGACATTGATGTATACCCACTTTTACTTTTAAAAATTCTGATTCTTGATGACACTCATTTCGGTCTATACATAATTCATTACAATTACTGTCAATAACTCTCTAGTGCCAAGTTCAAATCTACCAGGAGCATAGAAGAGAGTTATGGATGGTTGCATGCTTTTAGGCACCTAAAACTGTCATGAGAGAGTGTCTGCATTAGTTCTAGTGTATACCCATAGACTCCAGTAGAAACAGTACCTTTACAGAGCACAAATGCTGTGCTCTCATCTACAGAAGACGGGAGTAGTATTTAAGACCAGAATTGCAGGGTAAAATTCAGAAGCTTCCTTTGGCGCTCGCAATAACAAGGATTGGAACCTGATAACTTTTGTAGAAAACACTTTTTGAGAGAAGAATCTGGTTACCGTCCTTCTGTAATATCAAAGTTGCTTGTGAATCTTGAAGTTTGGTTGGGAATGTACAACTCCTGTTGGGAGTTAGGACTTGCTTGATGACAGCAGGACCATAAGGCATTTGGAAGGAGACAGAATAATGATGTCATTAGTGCTTGCAACCTCTCTTGGGTGTGTGAGAGAATGACAGTTTAGAGAGTGACTAGGGGTTCCTTAGGCCAGGAGGAGGAACGAGCATTTCCATTGTTATGTGTTTGTTTGTAGGATAAGGGGAAGCAAAGGCTTAGAGCTATGCTCAGATTTACTACCTTTGTGGATAGCCCCTCCATGATTCAATAAAAGTTGATTTCCTTAACTTTCTTCTTCAAGGATCAGGGCTGCCTCATTTTTAAAAAATGGAAATGCGCATTTGGAGTCAGCGTATATTTCATGTTGCTGAGACTGTTCCGAGATTTGCTCAGATCTTGCTTTTTGCCTTTAGCATTTTGGGGCCCAGTGTGCTTGCTTCCCCTGCATTCTTTTCTCCTGGGTGAGCAAATGAGCCACAGGCCTGCTATGTGTCCATCAGGGTTACAGGGGTTGTCAAAAGCCCTCCAGACAGAAACCTAGTTGACTTTCCCTGAAAGGGAAGAAACAGGTTCCCTAATATAACTCTAACTTTTTCTTTAAAATAAGGCATAACCATAAAGTAGTTAATAAACTCTCATGGAATGCTTAGCGAAATCAGCGGGTACGCAGGGGTCAAGAGAAGAAAAAGGATGTTTTTCAAATCAACTTGCCAGAGAAACACCTTCTAATAGTGATGCCCTTTTCAAAGTAATCATCTGAGGAGGTCCTCCTCCGTTTTAACAGAGCTGCCACAGCTCAGAACTGTTGAATCTCTTGAAATTGCCTTCAGAGTTAGTTTATGAGCCACATAATAAAACCATTACTTTATGGCTATACCTCATAAAGTTCCATACAGAGAATAGGAAAAACAAAGTGAAACGAATGGGGTGTGGCTAGGCCCATCTATAAAATCAGCTGAAAAGTTAGGCTTTGTGTCCTTCCCAGAACACTGACACCTGATGTTACTTTGGATGTGCAGTAGAGAGAAAAAGTTGTCTCCTTAGAAATGTATCTGATGCCTGTGCACCTAATTGTACAGTTTTTCATAAAACCTGGCAACACAGAGAATCTTTTTAAGATTGTAGATGAGCTAGTATTATATATATTCACCTGTGCTTCAGGACTGGATGGATGCCTTTGTAGAACCATTAGTGGAAGCGCAAAACGTTCTACAAGTAAGTTGATTTATTCCCATGTAAGCAACTCTAATGGCTTAATTACTTCACCCACATGGATCACTACCTGAGTTTGTGCCGTTATCCGTTCTCATTTTCTTTACTTCTGTTCCCTCTTACCCGATCCCTGTGTCTCTAATCCATTACCTAAGCTGTAGACACAGTAACCTTTCTAAATCATACTTCTGAATATGACACCTCCTGTTAAAACTTTGTAAGGATCATGCTTTACCTCCTAGATAAAGCTCACTACTTAGTACGATATTCAAATCTTTCACAATCCGTCCACTTCTTTAGATTGATTAATCTAGTCTCGTCGTATCTCTTTTTCTCCTAATTGTTCTCTAGGCTGATGGACTTGCTTCCAGGAAAGCACCATTCTGTCTAGTTTCTAGAACTCCATTCATGCTACTCAATACATGCTGCCTGAAACATCTATTCAAGTTTTTAATGTACAGAACAGCCGTCATTCCCTAGTGGCCCTCTCTTATTTTAGACCAAAGACATAGAATTGTATCTTTCTAGCAATATATATATATATTTTTATCATAGATATATGTGTGCCTCATTTAAAATGCCGGTTTCTTGAGCGTGACCTAAAGACTGTGACACATCAGGTATGTTGTGCCCAAGAATTCATATTATTTAAAAATCATACCAGAGGAATCTAATGTAAGTTTTAATACTACATTTTGAGAAAAATTTTGGGAATACTACCCATTGTTCTCATCAGTGTAGGAAAGTGTTTTGGTCCTCATCTAAAACCCCTATTATGAATAGATAATTAAGCAAAGCATTAACCAAAAAGTAGAACCTTGGGAAAGAATTGTTGAAGAATTAATTCTCATGAAATGTCCACAAGCCCTGTTATCCTACTGTAGTAGCTAGGGCACAGAGATGGTTGCAAATAATCATATTCCACATTGCACAAGCATGCTGCTTCGCCCATCAAAGGAGGAGGTATGTTCTTCCCTTTGCATCCTGGCTGGTCCTGTGACTGTTTTGAACAATACAATGCAAAGGAAGTACCATCCAAAGACTTCTGAGTGTAAGCAAACATTTTGAAAGTCTAGCAGCTTCAGCGTTTTCTCTCTTAAGATACTTTGTTTGAAACCCAGATTCCATGCAGTGAGGAACCCAAGACACAAGGAGTGGCTATGCAAGTGTGTTCTGGTCAACAGCTCCGAAGGAGCTTCCAACTGACAGCCAGTAGGGAGAGCCATCTTGGATCACTGCAGCTCCAGCAACGCTCAGAAAACTGAAGCTCTCGTGAGCATCAGGAGAGGCAGAACACCATTTAGCAGAGTCCAGCGCTGGAGAATCATGAGAATTAATTAACTAGTTGTCGGTTTAAAGTAGTAGGCAGTGATAGGTAACTGAAACCCATATCCATTCTTCCCTTTTATATACTATCACCACCTCACATCCATTCTTCTGATTTTGAAATGCAATATGATTAGGAACTGTACTTCTTAAATGGAGCTAAGATGTAGCTTTTTACAAACCAATTTACTTTTTGCCCGTTTGTATTGAAACACAGATAAATATTACACAGATGCCTCTGGTGTTCGTGTTACACGTTCCTGGTCCACCTCTGCCATCAGCTGCAGCACAGGTGGCAGTTCTAGCCCCCCTGTGCTGGCTGTCAGCATCCCAGCCTACCCTCAGATGGCACATCTTCCTTCATTCTGTCCCTACACCTTCTCTACTTGGAGGGAGCTTGCCTGGCCAGAGCACTAGTATATTAGCTTCCCTGGGTTGATCCTTCAACCAATGGTAAGAGTGGATAAATGTTTCAGTCTCCCATCTTTCAGATCAAAAATTCTGGAATAGTCTGTGGGGTTTTTTGATATCTTGGTTGAAAGGAGATCTTTGCTTAAGGGAGCATCCCAATGTACTCTTTCATTGACTTTTCCTGCCTGCTCCACCCACTCTCTCACTCCTGCTTCCTGAGCTCATCTCGCAAATCCTTGTCTCAGTCCTTGCCTTCCAAGGAAATCTCCTAGGTCTTAATCTCAGACTCTGCTTACAGGGGAAGCCACATGAATATAGTTACTTATAAGCTAATGTTATAAGTAAATGACTGAATGTTAGTGTTTACCCCAAATT
Organism: Neophocaena asiaeorientalis asiaeorientalis; assembly: GCF_003031525.2. Taxonomy (NCBI): domain Eukaryota; kingdom Metazoa; phylum Chordata; class Mammalia; order Artiodactyla; family Phocoenidae; genus Neophocaena; species Neophocaena asiaeorientalis. Next base: position 3,448,435 of record NW_020175672.1, read on the forward strand.
CATGTTGATGCTGTAACCCCCAGTGTGGCTGTATTTGGAGATGGGGTCTCTAAGGAAGTTAATTAAGGTTAAAAGAAGTCATAAAGGGGGGGCCCTTATCCAACAGAATGAGTGTCCTTATAAGAACAAACACCAGAGATCTCTCCTTCTCTCTCTCTCCTGACACACGGTGGAATGTGAGGCCATTTGAAGCTGGAGCATTCCACTTTTGACTGCCTGAGTCTCTACAGATGTTTTTTTTTCTTGATGGTTGTGACCAGAGTTTCATTTGTCCTGAGGCCACTGCTAGACAGAAAGTTGTTTCATAGCCTCCCTCTGTCCTCTTGGGAGGAAAGCACACAATGCCCATGAGGCTTTCTAAGAGAGTGTGCTGCGAGCAATACTGACGATATAACTTTAAGACGCAAGATGATTCATTTTGCTAAATTTTCATTTCACATCCAGCTTATGGTATTTTAAAGGCTCATCCCTGCTCACGTTGTTCTTCCATCAGTTTTTCACTCACTGCTTGTTTTCTCTCCCACAAAGGTGAGAGTTGTTACCTTAGCTCTTGATTCTCCTGGAAGGTGTTTTCGTACTCACTGTCATAGCTATTAAGGAAACTCTGAGATCACTTTGCACGGTGAGATTTAACTCAAATGGAATATCAGGAAGCTTTGACCTTGATTTCACCCCATCTCCACTATTTCATCGTTTCTAAAGTCAACATTCTTGAATCAACCCCTGGGTACTTCTCCACTGCGGAATGTCACCAGATCTGAATTTCACCGTAGATACTTTCCCTCAATTTGTCTAGCATCCTTCTCTACGTCAAGGGTTAAAGTTTGGGTATCCTGTAATTTCAGGGCCTGTAGATTAGATACAAGCCTTTAGATAAGTAATTTCATGGACACATTTAGGATAAGAAGTTAATGGATATGATGTGGCACATATATACAATGGAATATTACTCAGCCATAAAAAGGAACAAAACTGAGTTACTTGTAATGAGGTGGATGGGCCTAGAGTCTGTCATACAGAGTGAAGTAAGTCAGAAAGAGGAAAATAAATGCTGTATGCTAACACACATATATGGAATCTAAAAAACAGTACTGATGAAACTAGTGGCAGGGCAGGAATAAAGACACACATGTAGAGAACAGACTTGAGGACACAGCAGGGGAAGGGTAAGCTGGGACGAAGTGAGAGAGTGGCATGGACATATATACACTACCAAACATAAAATAGATAGCTAGTGGGAAGCAGCCGCATAGCATAGGGAGATCAGCTCGGTGCTTTGTGACTACCTATAGGGGTGGGATGGGAAGGGTGGGAGGGAGAAACAAGAGGGAGGGGAAATGGGGATATATGTATACATATAACTGATTCACTTTGTTGTACAACAGAAACTAACACAACATCGTAAAGCAATTATACTCCAATAAAGATATTTAAAAAAAGAAAAGAAAAAGTTAATGGATAACATATTTTTTTAAATGTTGGCAGTTAACTTTTGCGTCTTAAAATGTAAACAGAATAACAATGCAATATACTGGAAGGTAGATAAATAATACTACACAATATTTATTGCCAGATGCTGTGTTAAGGATTTTATTTATATTAAATGCAATCTTCAAAATAATCTTTGAAGATAGGTATTTTATTATTTCTGCCTTACAGTGAAGAAACCAAGGCTCAGACAGGTAGAGTAACTTTTTCTGTAATATCAGAGACAGTAAGTGTTAAAAATGGGATTTGAGTCTCTGATCACTTAATAAATCATGTTGCCCTTCTACTTACAACAAAATAATTATGACAAAATAGTGTCTAGGTTAATTTTTCAGGCAAGCCCATGGAAAAATATTTTAGTCAAGAAATCATTTGGTGACCTTCATTCACGGGGAGTTACTGATTCTGCAAAGAGAATAGAAGCTCTGCCAAGTGGCCAGCAGTGGACCTGTGTCATCCAGTTGTGAAACGAGTACATTCCTCAGCAGGGGGAACCAGTTTCTGAGAGTTGTCGAGGATTCCTTATCTGTAAAATATTCCTATCTTTCTACAACTTCAAAGCAGAATAAAAAGTGTGTGACAACTATGAAATAGTATCCATTTGCTGTGCTTTTATTTTCATTGTATAACTCTTGAAAATGAGGCTTCTAAATAGCATATGATTACACATGACAGGCAGGTCTTAAGTCTCACGTTCTCTACTTTGTAAATGATTTACCTGACCAGAGACACTCTGTTTTTCTCCACTGCTAGAGGTTGAGTCTTTCCTCCCTTCCTTTTTCTATATCACTGACTTTGGTCCTTACATATTTACTCACTCATCCTTAGCACTTTGTAGGACTTTGTCTTATTGTGTTTCCTTTTTCCTCTGAAAGTTTCCAAGTAAAAGAAGGAAGGTATCAGGGGAGGAAGGGCTAGAAAGTAGCTAACCTTCCTGGATCATAGCGTATATTTGGTGGCCTTAGGGAGTAAAGATGCTCTTATACAATTAACAGAAAAAAAAATGGGTTTCCTCTTTTTGCAAAGACACTTTCCTCAGAATACATCTCCAGTCTGGACACACAAAAAAACAATACAGGTATTCATCCAGCCAGCTAGAGAAACTACATAAACTTGTCAACAAATGGAATGACGAATATCACCAAATTTTGCCACGTCCTGGAGAAGAACACAAGAGCACTAAATCCTGGTCATAAAAGCTTCTCAGAGGAGCCAGGTTAGGGTCGCAATAAAAGTTGTTCTCTCTTTTTTTTTTTTTTTTTTTTTTTTTTGCGGTACACGGGCCTCTCACTGTTGTGGCCTCTCCCGTTGCGGAGCACAGGCTCCAGACGTGCAGGCCCAGCGGCCATGGCTCACGGGCCCAGCCGCTCCGCGGCATGAGGGATCCTCCTGGACCGGGGCACGAACCCGTGTGCCCCGCATCGGCAGGCGGACTCTCAACCACTGCGCCACCAGGGAAGCCCTCTTTTTTTTTAATAAATAAAATTTGGGACTTAATTTATTCATATTCCAATGAATAGAATTATGAGCTTGGAAGTACTGTTTTATATTATCTGGTCAAATCTTTTTTGTTGTTTTCTTTAATACATGATTAAATGAATACTATGTCCAAAGTCATACAGCAGGTTAGAAGAGCAGAACCAGTTTTGCAGAGTTAGATTCCTTGACAGTTTTAAACTTTCCCTTTGCATCTGATGTTTCTCTTGCCCATTGTTGCCAGCAGCAAAATCTCTTAGAAAGCCTTATGAGGTTCGTGTGCTTTCCTCAGGTACAAGAGGACAGAGAGAGGCTATGAAACAACTTTCTGTCTAGTAGTGGCCCAAGGACAAATGAAACTCTGGTTAAAACCATCCAGACAAATCTACAGGGACTCGGGAAGACAAAAATGGACCGGTTTCTTAAGCTTAAATTAAGATGTGCTACAGTGTTGTGGAACATTGAGCTTTTATTCCCCCTTTTGACTTAATCTGATTGCTAAAATGTCATTTTCATAGTGAACATACACTACTTATGTAACCAAAAAGGGAGAATATTTCCATTTTTATGCCACAATAAAAATGACCGCTACTGGAGGTTTATAGATTGGAAAGTCATGGGACTTTCCCATGATTTCTTCCCTAAGAGACTTACAGAGGTTACACCTAAGCCTTCATCTCCGCTCAAGCCTACCTTTGTTCCATTGGGTTCCCTTCCCTTCTCCGGGGACTTGGTTCCAGGGAAGACGAGCTAGGGCAGCTTCTAAACTAATCGCAGAGAATATTCTCCTGCCTCTAAATCCATACTCACAATATTGTTTCTAATTGGAGACTCATGTTCCCTACTTCACAGATATCCCTAGTAAGTGCTACTTCCTTTTCTGCAGAATCCAAGACAGTCTAGACTTCCGAATTTCATAGCACATACCTTACTGCATTCTCATAGTTCATTTGCATGTGTCCTCCACCAGACTGTGAAGTTTGGGAGGTTAAACTGACTTTTATTATCTCTGTATTCTCAGCATCTAGTGTAGTGAGAAACCCAAACTATTACCGATATTTGTTCAATTTGAAAGAAGGGAGGAAGGGAAGAAGTTGGGATAAAGAGACAAAGGAAAGGCCAATAACTGTTATATATTGTGGTTATAGATTATTTTATAGCTTCATTAAACCCAACCTAAAAACATTGTAACATTAAAAAGTACACAGATATTATAACGACTTATAATAATGTGTTTGTGAGAAACTCATCTCTGTATTACAAAACACATCTGTATATGACAGCCTCTGAAACCAGACTAGCCTATATTTTGGGGGTGTGCTAGCACAATGCTCATTTAAATTGCTAGGACATTCTGATTTTAACTATTCTAACATTTTTGAAATGGATTAAATTTAAATGTAGAGTTTTAACTATTCTAACATTTTTGAAATGGATTAAATTTAAATGTAGAGTTTTAACTATTCTAACACTTTTGAAATGGATTACATTTAAATGTAGAGTTTTAATAATAATTAACATGGAGTATGCATTTTTGTTTATACATTTTAAAACCTCTTGAATATGTCATTGTCCTTTAATGGAGCACTGAAAATAATTTTCGTTAAAACTCAATTTTCTGCCTTCATGATAAAAGGTGGCGTATCAAAGCAGAACAGTCCCTTTAAAAGGCATCTTATTTTACCCCATATCACTAATAAATTATTTGATTTCCATCAATTCCATCATATAGTTGGTTAAAAGTTACATTAATATGTTTGGTGTCTGATAGCGTCTATTGATATGAACATTAAATCAAAAAAGAGAGTGAGAACGAGAAAGAATTTTTTTTCCAGGAAAAAAAATAAAATTACAAGATTTCCTCTGGTTGCTGGTCCTTGTGTTTTACTACTTTTTTGGTTGTGTTATACTATTTAGCTTTAATTCCTCCCATTGTAACTTAGACCTTTTCTTCTTGTTCACCCCTTGATGACGATGGAAAACATCTGACTGCTAACAACCCTTACCCCAAACTCTTTCCTCAAAACAATACAAATCTCACTTTTACTTTCATTCTCCACCTGATCTGATTTTTTCCCCAAATTATGTGAAAGCATAGTAGAAGAAATGGACTAGAAATGATAGTCTTTTGATCAGTCTACCATGTACATGAATTTCTTTTAATTAAGTACTCTAATATTGTAAACTGTGTTGAGATGACAGAGATTGCTCTGAATAGAATTACATATTTTATTATTTTTTTAATTTAAAATAATATAATATAGTATATAATGTATAAATATATTATGAGAGAAAAAATAAATTCATATCTTCCGTACTCTACTATATTTGTTTTATTTTATTTATAAAAACAATAGCTATAGTTTTAATTTGAGAACAAGTGGAAGGGAACCCCTGTGAGGTTTTAGTGCCCATTTGCGTATAGCTGAGCATTTTCTCATCAGTGAGAGGAAGGAGGAAATGTGAATTAAGAAATCTTTAGTAAAGTGCCAGTGATTTAAGTCCACTAGACCATTAACCCAGCTCTTACTAAGTCTGCCCAGAAACATTTACATTGACATTTTGTGAAGTTAACAGATTCCTTTATGTTTAGCAATTACTTTCAGAAGAATCTTTTGAAAAATGACCAATACTCATATTTCTTAAAATAAATCAATTAATGCAACTATGGAATATGACTGCTTTCATTTTAATACGAAAAAGTGTTGTCCTGTCTAATCAGATGTGAAGTATTCTCTAGGGTTATTTTTCAAATGCTTCACCATCATTAACATGGGCGTCATTGTCCTACAGCCAGACCCTTTCACCAGCTTAACTACCCGCGTTTACTAGAGGGCTCCAACCAGATGCAGCAAGCAGCAAAGATGTCACATGCCATGTGGGACTGTAATATGCTGCACCTGACAACTGGCAGAGCCCTTGGAAATAAGGCTTCATGGTGAAATGAGTGCAATTAAGTGTGTCATTTAATCCTTTGCTGTCCCAGAATATGAGGATGTTTAATGTGACTCGTCAGCCCCATTCCAAGTTCCAGACATTTAGAAACTGAATGAGCATAAATAGCAAAAGCCACAGTAAATCAGTCACATAAAAGAATTTATAAATATAAAACATGATAAGCAATTTTGGTCTGCTGGTTTCTTTTCAGTAATACAGCTTAGCATTATAACATATAGTGTTGCTAGAATCCTTTCCAATTCAACACATTTAACTTTGCTATGTTATAAGTTCATAAAAATACTATCTCCCTTTGCTAGAACAAACGAACCATTTGTAAGCCATACTTTCTCAGGGAGGCCAGAGATGTCTTTCCATTCCACTGTCAAACTCAAAACAAGATTGCTAAATTCAGGTTAAGAAAGAGTTCTGCCCTGACCTAGGTTGCAACTCCTATCCAACAGTCATTTTAAAACAATCAATAGTACAGGGAGCCAAAAGTCCAAGATTACAGAAATTGCCCATTTGGACAATTCAAGACAAAAAGAACTAGAACATCATTTTGTGCTTCTCTGATCAATTGTTGTCCTCGGGAAGAAAAAAAAAAAAAGAGGAAAATATAAACTTCCTCAACTCACAGTCAATAAAACAATAGTTTTTACTTTTGCAAAAAAAAAAAAAAGTTATATCCCAACTTGGTAAACAAAAAGGAAGATTTCAGACAGGAGGCCACATGAATGACCTTGAAGAGGTCTAAAGACAAGATTTAAGATCATCTGTGCTAAAGACAGCAAGTGGAAACAAAATAACCAGCATGAATTCAAGACTTTCCATTACAGACCACAGAAAGTATTCTCTTGCTCTAAAATTCTTCTGCTCACTGGAAAATTACTTCGTTACTGGAAAACAGTAAAGGAAGGACTGAGTGTCTATCACGATTCTCGCTTTTAACAAAATTTAAAACGCCCAAATGTGCCCTGCAAATGGAATAAGAGGAATGAGCTAAATCTCCACTAAGATTGGAACAGACATTTTAAATTTGACTGATCTTACCTGAGGGTTTACCTGTGTATAAAATTATATAATGTAGAACTGCATTGGAACTAAAGGAAAGAAGTAAATGCTATCCATTAGCTAGAGTCCAAAGAAGTCAGATAAATTTAATTACAGTCTGATTGCTATGTATTGCCTGATGACATTTCTAAGGCATTTTACAGCGTTGTCCCACAAGGAAAATTAGCAATAAAAACAAGCTAAGAAAATGCACTTTCACGCATACCTGATGTATGGTATGGGTACACTCAACAGAGCACACTCAACGAGGTCTATCAGAGGCGAACGTGTATGATGCCTGCTGGATCAGATGGCTCAGTTGATGAGAATTTCAGACAGTTTACAGCCAGACTTTAGGTCCAAAGTCACTCACTGAGAAAGAAAGAAAACAAAAAAAACAAAACAAAACTATCCCGAGAAAGCTCAACTAAGGAGAAAAAAAAAGGTATTATATTCTAGTCCCTGGTTTATTTAATTCAGAGAGGGCCATTCTGGTGAAAACTTGAGTTTTCATGCTTTTATTTCTGAAAATAAGCCTGAAGAGTGAGATACACCATGAAGACTTGTGATAATTTAAAGATTTAGGTTTAGTATAATGATCAATCCTCTTTTTCATTTCCCAAAAGTAAATCGGTTACTTAACAAAAAGAGCACTGCACAAATTTCAGATCCATACTATTGAGTGACAGAGGTGACTTTTCTTTCTTGTTACACATTAATTAACGGTTAACAGTCGGCATATGGCACACGGTGCTCCTTTCACACCACTGTGAGCTGTGCCACAGAATGCTACAGCACCCTTCTAAGAATTTTTTTCTTTCTCCTTCCTCCCCATATGGCATTCAAGTCTAAAATAAATTTTCCTGCACACACTTTGTGTCTCTATTTAATATTCCATAGTTGGGAATCAAGGGTGACTAAAAGATGAAAGCAAGCGCATGTAAACTTTGAGTTCCCAGTTGGGTCTCTAGATGAGGAATCTCATCTACAGGTATGTATTCCCACAGAAGTCAACTGAAAACCAAACTCACCCATTTGCTTTAATAGCTAACTCCCTATGACAGCAGGAAATTAAGATTAAATTATTTAGGCCTAATCAACCTACTTAGTTCAATGCACTCATCTCTTCAGGAGTTTGACCTCAGAAATGCAAGGAGCTGAACAGAGACAGATCAAAGTTTGACGCAGGAAATTTGGCTGTGACTTCCAATATGTAATTAGGTTGCAAACTCCAAGGCTCCATAGTGGAGATTTATAAAGTGAATTAAATAGTAGAGAGTCATTACTGCCGACTGGCAACCTCATATTCATTCTCAGACATGATACTAGATCGAAGCATGTTATTTGATTCAAGACATTTGCCTAAGTTATGCTGTAAAATGTGTTTTGTCCATAAACACGAGGATGCAAAGTTTACTAGTAATCTATTGTTATTCTCAATTTTAACAGAGAGGAAATATTTGCCTGAAAATTCCCCACTGCTGAGGACCTCATGTTAATGAATTTGGGCAATGGGTTTTTGAGACTCTTGTTCTCTCCTTTAGTTTTCTACATCTACTGAGAAGTCTTATAGACAGCCTTTGCCCCGTTTTTGTAAAAAAATAGTAAACCTCCTTTTTGATAAACAAAATAATGATAGGCCACTTTTAAAAAAATATATACTATTTTAAGAGAATTTTTAAGTTCACAGTAAAATTGAACAGAAAGTACGGAGTTCCCATAAACTCCCTGTGCCTGCACATGCATAGCTTCCCCATTTTCAACATCTCCCATCAGAGTGGTACATTTGTTACAATTGATAAACCTACATTGATCTCTCGTTATCACACAAAGTCCATAGTTTACATTGGGTTCACCTTTAGCGTTGCAGGTTCTATTGGTTTGGACAAATGTATAATGACGTGTATCCACCATTATAGTTTCATAAAGAGTAGCATTATTGCCCTAAAAGCCTCTGAGGTCTGCCTATTCATCTCTCTCTCCTCCCTAACCCCTGGCAACCACTGATCTTTTTTACTGTCTCCATAGTGTTACCTTTCACAGAATGTAATAGAGTTGGAATCATACAGTATGTAGGCTTTTTATTTTTATTTTATTATTTATTTATTTATTTATTTATTTTGTGGTATGTGGGCCTCTCACTGTTGTGGCCTCTCCCGTTGCGGAGCGCAGGCTCCGGACGTGCAGGCTCAGCGGCCATGGCTCACGGGCCTAGCCGCTCTGCGGCATGTGGGATCTCCCCGGACCGGGGCACGAACCCGTGTCCCCTGCATTGGCAGGCGGACTCTCAACCACTGCGCCACCAGGGAAGCCCAGTATGTAGGCATTTTAGATTGGCTTCTCTTACTTAGTAATATGCATTTAATATTCCTCCATTTCTTTTCATGGCTTGACAACTCCTTCTTTCTCATGATGAATAATATTCCCTTGCCTAAATGTAGTAGTTTATTAATCCAATCACCTACTGAAGGGCATTGGTGTTGCTTTCAAGTTTTGGCAATAAATAAAGTTGCTATAAACATCTGTGTGCAGGTTTTTGTATGGAAATAAGTTTCTATTCCTTTGGGCAAATACCAAGATGCATGATTGCTGGACTGTATAACCAGAGTAAATTTAGTTTTGTAAGAAACCAGCAAAATTTCTCCCAAAGTGTCCACACCATTTTGCATTCCCACCAGCAATGAGTGAGAGTTCCTCTTGTTCCACATCCTTGCCAGCATTTGGTGTTCTCAGGGTTCTGGGTTTTGAACATTCTAATAGGTATGTAGTAGTATCTCACTGTTTTTAATTTGCATTTCCCTGATGACATATGATGTGGAGCCTCTCTGTAAGCCACTCTTTTTTTTTTTTTTTACCATCTTTATTGGAGTATAATTGCTTTACAATGGTGTGTTAGTTTCAGCTTTATAACAAAGTGAATCAGTTATACATATACATATATACCCATATTCCCTCCCTCTTGCGTCTCCCTCCCACCCTCCCTATCCCACACCTCTAGGTAGACACAAAGCACCGAGCTGATCTCCTTGTGCTATGCAGCTGCTTCCCACTAGCTATCTATTTTACATTTGGTAGTGTATATATGTCCATGCCACTCTCTCACTTTGTCCCAACTTGTAAGCCACTCTTAATAGTGAGCTGAAATATTCTTTATTTTACCTTGCAGTACTCGTTTCTGTCTCTCAGTCATGGCTCTATTGGGTAATAAACATTTTTATGATCCTCCAGATATTATGTATTTTATATTAAATTATTCTAGGTGGAAGACAAGAATAATTTATTTACAGTTCATTTATACTTACATAAGAATTTGTACCTAATTTTTCTTCCCTATCATATTACATTAGGATTATTTATTTAAAATAATTGTACTATTTCCCCTGGTAGACTATGCACTCTGAGAGAACAGGAAATCATATCGTATTGACTTTTGTATCCACATTATGTAAAACACTGTATAAAACACAATTGGTGGACTTCCCTGGTGGCACAGTCGTTGGGAGCCCACTTGCCATCGCAGGGGACGCGGGTTCGAGCCCTGGTCTGGGAGGATCCCACATGCTGCGGAGCAACTAAGCCCGTGCGCCATAACTACTGAACCTGCACTCTGGACCCCATGCTCCGCAGTAGGAGAGGCCACCGCAATGAGAGGCCTGTGCACTGTGGCGAGGAGTGGCCCCTGCTCGCTGCAGCTGGAGAGGGCCTGCGTGCAGAAACGAAGACCCAGTGCAGCCAAAAATAAATAAATTTTAAAAAACACACACACAATTAGTGCTCAATAAACTTTTTGAATGAATAAACATTACATATTATGGGTGTACATGTTACTGATAATATAGAAAGTTTTATAAATATAAACATCATTATTATAAATGGAAAACACATTTTAAACTAAAATTATCTTACCTGTTTTCTATCATTTATTTTGATTTATGACTGCAGATTAAAACTTACAAGAAAGAAAGCATAAAATAAGAGGCAAAATAAATTACCTAGGAATTTTCATAGTATGTGTCAAGAAGGAGAAAATACAGCTTTTAAGATTCTAAATGATCTTAAATGTAAACTTATAGAATTATAGCTAAACTCAAATTGAAATAATTTTAAAAAGATAGAATATTGTTGTCAGTTAGCATGGTGTTTAGAAAGAAAGACACATTTGTTCATTCATTGTTGTATTCATTAATTTGTTGTGTAAGAATATGTGGAGAATAAAAGATAATATGAAATACAGTCATCATTTTTATCATGGCTAAAAACTTAACAGTTGAGCTAAAAACTAAAGATACTAAAAGGAAGTACTAAGGAATTTTAAAAAAAGAAAGATAACTTTCATCTAGGTAGAGCAAGGGAGACTTCATAGAAACTAACAGAAGTATTTTGTATTCCTTTATTGGTCTCATTGCTTTTGGTGAAAACAGTGATAGTGTTTAAAAGTAGTTCAGGTGGATGGACCTAGAGTCTGTCATACAGAGTGAAGTAAATCAGAAAGAGAAAAACAAATACCGTATGCTAACACATATTTATGGAATCTAAAAAAAAAGGGTCATGGAGAACCTATGGGCAAGATGGGAATAAAGATGCAGACCTACTAGAGAATGGACTTAAGGATACGGGGAGGGGGAAGGGTAAGCTGGGACAAAGTGAGAGAGTGGCATGGACATATACACACTATCAGACATAAGATAGATAGCTAGTGGGAAGTGGCTGCATAGCACAGGGAGATCAGTTTGGTGCTTTGTGACCACCTAGAGGGGTGGAATAGGGAGGGTGGGAGGGAGGGAGACGCAATAAGGAAGAGATATGGGAACATATGTATATGTATAACTGATTCACTTTGTTATAAAGCAGAAACTAACACACCATTGTAAAGCAATTATACTCCAATAAAGATGTTAAAAAAATAGTTTTGGTTTGTTTTGCTATATTACATACACTTTTTGAAATGTCATTCTATAAATAGAATTAAAATGCCAAGAGTTTAAAATAATTTTAATTAGAAAACAGGCTAGGCAAGTAACAATTCAGCTTATTTTAGGAAACAATTTGAACAGGTTAATAAGCACTTATGGGGAGCGATTAGGAGCTTATTTTAAATCAGTGGACCTACATCAAGGAGAATGATTGACTTCTTTTTAGAGAGCTAAAGGAGCTGTGTGTCCAATTCTTCCTGATTTATTGAAATGCAGCAACAGAAATTGAGTATACAAAACAGCTCATTTGAGCATATAGAGATTGTATATTTGGTAAATGAATTTGGATTTTATCAGCAAGTAGTTTCAGGAATCAAACTATCCATGTGACGATAGTTAAATAATGCCACGATTATATTCAAGATGTTTAACAAATAACTTCACAACACTGAATAGGAAGTTTAAATAATGCAATCACTTTGTCCATAATCTGAAATGCTCTAAATCCGTCCTTGACCACATTTTTAGCCATAATCCTAAATTGTATTTGTTTCTACCAGATTTATTTTAGGTAATGGAAAAAATTTTACTCAAAACTAAAATATTTGTAATTGGAAATTGAGAGCATCCACGAAGAGACAATAGGAGTAGAAAAAGTGTGGTGGAATAGGGTGAAGAACATATATAAAAGACATGCCACGAAATTTTGTGAAAACAGCAAGAGGTGGGCTATGAATTTGCTTTTGAGATTCATAGCAGCCAACCCAAAAGGGATACGTGAATTATTTACATGATCCACAGTGTTCATAAAGCAAATAATCAATTATTCAAAAGGATCATTGGCAATCTTAACAAGGAGACCAGAGAGATATTTCTTCCCTATGTTCATACTCTATTTGATGGGATACAGTCTGCTGAAACATTTCTATAATAGACACAGGAATGTGTATTATAAAGTTGCTATGCGCATTTCAATGGATATTAGTTCTACAATGCTAAATGTTCAGGCAGAAAAAAAATGATATGAACCCAGTATGAAAATTCCCAATGAATTAATTTAATCCAAGAATAAAACCAGATTATCTACAAAAATGGATTTTTAACTGTGCATCTTTCTGGTATATTCCATAATTGTTAGTTCTTATACTTGCATTTTTCAGAATGATTAGGCATTAGAGTGTTTGAGATTACACTCACTGAGAAATTCTAGAAAAATTCCAAATGATTTGAAAACCAACTGAGTGGGAAGCAGACGCAAAGATACATTATGTACATTGAGAAGACCAATCTGGATTCCAGACCTTGATTAAAAGCAGGTAGATAAACAAAATAAGCATGCGTGTAGTCAATATTTTCCCCCCAAAATGTAGGGTTCTCTCCAACACAGAGAGAAATAAATGAATGAGACTCCAAAATTCTACACCAGTAAGCATGAACAGAACATTTTTTATTTGAAAAGCAAATTAAAGTATTACAAAAGTTCTTATAACCCTGATAAAATCTGAATAAATATATCAAATTTTGGATGCTACAATTTGGTGGTGAAGTCTTGAAGATAACAGAGTTTTCAGACCATCTCCCTAATTAGTGAGTTAACTTGTTAGATAATTTCAACTGTAAAGCATTTATCAAAGGGATGATTTGGTTTTGTTCAATAGTTTATTAAAGGATTTTAATTTATGTCAATAAGGCCATGTTTTCTGCATACAAAGTGCTTATTACATATAAATTCAGCATTCAGTTAATGAATATATGTCATAGAATTATAATGGTTAATAGTTACCATTTGCTATAGTTTTATAGTGTGCCAGACAGGTACTATTGTAAGCACTTTGCAAGTATTAAATAATTTAATCCTCACAACCACTCTGTGAAGTAGGTGCTATTTTTAACCTCAATTTAAAGATGAGGAAACTAAGTTACAGACTGGCTAAGCCACTTGGCCAAGGTCACAGGACTGCTAAGTGGCTGAGCCAGGATTTAAACTCAGGCAGTATAAATCCACAGCAAGTGTTCAAAACAGTTCAAACCACGGTGGCAAGTGCTAAAGATATCATATGAGCACAAGACACATGGCCTGTACATTCACATAGCTATCAGGGAAGGAATTGTATTAAACAAATACCTGCAATAAATTTGTGTTTGCTTTGGGGACTTACAGTAGGAAAACTAACTTAATCTTTAAAAAGAAGATGAAGATGAAGACGGCCTGAAAAAAATAGATTGGAGCTTGCCAGGCAAAGGGGGGAGGGGGAAATCCTTTCAGGAAGAGAAAACTGCACCTACAAAATCTTATGATTTTATGTTTTGTTTTGTTTTTTTTGAATGTATCGTGAGGATTTAAACAGAATGTACACAAAACAAACATGATTACCAAAGGGGAAAGGGAAGGAAGGGAGGGATAAATTAGGAGCATGGGATTAACAGATATAAACTATTATACATAAAATAGATAAGCAACAAAGATTTACTGTATAGCACAGGGAAATATTTTCAGTATCTTGTAATAACCTATGATGGAAAATAATCTGAAATATATATATATATATATATATATATATAATTGAACCACTTTTTGTACACCTGAAACACAATATTGTAAATCAACTATATGTCAATAAAAAAAATTTTAACAGAAGGCACACAAAATGTTTAGAACAAGGGAAGGTAGAAAATAAGTACTAAGTAAATATTAGCTCATCTAGTCATTAAGAACAGTTTGTTTTAGAACCATTTTCTTGACACATGAGTTATTTCCAAGTCTAATTACAAAAGTTAGTACATTTATCATTTTAAATTTCCTTCAACTATAGGAGGGATAGCAACTAAATTAATTAGCCTTATATTTTAATTCTTACTTCGTAATTTTTCTCTTTCCTTTCATATAACATTATTTTCTTAAACAAACTGTGAACAGAAAAATCAAATTCTCTTGAAAGGTGTCGCACAGAAAAATATTAAGCCTGCAACCTGGTCCTGAATTTTGTATTATTTTGAATATGGGGAAAGAGGAACACATAACCTAGCCATATTCTATTGTTATACTTTGTGTATGTGATTCTATGTATTTAATTCAATAATATAGAGTTATCTTGTCAGTCCTGTATATATAGGTTAACGATCTCTACATTGACTGAATTAATAGATTTGTTGCCTTATATTTCATTTCCTACTTCTTCCAGATATAAGGTTTAAGTCTGAAGAGTTTTTAAATTATATAACTGTTGCTGGAAAATGTTGTAGATTATACAGCAGTGTAAAATTATCTTGTAGCAAGTTCCGTTACTTCTGATGTTAACATCATTAACATCACCGTGCTTAAATGACGAAGCATACACTGCTGAATATCAGGCATATTTACTTCCTCAGAAAATAAGTAAGATAAGTTTTTGTTTCAAACATAAAATATTCTATTACCTAACAGAGTTGCAAGACCCAGACCACAAAGATATGCATTAATATCTTCAACCCAAGTTGAACACAAAGAATGAGAATTAGTCTCAAAAGCAAATGACCTTGTCCACTTGGGAGAACATTTTATGCAACACAGTGCAAGCTACACAGTTATAATACCAGAGGTGTCATTCCTGTAATGTGAATTTTGAAGTAAAGAGCATTTTAAAACCACATCCTCAGCCCCTTTTTTTGCCATACACTGGATAGCTGAGCAGTACAGAATCGATGATTTGCGCTAATACCACAAATCATTGTCATGGGAAGAAAAATAAAAACGCAGAGATCTCAAGCCTTTGCAGTTGTAAATAATTGCATTGATAAAGGAGAAAAAGAATAGCAAAAAGTAATGATTTTAAAGGTAAATTGGTTTTTGTCTTCATAAAAAGGTGTCTATATTTTCGGATTCCTAGTTAATATATGGGTCCAAAAGATGACTCAATCTTGTCGCGTGAACAGAACATCTAGTAATGCCTACCAGTAAATGTTTTGCATTTTCTTAGAAATTCATTTCTTAAAAATAAAAAAAAGAAATTCATCTTATTTCCATGTGTGTCCCACCTGCAAATTCAGTAGATACCATTTTACTTACAATTTGAATCAAGTACATTGTACAATATTATTCCAAATACAAATTTAGCCTTTCTAAATAGATGGAATTCTAGATTTCATTTGCTGTATTTTAACTTTTTTTATCAACTTATTTTTGAATGCAAAATAATGTTTATACTCTCAGTTCCTTTTTCAACTTATAAAACACTAAAATATAGTGTTTACATAATTATGGCCAGATTTGCCTCACAAAAGGCATTGATATCTTATGAAACATGCTTTATTTCTCAATGTGTGAAGGATGGAAGTCTTTTCTGTCCTTCCTTCCCAACCCTCTGCTGCACTTGACATTATGCATTTATGGATTACTCTGGATGATTTGTTAATGGACGATCCTAAGCAAAACTAAAATCAAATTGGGAAAGAAATGGGAAGAAACAGGCATCATTATTCCCTACCTAATTCTGCAGCTTAAATATGGCCCACTGTAGCCCTAATCATCACCCTGCCCCCTTAATTTTAACGACCTCTGTTTCTGTTTATTACAATAAAAATGGGCAAAACTACAGCATAATGTTTGGCTACCTATGAAGGAATTCTTTCCCACCGTTATTATTAGACACTATTATCATAACAATTTTTTTTTTTTTTTTTTTTTTTGCGGTACGCGGGCCTCTCACTGTTGTGGCCTCTTCCGTTGCGGAGCACAGGCTCCGGACGCGCAGGCTCAGCGGCCAGGGCTCACGGGCCCAGCCGCTCCGCGGCATGTGGGATCTTCCCGGACCGGGGCAGGAATCTGTGTCCCCTGCATCGGCAGGCGGACTCTCAACCACTGCTTCACCAAGGAAGCCCCACAACAAATATTTTTTAAAGGATAAAACTGTAAGACCATGTGTAATGAAAGACAAAACACAAGCTATCATCTATCCAAGCTCAAGTCAACAATTTACAATGTCAATGTGTCAATTCCTCTAATGAAGCAAGTGGTCATCTAAAGTGTCACACAGATGGAAACCTGCTGATTGATTGACAGGTTCTGTGATAGATGAAAATCATAATATTGGCTATTATGAAGTAACATTTTTGAATGGCAATATATCAATATGCTGTAAGAACCATAAATTATTCCAATGCTTATTCTAAAAAAATCTGTCACCTTGTCATAGGGAAAAATTCAAAAGAAGAAATTAAAATAATTTATGTAAAAGGCTTTTTTAACACTGAATTTTATAATGACAGAAATGTATTTTAAAAACTTAAATATGAAAAAAATGGGCACAGTAAGTCATAGTTATATGGTTGATTGAGCAATCGAGAATATAAAAAAATGAGGCAACAGTTTATTAAATAATTTTAATAAAATAATTAAAAACCACAATTTTATAGCCACTATAATTGCAACTATGAAAAAGACATATGTGTAGAAATATATACATATATAGATATATAGAAATATTAGACTAAGGCACAGATAAATATAAATCATTGGGTTGATAGGAGTAATTTTATTTATTGTTAAATATTTATTTAATATTGGCTTAATATATAACTGAGAACTATAAAAAAATCCCAGTTATACTCAAAGTTTTCAAACACTGAAGGAAATTTCCTGATCAAATTTTCTGAATATTCTTTGTTATTTAGCAGGTAATTAATATGAAATATTTTTCTTTTAGTTTAAATTTATTTTGCTCTAATTATATATGTGTATGTAAATATATATTTGTAGATTAATATAAACTGTCATCCTTTCTTCACTAGAATATAAGTCCCTAGGGTGAGAATTCTTGTTTGTTTTGTTCACTGTTCTATCAAAAGCATCCAGAATGGTGTCTGGCACATAGTAACTTTCATTAAATATCTGTTTGAGGAATAAAATAAATATTTTAAGTAATTTTGAAAAGCTCTGTCAGAATTCATACATTCATATGTCCATATATTAATATGCTATTATCAGAGTAAACATCTGTTCCCTCCTTTTTTGTAATGAATAGGTTGGATTTTATTGTACTGTGTGAAAAACGATAAAAACATGTGGATGTAAATTGGATTCTTTGCTAACACAGGTATTAAATACTGTAGTGATAAAGTTTTTATGGTAAGTCCAAATTAACAGAACATTACCCATTTTATTTCCAAATATTTAAGTACATGACTTATATTTAAGTACATGACTGCATGATGGGTAGTAACTCTTAGGAAAGAAATCACTAAAAAAAAAATTAAAAAGACTGGAACCAGACAGGATGCTTGGTACTCTGCTGCATTCCAAGAGAAGACAAAGTATATTCCTAACCAGAATAACAAATGAACATTTAATCTTGTCTCCCTGCTAATTTTGAAATAAGATGCTTACACTAACATTAGGCGAATATATTACCAAAAAATCCCCCCCCCAGAAAAACAAACAAACAAAAAGTAGGAATCAAGCTAGGTCTGTGAGTAATAGTATACTACCTAAACTTCTATTAGAAATCCCGTTACCTACATGTCTTGGGTCATTTCTTCATAGGTAGGAATTTAATCTGGTAGATGCCAGATTGCAGATATACTGCAATCAAGTTAATCAGAACTGTGAGAGAACAAGTTTCTGTTGTTTTTAAGTCATCGAGTGTGTGTTACTTTGTGATGGCAGCCCTAGGAACCTAATGCAGCCCTAGGAAACTATTAAATTGGATAATGACATGTAAACAACATTGAGATTAAAGTCGAGTTTCAGTCTTGGCTCTACCATACTTGGTGGTGAATGACCTTCATGGGATTACTAAACCAAAAAGTCTTAATCTGTCATTGAAACTGTTATTTACATCATAGTAGTATTTGCCTCTCCCCTCCTTCCTTCATTGAGCTACCATGTACACTATTACAGGAGCTAAAGAACAAATCCAACCTTTCCTTGAGTTCCCATTCTATGTATACAATCACACCAGGTACTACAATGATTTGCACTTGATACAAACAGAATGTGAACTGATCTCAGGGAATTAAAATGCTCTGAAAAGGGTGAGGTTCAAATGCTTAATGCTAACTAAATTTTGCCATTCACGCTAGTTCAAAGAAAACCAACAGTATCTCCTGAATGCAGATACCTATAAAAGCAAACATGCTACATAGAGGTAAGAATGGCAGGTGAAAGCCGAATATGAACACAGGCAAACATAAGGGGCATTTCCTTAGTAACATAACATATGCCTTCCATGAAAATGAAGAGAGATTAACTGACTGGGTTAATGTAGACTAGCCGCCCATTAGGGGCCACCATCACTTTCCCGAGACTGTCAGTTTCCCACTTATTCACCAACAGTAAGTTCTTTAAACTCAGTAAGTTAAATGCTTGTCCTTTTGCACCCCTTGCCCAAGAGTTTCCCAACAAATTTGACAACATGGGAGTCTTTTTGACAACGCTTTACTTTTTGGTCCAAGTGTATTGACAACCTGTATTAATTTCTTGGATAGCACAGAAGAAAAAGTAAAGTATTTTGATGGCTTTAACCAACTGTCCAAAGATAGAAATTAAGATAGTTATATTGACCCTTCTCTTGGAGGTTCTGGTAGGAAATGAGATCTTTAGAAAATTCATATTAACTTATCTAAACCCCAACAAAAAACTCTAAATTTTTATCAACCTGAAAATTTCACTTGGTTTTTCCAGACTTTCTAGAATTATAACAGTGATGTATCCAGAGAAATGTAATCTTTTGAATAGCAGTTTCTACCTTTATTCCTTTTCTACAATTTTCCTTCAAATTCTGTTTCTGTGAGTTCATTTCAATTAGTGGGGTTAATAGCATGCTAACAGCTGTAAATAAATTAAAGCAGGGAGTGTATGTGAGGTTGTACGTGCTTTTGTGTGTGTATGCAGTACTTTCACATGGTATTCTAGGAACTTTTCTGACCCTAATGAAAACTAATTGTGGTTTTCACAGAACTGCAAAAAATGTGATAAATCTTACATGCAGTAGCTACTTTCTGTAACGAGAGCATATATATTTGTGGGAACACAGCATTATTAAACTCTCTCTCCATTTAGATGAAATAATTCATCTAATCTGTGTTTTCTGTAGAGGTGTTTGCTTTTTATGGCAGTGCCAAAATACCCCCAAATTATTCAAAATTTGAGAAATAGTCTAAAGGTTTTTGCAAAAGTGGTTAAATTAAGACTTCACACCCAAGTTTTGGATTAAAATAAAGCAGTCTACCTTCCTTTTTCTAGCTTCCTGCCCGAAGCATTAGTTTAGTCAACAGCCTCTAGTTTTCTAATAATGTGAAACTTCTTCAAGAGACAAGGAAAGGTTAACAAATAATTTGACAATAGTGGAAACAAATATTAGTTGTTCCCTGCTAGGTTTGTCCCTCAAAAATCTATACTCATACAGTATTTTCTAGGAATTGACACCCAACTTTACACACATGCGTAAAAGTGAGCCTGATTATTCCATCATCTCTGATGAAATTTTCTCTTGAAACTGAGGCACATTAGATTCAGACATTTAGATTATGATCATAATTTATAGGTTTCAATGCTCAACCACTAAATTTCCTCAACAAAGTGTTGTTAATATGAAATTCATCTTATGTCCATACTTTGAAACCAATCAATCACTTCTCACAGAAATTATTTGTATTTTTAAATGTTTGCAAGTAACATCTCTCTCACACACACACACACACACACACACACACACACACACACGATGTCTTTGATGCAATCTACTTCCACCAAGAGATTTACTAGAGACCTAAAACATCAGTGAAGTGACAAAAGGTCTCAATAATAGAGTTTCATTTTACAAACTTATTTTAAGAAAAGGAACACTCTAGAAGCCATCACATAATAAGAAAGAAAATTTTGATTATTAGCTACCAATGATTATCTTCTTGGGAACTAAGATGCTGAGTAGAAACAAAGAAGGTGCGAAAGAAAAAAAAGAAAGAAACTAGGGAGGGAGGAAGACAAAATGTGGGAAAAAAGAGAAACGATCCTGACTTACATCATTTTTATATTTTCGCACTAAAAAGCAAACCTCACGATGCCATCAAATATCCATTCATCAATGTTTTAGTCATTGTTACATGTCCACTCCTGTCCAGTTCCCTCTGCTGAGCCTGGACTGATCTGATGCTGATCTATGCTTGCTTCCATGAGTTAATTTGAATCAGGGCTTCAGGAAAGATACTGGATAACACCATTTTCTTTGGAGTACAGCAGAAAACTAAGTGCTTCCTCTAGAAATATATATAGGACTTTGCTAGAGTCCCTTTATGCTGTTGATCACATGGCTAATAAATGATCATTTCCTTTTCGGGGTCTGGCAAAGACTAACCTGAGTGATAGCACTGTTAAATGCTACTATGCCTTCTCATAAGCATAGGGTTTTCTAGAGGCCATTGTAGATCTAGACACCTTGTGAGTATTTTGTATACTTTCACTTGTTTTCTGTGTATGGCCTTCATGTTTTGCTCTTTGTCTCACGCCGTGAGGACTGGCGATGCTATTTTTTTTCTATTAAATGTAGTGCTTACACACAGAGGGCTGTGAGTAAAAGTCTTCTGCTCTCTGCAGGATGCAGTTCCCCTCTGCAGTTTCTTTTTTTTATCACTGTCCTTGAGAAATAACATTAGCTGTCACCCCTCACGTGAAAGAGGTGAGGGAAAGAAAGCCTCCCTCATTCTCCTGTAGTGTCTGTTTCCTTTCAGGTTTTCCCAGATCATGTTTATGTATTTTCTCTTCTTCTCTGATCTTTTGTGGAGGTCTTGCCCTCCTCACCATTTTCCTGTTTATCCATTTTGTTTCCCAGTTTCTCCTTTCCATTCGGATCTTTATTTCATCAGCCTGTTTCATTCACCTCATCTCACATCTCCACATGGGAATTTCCAATCGCAGACACCCCTTTTTATCCCTGCTCCCTTCAGGCTTCCATTTGATGATAACTTTTGGACAATTTCAAAGTGTTTTTAAACCAACAAGTCTGTTTCTGTGCTACACACACTCTATACTCAGGATCCCCATCTCTCATGATTACATTCTATAATTTATGAGGGCATAATGGGTGAAGCTTTTGCAGAGGCTCCAGAATTAGACACAGCTTTTCCTTCCAAGAAAGTGAATGATAACCAACTCTCAGAGAACTAAAATTTGGAATTAAGGAGAGAATTTGTTTCATATGCATAAAAGCCATAAAGGAAAAGAGAACAAACATTATACCTCACTCTCAAGAAACATGTAATTTTAACAGCCTGTAGAAGCAAGAGTCTCAAATCCACACGAAAGCATGGTGTCGGTTGCCAAGCAACCTAACTGGCCACAGTTTTTCTTTATGTATATATATATATATATTTATATGTTTACATACATATATGTGTATATGTATGTAAACATATAAATATATATATATTTATTTTTCAGCCTTGAGAAATAGAAGACAAAAAATTTATTGAGTAAAGAGGAGTAAACTAATACAGAGGGAGATAAGGGAATTATGAAAAACATAAGGCTTATAAATTACTTATAGCTCTTTAGCTTTCTTTTGCGTTTTTTTTTTTCTGGTTGAATTTTTCTTTTTTAACATCTTTATTGGAGTGTAATTGCTTTACAGTGGTGTGTTAGTTTCTGTTTTACAACAAAGTGAATCAGTTATATATATACATATGTTCCCATATTTCTTCCTTCTTGTGTCTCCCTCCCTATCCCACCCCTCTAGGTGATCACAAACCACCTAACTGATCTCCCTGTGCCATGCGGCTGCTTCCTACTAGCTATTCACCCTACGTTTGGTAGTGTATATATGTTCATACCACTCTCTCACTTCATCATAGCTTACCCTTCCCCCTCCCCATATCCTCAGGTCCATGCTCTCTAGTAGGTCTGTGTCTTTATTCCCGTCCTACCTCTAGGCTCTTCATGACATTTTTTTTTCCTAGATTCCATATATACGTGTTAGCATATGGTATTTGTTTTTCTCCTTCCGACTTACTTCACTCTGTATGACTCCAGGTCCATCCACCTCACTACAAATAACTCAGTTTCATTTCTTTTTATGGCTGAGTAATATTCCATTGTGTATATGTGTCACTTCTTCTTTATCCATTCATCTGTCAATGGACACTTAGGTTGCTTCCATGTCCTGGCTATTGTAAATAGAGCTGCAGTGAACATTGTGGTACATGACTCTTTTTGAATTATGGTTTTCTCAGGGTATATGCCCAGTAGTGGGATTGCTGGGTCATATGGTAGTTCTATTTTTAGTTTTTAAAGGAAACTCCATACTGTTCTCCATAGTGACTGTATCAATTTACATTCCCACCAACAGTGCTAGAGTGTTCCCTTTTCTCTACACCCTGTTCAGTATTTATTGTTTCTAGATTTTTTGATGATGGCCATTGTGACCGGTGTGAGATGACATCTCATTGTAGTTTTGATTTGCATTTCTCTAATGATTAATGATGTTTTTGTTTAACTTCTCTATTAAATAATTTTTATCCAAGTTCATAGAGATAACCTGTACACTAGTATAAACTCTCCCAACCACTTTTAGAAAATATTCTTTATGAGATGTTTTCAGCAAATGAAATTGAAAAGTTCTGAAGTAAAATCCATGTTCTAATAAGGTAAAATGATTTTTATTTAAATATCATTTATGCATTGTGAGTACATCTCACAGGAATGCAGTAGATCAAGTTTTAGACTCATGCACCTACATAAACATACACCTAGATGACTCAGAACAAATGCATGTTCTTGTTAATTGTGGATTATTTGGGGTAACAGCTGTTTATATATGAAATATTTTCTGTATTTAAAAGTTATTTCGGGTATATTTTTTACTATATAGTTAATTGTTCTCTTCTCTGAACTATTCCAGGTCTCACAATAAATAAAATGTCATATACTCTTTATTGTTCTAAGATCCATTTTTTTTCCACATTTAAAAATCTTTGAAATTGGGATATATTTTTATTACTATCATGCAGGCCGATATATTTAACATTTATATATTTTGTATATATTCATTAAAAATGTGATTTTAAAAGACTCTTAAATGTAAAATAATCTTCATTAAATATGAAAGAAAAAAATTTAAGTAACATGAAAACATTGTATAAAGTTAAATTGGAAGCATATTTTAAAATTTCTTAGGGGTAGATAAAATAATTGTGTCTTATTTACAACTGTGTCTAAGATTAAAGAAAAATGGCAGTTTCTAGCTTTTATTGACCAAAATCTTGCACCTAACATTTAATAGCTTGGGGATATTCAATGTCTTGGAATTTATTTTAAACTAATGTGAACCTTAAAAAAAAAATTACCTCTATAATAAATATCTATTTTTTTACATGTCATTCATTACTATGTAAGTTGTGATTTTCATTTTTAATAAAATTAAAACAAATACTTCCCACTCAAGAAATAGCTATTTATCATAACAGATAATAGACTGGAGACTTTCTCTGATCTTGAAGGACATATAAGTCTGTATACCAAGGAGCTCACTATGTGGTGTGGGATTTTAAAATTAGTATTGTCTTATAGCGCAAAGAATTATCACATGAGCTAATTTGACTTTTTTGTGGTGGGTAGATTATGCTTTGACATCATTTTGAAATCCTTTATTTGACCAACAATTTTATTTTCTAGTTTGGATTTTAACAAGTACATTTTTAAGTCCTTAATGTCACAGCTGTCTTTTCAATGGGAAAAATAGAAAATAAAAATCCTCCTACCTAAAAAGTTAATTTTCTTTATTTCTTTTACTATTTAAAGTTTTATTTCTCTTGAATTTTCAAACTGATAATAGTACTTAAAATAATTTTAGATATAATTAGACACTTCTGAAATGAAATCCACCCAGCTCATATTTCCATATCTTTTGTAATAACGAATTTTTAAGAATAATACATTAAGGTACCAACATGAGCTTTATTCATAGTAGAAAGGAGTTGGTCATAGCCCACCATGGACAGACGGCTAATGAATACCTTTACTTTAGGACTCCATGGCTAGTCTCATTCAAAGGGCTGGCTGCTTCCTATTTTTGTATATGACTATTAGCTACCATGGGACAGTGACAATTAGAAGCAGCAGGACCTCCAGGTGTTCCTCTGTAATTAACCAATTGTGAAGTGTTTATATTAGCGATGCATGGAGGTATCTTTTTATCCAATAGTAAATACACTTAGGACATATTATTTCTAAATAAGTAAGCATAATGGCCCATGAAAATAAAAGGAGTATTTGAAAGGAAAAAAAGATGTCAATTTTAGGCAGTCTTCAAAAGAAGCATCAGGGAAATTTTCTGTGAATCACTATGAAATCTGTAAAGCTGTGGAAACAGACCCAGAAAAAAGCAATAGGCCCTGAAGGGTGATAGCCAAAACCTCAGCCAGGGCGTAGCTGACACGTGGATTCACATGGGAAAGTACCACAGTTTATTTTTCACTCTCGTTCAGTTTTAAGTACTTCTGACAATTAAGGAACATAAAAATGAAAAACTGAAAGTGTTTTCTTTTCCTGTTTCTTAGAAACCAAGCATGTTGAGTGGGATTGTTGGTCTCCATGTGACTTTCTGAAGTTAACTGTTTGTAGAAAATTTACTGCTTACCTCTGTGGCTGGGGAGAGAGACCAACGGTAAAAATGAACACCAAAAAGAAATTTGGCTTATGACAAATCTAATATATATATTTGAAAATTTTCAATGTAGAGCTTAATGCAACCGAATGAGAAGAAGCTTCAAACATCACCTCCAGTGGTCTAGATCTAAACCCTAATCATAACTGGTCACTTTGCTTCAGGTTCAAGTTCAATTGGTGGCATTTAAAGATATCAGGGGTGCCCAAGAGTATCTCTACATAGATATCAATGTCTCAGAGCATCCAATATCATCATTTTTTTTTCAGAATCTATTAGACAAATAATTTCAAAAGATTAAATTGGGGTGGGGAGGAAGCCTTACTTTATGGAGGAGGCATTGAACTGTCGAATAATATCTTAATGTATTTAACCAACACAGTTACTTGAGATAGATAGCATACCAATTTTAAAGATTAAGAAACAAACCCTGCAAAGTTAAATAAATATTTCTCACTCACACAGCCAGGGATCTTATTTTGTGGAGTAAACAAATAAAGAACGGAGGTGCTGGTACCAGCTCAGACCCTGGATAGAAGGAAGTGATAATGTGTTCTTTTTTGTGTTGTGTGTCCCACCCCTTCAACTTGCAGAAAATACTGAAAAATAACCCAAGCTAAAGCATTTATATGGAAAATATGTATGTATATTCCCTACTTCATTACTTTAATAAACCATCTGAGCTTTTATTTTCTTTCCAGTGTCACTTGTATATGTGACTGAGGTTGGCCATATTATAAATATGATTTCAATGTCATAATTTAGTTAATTTTCCACTATTCCATCCACATTTTCATTTCTTAAACTCTAAGCTATTCAAGGAAGCTTATACTTTAAATAAAAATGAAAAAATTTAAATATTTGTTGTTGTGTTTAGTAAAATTTAATCCTTTTTTAATAGAACTGACTGAAGAGGATTAAAGACATGAGAAATGAAATGAATATTAAACACTTAGAATAAAAATAAATAGCTTCGTCACTTGAGAGCACAGAGTCAATATATTAAAAATGGCAAAAAAAGAGAGGCATTTCAAAAATTCTTTTCAATTCAACTTCTGCTATAAACTGTTTAAAATGTGATTCGAGGGGACAAAATGTTGCAGAAAAGAAAAGTTTAGGTCAGTGATGCTCTGAGTATTTGTGAGAAAATGATGTCAACTTTTTCAAGTAATTTAACTCAACTAGCAGAGAAAGTTACTTGTCAAATTTTATCTGTGGCTGAATTTACTGGTTGACTGACTTTATTACCCAAATTCAGCAACTGTAGCTGTAGTTTCCTCATATTGATAGTTATTTCTTTGGTAAAATAAGAATATCACAAGCTATAATGACTACTAGTATGACTGTTACTTTTGGCACTATCACTGACATGTCTAGAGTTTTTACCTTGTGACAGGCCTTGTAAAGAATTTTATATAGATTAGCTTTTAAAAACCCTTATACTAAACACATTTAATAGTTACTACTATTATCCTACCTTTTAATTATGAAAATCCAAAGCTGAGGGTGGAATCAAGATTATGAAGGTCTCCCCAATGGCAGAGCCCCTGCCCAACTAATACAGCATAGTAATAACATTCTATCATGTTACAAGCTGAATTATTCAGATAATATTGAGAATAGAGTAATAGTCGCCTCTTCTTTTAGAAGTGACACATAGAGTGCATGCCATGAGCTTTGCTGTCAGACCCATATTTAACCCCTAGGTCTGTCATCTACTATCTGTGTGATTCTATCATGAAATTAAGTTTTCTGACCCTCATAATATCATGGTGCAAAAATTACCCACTACCAACTTTGGCACATGGGAGGAGCAGTATAAACACTTATTGAATAAATTTTTAAAGTCTCTTATATTCCCTTAGGTAGTCAATAAGAAACATCAATCAACTCTGTACCCAACATCTCTATAACCATGACAGTTTTTAGAGGTATTAAATAAGAATGACTATAATAAGGTTAAAAACTAACATTTAGTGTTTAGATGTATGATTTATCACTACTCTTTAATATAGCTGCTATTATTAACTAAGAATTGGAGAAGAACAGTGTTTTTTCCAACGTTGGGGTCAGAGACAAGTAGTCTGTGCGTCTACTGGGGTCACAGGCACCCACAAACATAATAGGAGGGCAGGATACCCAAGGTTGGGAGAAACAATATCACTGCCATTTTTTTCACACTCTTTTCCTTTAAATCAAGATTGCTAAGAGTCCGCAATAAGCGGTTTCTTTATTCCCAACTTCTTATTTGTGACTCAATGCAAAACCTCTTTTCCATTCCACATCTTCACTAAAATTGCTTTTGTCAAGGGGAATCTCATTGATTCTGAAACCACTGGATTCTTTTCACTTTTTATATTTCTTGTACTCTCTTGACGTTTGACTCTCTTCATCACTCTTCATTCGAATCCTCTCTTCTCCTTCCTGAATGCCATATTCTGCTGTTCTTTCTCTAGTGTTCTTGTCCGTTGCCTCTTTATAGACTGTTCCTATTGGTTTGTCCTTATAAGGATAGGGTTCTTTTCTCAAACCTTTTCTTTTTTTTATAACCATTTTTACTGAATTATAGTTAATTTACAATGTTGTGTTAGTTTCAGGTGTACAGCAAAGTGATTCAGTTATACATATATACATATATTTGTGTTCTTTTTCATATTCTTTTCCATTATAGGTTATTACAAGATATTGAATATAGTTCCCTGTACAATACAGTAAGTCCTGTTGTTTACTTATTTTATATGTAATAGTATATATATGTAATCCCTAACTCCTAATTTATCTCTCCCTCCCCACTATCCCCTTTGGTAACGGTAAGTTTGTTTCCTACTTCTGTGAGTCTTTTTATGTTTTGTAAATAAATTCATTTCTATCATTTTTTTAGATTCCACATATAAGTGATATCATATGATATTTGACATTCCACTATATATATATATATATATATATATGCATATATGTATGTATGTGTATATATATATGCATATATGTATGTATGTGTATATATATATATATATATATATATGGCACATCTTCTTTATTCGTTTACCTGTCAATGGACATTTAGGTTGCTTCCATTTCTTGGCTATTGTAAATAGTGCTGCTATGAACATTGGGGTGCATATTTGTTTTCCAGTTACAGTTTCCTCCAGATATATGCCCAGGAGTGAGATTGCAGGATCATATGGTAACTCTATTTTTAGTTTTTATTTTTAAGGAACCTCCATACTATTCTCCCTAGTGGCTGCATCAATTTACATTCCCACCAATGGTGAACTTCTCCTTGTATTGCTACAAGTTCTCCCTAGATGATATTATCCATTTCAGTTGCCCTACCATTTATATTCCAAAATCATTTTCTTTGTCCCAGATCAGTCTTCTCCCTCCAGAGACACTGTATTTGACCACTACTAATTCTTTATTCTTTATTACTCTACACATTTCTAACTCAGTAAATTTCAATCAGAGAGCATGGTTTTCTCTTTCTACTTTTTTTTAATGCCAAGATTCTTTCCTGATGTCCTAATCTTAGTGAACACCTGGTTGTCAATCCTGCTGATCAAACAGGAAAATCAAGAAGCATCCTTGAATCTCTCCTTCAGAATCTACAACCAAATCAACAAAAAGGTACCATCTGGTCTACATCCTTAGTAACTCCTAAATCCAACCATTATTTTCTGATTTCTTTGTTCAAGCCCCATTTTTTGTCTTGTAAGTCTCTTCAGGCAACTCTCCTTCTTGGCCCCAGCTTTGACTTCTCAATCCATTCTCTACTTTGTAGCCATGGTGATCTTCTAAAACACAAGTTTGACATAATCACAATTTTGCATAAACTAAGTGGCTTACATACCCTTTAAAATGAATTGCTAACCTATTGGAATGCTTTGTTTTAATTTTAACTTAAAATCTCATTCTTGTCTACCTCCTTAAATGACATTTTTGCCACTCCTTAACACATTTTCTGCTCCTCTGTCCTGTCACCCAGGATGACTTGTCATTACATGAATTATTTGTGCTCACTTGGCATAGGTCCTCTCTGGAGGCCTAGGCTGCTCTTTTAACCAACAGTGTCTGCTCCTTACCTAACCTCCTTCATGGGCTGAGCTTACTTCAACTTCAGAGTTTATCAGGGTCATTCTGTTCCTTCTTCCCTGAGGGTTTTTCTGACTCTTCTCTCCAGAACCAGGACAAAAGCTGCTTTGCTGTGCCAAGCCTCTTCCCTCACAGCACTCATCATTTGATATTGGAATCATCTCTTCCTGCTTCTGCCTCTGACCTGCAAGCTCAAGGGTAGGACATCCATGCTGTGGTTCTTTGTATCATCAGCATTGAGCAGAGTGTTTGGCATAGAGCTGGGCTCAACAAATGTCTGTGTAATGAATGAAAGAATGAATGTGCTAAAGAAATTACCCAGTGACATCTGAACAGGTACAAGCCATGCAAAGATACAGAAAGTGCACTGATTAAGGGATTAGCCTCACTAAATCACGAAGTTAGAATCGTTCTTTGGAAGAAGTATATACTATGTCACAGAGTAGAAGGGAAAAGAGCAGATAGCAGGAAAGAATAATGGCTGGAATAAAGGCAGAGAGAGGAAAGAGAGTCACTGGCTCAGCTGTAGTGGCCAAGATGCTCACAATTACAAAGACATCAGAAGATGTAGAAAGATATTTATTCTTAATTAATTCCTATAAAAACGAATCCTGTTCATTATGCTCATCAATAAACACCCTCGGCTTTGTAAAAGAGATTCTCAATAAATACTAAGCCTTGAATCTCTTGAAGATCTCTGGCCACACATTCCTGCTGTGAACGCTGTTTGCGTGTAATATTTCCTAAAGATGGCATGTTGAATAGCATACTCTAACCCAATGGGATGAATCATGTGGATATTTAAAACAAACAGAGCATGCTATTATATAAAATTCTTATGCTACTTTTGCTCATACCCAGCTTACAGACTTTAAAATCCAAGGAGAAGAAGCACAAAACCTATTCAAACCTATTCTAGGACACTTCATTAAAAGCAGATAAGTCAACCAATCCCTATAAATTAATGCATCTTCTGTTACCATAAAAGGGTTCTCCTTTTTCTATCATCACTCTCTAATCCTAGAAATACTTCCCAACTTGATGTGAGAGGTATTCAACTAAAAGTTGTAAAAACAGCCTCTCCTCCATGTCTCCCTTCTATTTGATTATTTTAGGAAAAAGAAAGTCCATGTAATGCCCCATTCTCTTAATTTCTTTGGCTGACCTCCAAAGAGTAGCTGTCAGCTGGTGTTAGCTAAATAAGTATGAGCCATGGCCCATGGCCCGTTTATTGTCAGTCACTTGGATGGGAATATGCCTCCTGTATTAGCATTGCTGAACGTCAGGAATAGGGACCATCAATATAATTTTCTACAGTCTGACACCCAAAGACTGAGTAAGGACATCAGGAACTGTTATAAAAACAGACACGCAAAAAAAACCCATGGATATACTCTCTACGTTTAAGAAGCATTGTATTCAGATACAATTAAATCTCTCTTTATCAAGGAAGTCTTTTATGATTAACCTCATCTGCCATCTCTTACTTGGCAACCTCAACTTGTATTTACTTATGTTTAATATTTTCATTGTTATTGTTTAATATGTTGCTCTGTTAATGTAGTCTTCATTCATATGTGTGTTTGTGTGTCTGTATATGTGTGTTCTGTCTCCTCATTTAGACTGTCAGCTGATTAAAGATGAGATTTCTGCATTATCTTTTTGTGTCCTTTCTCAGCTCTTTCTAGAGTACCACATCTACGTTAATTTTGAGTATATGCTAAATAAAAATAGAGAAATAGTCTTGCTTGTGATTCTCAGATACGCTCAGTTCTATAAATTATCATAATATTGTTTTCTTCCAATCGCCTAAACAAAAAGAGCCTGAGGAAGACATCACACAAAATTTCTCAACCTAGAGATCATCCTTCTGAAATAATCTGAATGTATCATCTTTATCTGTAGCCATAAAAACATGGATGTAAGAATAAATATAATTTTATCAAAAAAGAGTAGTATCTACATTTAGTTTTATACAATTATTTTTTTCATTTATTATAAATTTTATTATGAACAATTGAATTTTTGATTATAAAATTGTGATTAGATATTTATTATACAGGAACTTATACCTTTCTGAATTTCCCCCATCAAATAAATGCACATAGTACTGTGTCACAAAGGAATCAATTCACATCAACAAATATAGCTTCAAAGTTGCAAGAAATTATGAATTTTATTCAAAAATCTATCAATGCCTGGGAGAAAAGAGTAACAATTTCATTTAGGACATCTTGCAAAGTGAAGCAAAGTTACATCTGCCTAGACCTCTAAAAAAAAACGATAATAAACCAAAAAAAGTATTGATTCAATCTTTTAAATATATAGAGACACAGGAGCATCTAAAACATAATGGTTTTTAAATGCAAACTTAGTTCTTTAATATGGGATGATCACACAACCCGGATTGCCTCTGGCAATCCTGGTTAAGACTTTTTAACATTTGTTCTAGACTTTTCATTTTTCACTTATTTTTTGTTGTAGTTGTTCTTACTGCTGTTGTTGTTATTAACCATTGTCCTAAAATAGGTCAGGCTGAGTTTAGTAGATCTCCAGTTAATGTTAAATCTCACCCAGTAATGTGGGAGACATATACATAGCAAAGAGATGTCTCATTTTAATACATCTTTTTTTACCCTAGTCTGATACAATGTGGTCATGCCAGGTGCTTGCTGATAAAATTAAGTGCATCCAAGAGTGGCTAGGGACACTTCACTGCTTCTGGTCTCTGGTGAAAGTAAGAGAAATGTGTGATGCTGCCACTGACCCCGCTGGCCATGTGATACACCAGCCAGTTGTGCCTTGGCTGATGCCACTGCCAATGAGAGCACAAAGCTGCCAGGAGCCAGGTCAGAGGGCAAAGCAGAAAATGATAGATTCAAGTATATCTGATATGTATGGGGAGAAAATAGAGGCTTAGAAGTTCTAACTCTTACACAGAGCAGTTTCTTGTCACATATTGTATATTTTAAAATCTACATTCATTTATTTATTTTATTTTTGATTATAATTTTATTTTAAAATTTCGCAGTAAGTCATCTTGGATTTTGAATCTCCATTTTCAGAGAAACATGGTGATGCACAAAATGCTCCTTTCATCAAATGTGGAAAGTGTTTGGTCACTAATTCTTTACATATTTTTCTGTCACCCTTATCTCCTTAAAGAATTCCAATTACATGTACATTAGGCTACTTGAAATTGTAACATATCACTTATATGTGGAATCTAAAGAAGCTAAACCCATAGAAAGAGAGGCTAGAATGGTGGTTACCAGCGTCTGGAAGTGGGGGAAATTGAAGATGTTGGTCAAAGAGTACAAACTTCTAGTTATAAGATGAGTGAGTTCTGGGGATCTAACATACAGATAGTACTGTTAATAGTGCTGTATTATAATCTTGAAAGTTGCTGAAAGAGTAGATTAGATTTTAAATGTTCTCATCACAAAAAAAAAAAGAAATGCTAATTATGTGACATGATAGAGATGTTAGCTAAAGCTATGACATTAATCATTTTGCAATTATAAATATATCACATCAACACATTGAACAGCTTAAACTTACACAGTGTTTATATCAATTATATCTCAATAAAGCTGGAAAAAATATAGACTCACAAATAGTAAATATATCTTGAAAAGAATGTTTTAATTTTCAAATTTTATAATTGCACTTTGGAAATCCTAACTTTTAGAAAAAATTTTGTGATATGGCCCTACGTTTACTTGAATGAATTTATATTCAACATGGGAATAGAATGAAATTGACAAGGTCTACAATTTTACAGCAACTGGATTTGGTGAATAATTCAAACAAATCACAAAATAAGGACAATTCATTTGATGAGCTTTGTAATGCAAAAATATTTGTCAGAAAAGGTATTTTGAATGAAGTATAAAAGATAGAACATGAAAATATTTGGGCTAAAGTAGTCACACGTTTCAGTATAGAAAAAAAAGAACATTAAGATGCCCTCTATTTAGTAGTATTTTCTCTGAGTTTATGAAGTGCCTCAAATTCTATAAAGTATTTCTTATTTTAAAATATGATCCACAGAGAAAAGTCAATTGGAGGTATCGAGAACTTTAAATTATGAAAATAAAAGGCAATTTTGAAAAAGAAAATTTTATATAGAAAAGACTCCATTGGGGAAAAAAATTCTTTTTTACTGAAATATATCAATGACATGCTATGAGAGACAGATATGATTAAGAAAACTGGATAGAGTATGTAAAATATTTACTAAACATCTTTTTGTTTATTTTAATTATTAATATTCAGATAGTCAACATACTTTTAAAAAATTGTTTTATTGTACAATACATGAAATATATTTGCAGAAAGAATTTTTGTTTTGAAAATAGTTTCTGATTTAGAACTATTTTATAGGATGGTCATTTAGTAAATATTTCAATGTTTTATGATTTTAATTATTTTCAGCATAGTCTGCCATCCATATAATTGCATTGTTTGAACAGTAAATTACATAACATTCTCACTCTCAGACCTACATGTGAAGCCTCAGGTGGTTCTGCTCCCCACAATGTGTACTCGCTGTTGCCTTTCTGGTTCAACCTGGGCTGCTACTGCTCTCAGGAAAGAAATGGCCCAGGGGTGGCAAAGCCAGAGAACTGTAGCCTTCTGTCCTGAACTCTGAAATGAGGGTAGGGCCTGTTGAGTACTGCAGACTTTTATAATGACTTTAGACATTCCTCCCTCCCTCCCCCAATTATCAAGTTTTTCTGGAAAACATTTGATGCCTCATGATCAGGGAATTAAGAAAAGGGGGTTAAATCCTGAAGACACACACTAGTTAAATGCTTGTTAAGACTTTGTGACTTTGAGCTATGACTATCAAGTATCTTCTCATTTAATATTTGAAAGAAGACTTGAAGTACCCAGGAAAACGGTGACATGGGGAGATCTGTGAGAACACATCCATTTTTTCAATTGGCAAACACTGAAATATGTCTTCATTATTTTTTTAAAAAAGAACATATTTCTAACACAAATCTGGCAAACAGATACACACGCACATTATGTGTCTTCTTTTGCATTGAATATAAGTGATAAAATTTTAAATAATATATAAACAAAGTAAAGTAAATAATTCCTAAAAGTAATCCACCATCTCAACCAAGCAGGATTTATTCCAGGAAAATTCAAATATGGCTCATTTGTCTAAACTATGAATATATATATGTCATTAAGAGATTAAAAATGCATATCTGACCATCATTTAAGAAAACCCAGATTTAATACTCATTCCTGACTTTGTTTAAAATTTAAAACTTAAAAAAAAAGAAATAGAATATTTAAATAATGCATAATACCTATCTTTAATGAAAAATCTATGTTATACTTAACTGTGAATCACTAGACTCATTTCTTTTAGAGTCTAGAAACAAGCTACATGGTTATTATCCTTCAATACTTTTTAAGTGAAATCTGCTAAGTAAAATAGCACATAAACTAGAAAGAAGAGGAGATTTAGTTATTGTATAGAAGGAAATAAATTTTTCTTTAATTGCACTGTGAGATTAATATAAATAGAAAATATAAAGGATTAAATTGAATGATCCCCCTAATTACTAAGTAATTTCTAAGAATTAACAATATAACTAATAAATATACATAAGGAAGAAATAAAATAGCTTATTCATCTGAAATCATGTTAAACCTCATTAGAAACCACACAGAGATAAACAGGAATTAAAATGACAATCAATTGCTACATGTTCCTAGAAGTAGCAAGAAAATAAAAGAGCTCAATGTTCCATTGCCAGCAAAGTCCTAGTGAGGCTACTTACTACTAGTGGTAAGTTGATACATTTGTCACCGATACACTTACACAAATATGTAGAAGGGGATAATTTTAAATATAAAGTGCGCTTACTTTCCTCCTTCCTTCTTTGAATTCTTTATCTTTCTTCCACCATCTGGGTATCAGCCTTCATTTTTGGTGCACAATGCCTCATCCTGGAAGACAAAAGTCAACTGAAATGCTGAGAGAAGGTTTTAAACTTACTCTCCCCCACCCCAACAGTCTTATAATAAGTGTTATTTTCTTTGCCAACACTTATTGGAAGATCATGAGCCAAAGCCAGAAGGAACAAAACATAAAGGATTTAAAATTAAGTATAAAGCAGCAGAAAAAGGCAAGGTAGGACATAAGCAGAGTCTCCTCTTCACTGGGAAATATGCTACATGTTCAGTCAGATGGTGAGAGGGTGGTGCTGTGCCCAGGTTTTAGACACTCTCTGAGCCTCTGAGTTATTGGTCCATGCCTATCTTCAGGGGTCTTGGCCTTAGAGGGTGATATGGCAATATAAAAGATGAGAGGGTGTGGAGAGAAGGGAACCCTCCTACACTGTTGCTAGGAATGTAAATTGGTGCAGCCACTATGGAGAATAGTATGGAGGTTCCTTAAAAAACTAAAAATAGAACTACCGTATGATCCCACAATCCCACTCCTGGGCATATATCCAGAGAAAAACAGGGTCCAAAAGGATACATGTGCCCCAATGTTCATTGCAGCACTATTTACAATAGCCAAGATATGGAAGCAACCTAAATGTCCATCGACAGAGGAATAGATAAAGAAGGTGTGGCACATATATGCAATGGAATATTACTCAGCCATTAAAAAGAATGAAATAATGTCATTTGCAGCAACTTGGATGGACCTAGAGGTTGTCATACTGAGTGAAGTAAGTCAGACAGAGAAAGAGAAATATCGTATGATATTGCTTCCATGCGGAATCTAAGAAGAAATGATACAAATGAACTTATTTACAAAACAGAAGCAGACTCACAGACTTAAAGAACTAACTTACAGTTACTGGGGGGAAGAGTGGGGGGAAGGGATAGTTAGGGAGTTTGGAACTGACATGTACACACAGCTATATTTAAAATGGATAACCAACAGGACCTACTGTATAGCACAGGGAATTCTGCTCAATATTATGTAGCTACCTAAATGGGAAAAGAATTTGAAAAATATGTATAACTGAATCACTTTGCTGTACACCTGAAACTATCACAACATTGTTAATCAACTCTACTCCAATACAAAACAAAAAGTTAAAAAAAAAAATATTTCCTAACAGTAACCCTCTAATAATTTTTGGGATATTTGAGAACAGTTCTATCTTGTACTTTATTACTCAAAAGGTGGCCTGCAAAGGGCTCCAGGCCTCTAAGAGTAGACTTGCAATCTGCATGACGGTGAGTCCTGTCCAAGGCAAGGGTAGCTAGGGTGGTAGAGAGATTGGGTGGGAGTGGCAGAGGTTGGAAGGGGTCTCTGCAGACGGGACTGAGGGCAGTCCAGAGAGGTCTGATCTGAATGTGGTTCCTGGAATTTCTAAACCCCCAGAGAGTCAGGGGGATGGGGGTAAGCTTAAATCCATACTCAGAGAGGAACTAGGGTTCAAGAGACTGGAGAGAATGCAGACAAGGTGCCCAGATTCATGGATCATGTGACCAGAGGGAGCCTAGAGAGCCCAGACATAGCAAGAGCTCCCTCAAAACAATCTACACCACAGCAGAGACCAATGGGAAGAAGAGCCGTTGGTTCAAACACCCACTTGTTGATATCAGGGAGACTTGAGTGTCTCCCAAATTACACCCAAGGAAGAAGATAAGCATCGGGCCTAAATCTAACTCAATATTTATTTTTAAAAACAGACATTATTTCTAAAGTAGAAATGAATGATGACCTTGAATTGTATGATTTTTTTTTTTTTTCGGTACGCGGGCCTCTCACTGTCGTGGCCTCTCCCGTTGCGGAGCACAGGCTCCGGACGTGCAGGCTCAGCAGCCACGGCTCACGGGCCCAGCCGCTCCGCGGCATGTGGGATCTTCCCGGACGGGGGCACGAACCCGTGTCCCCTGCATCGGCAGGCGGACTCTCAACCACTGCGCCACCAGGGAAGCACTGAATTGTATTATTTTTTTAAAATGTCTATCAGTATAAAAAGAGGTTGGTGAGTTGCACTGATTTCAGTTATAGAAAAAGTAAGTTAAACCTTTGCTCTGTTTAGTTCAAAATTTATAAGCCTGAGATTTATGAGCCTAATAGCTTTTAAAGTCATACTCACTAAGCAGCAGTTTTGTGAGGCACTGTGATGGTATATAAAACGTCTTAAAACTTAGGAATTTTGCTCCTTGTAATGTTAAAAATATAGTTTTGGGGACTTATGTAGAAGAATGTTCATTAAGCTATTAACTATAATAGAGGGAAATGATGCACAACTTAAATATCTATGATAGAGGAAAAAGTAATATTTTAATACAGATACTAGAAATTATGTTTTGTGAAAATATTTAATGGAATAAAACTGCTAACAATACAATATTCACTATGTAAACAGAATACCAAAAAGGTGGTTGGAGGAAACTGTTATTTTTTATACTTTTAGTATGCTTGAAATATTTAAAATATTCAATATTAAAAAAAAAAACTTACTATATGATCACATAAAACTCCTGGAAGAAAACATAGGCAGTACCCTCTTTGACATCAGTCTTAGCAATATTTTTTTGGCTATGTACCCTCAGGTAAGAGAAACAAAAGCAAAAAATAAATAAATAAATGAGACTACATCAAACTAAAAAGCTTTTGCACAGCAAAGGAAATTATCAATAAAATGAAAAGGAAGCCTACTGAATGGGAGAGACCATCTACAAAAGCTATATCTGATAAGGGGTATTGTCCAGAATATACAAATAACTCATACAACTCAACATCAAAAACCAAGCAATCAGATTAAAAAATGGGCAGAGAACCTGAATAGACATTTTTCCAAAGAAGACATACAGATGGCCAAAAGGCAACTGAAAAGGTGCTCAACATCGCTAATCATCAAGAAAGTGCAAATCAAACCCACAATGAGATATAATCTTATACCTGTCAGAATGGCTATTATAAAACACAACAAATAACAAGTATCGGCAGGGTTGTAGATAAAAAGGAACTCCTGTGCACAGTTGGCAGGAATGTAAATTGGTGCAGCCACTATGAAAAACAGAATGGAGATTGCTCAAAAATTAAAAATAGAACTACCATACAACACAGCAATTCCAATTCTGGGTATTTATCTGAAGAAAATCAAAACACCAATTCAAAAAGATATATACACCCCTGTGAAGCAAACTAACTGCCCATCAATAGATGAATGGATAAAGAGGATTGTTTTACACACACACACACACACACACACACACTCACACACATATATAATGGAATATTATTCAGCCATAAAAGAGAATTAAATCCACATGACAACATGGATGGACCTAGCTGGTATTATGTTAAGTGAAATAAGTCAGAAAAAGACAAATACTACATGATTTCACTTATATGAGGAATCTAAAAAACAAAACAAATGAACAAAGATAACAACACAGAAACAAAGTCATAGATACAGAGAACAAAAGTTGGTTGCCAGAGGGGAGGAGAGTGAGGGGGGATAAGTGAAATTCATGAGGGAGATTAAGAGCTACAAACTTCCAGTTACAAAATAAATGAGTCACAGTGGTGAAATATACAGCTTGGGGAATAGAGTCAATTATAAAGTAATATCTTTGCATGGAGGCATGGTAGCTAGACTTATTGTGGATATCATTTGGTAATGTACAGAAATAATGAATCGCTATGTTGCGTACCAGGAACTAACATAGTGTTGTAGTCAATTATACTTCAAAAAATAAATAAATCAAAAAAGTCAGAGAAAAAATAGATCAGATTTGTGGTTACCAGAGGTGGAGGATGGGGTGAGAGGAATTGGATGAAGGTCAAAAGGTACAAACTTTCAGTTATGAGATAAATAAGTGCTAGGAATTGTGTAGAACATGAGTTATATAAGTAACATTGTATGTTATATATGAAAGTTAAGAGAGTAAATCCTAAAAGTTCTCATCACAATGAAACAGATTTTTTTTCTATTTCTTTTATTTCATATCTCTATGAGATGATGGATGTTCACTAAGCTCACTGTGGTCATCATTTCATGATGTATGTAAGTCAAGTCATTATGTACATCTTAAACAGTGTTATATGTCAATTATACCTCAATGAAACTGGAAGGGAAAAATAGATGTACTATATAATCACATTTTTCAAATTAAAACATGTAATATTATCAAAGAGATGTATTTTCTGTTGTGAAAACAAAATCTGGTATAACCTGTGGTTTTTGTGACTATGGACTCTACATCTGAAACATATTTCCATGGTTGCTTGTTTTAAGGAAATTATTTGACATAGGTTTACCAAATCTCAACTCAATTCCCAGATTTTTCTGGTGAGTTTACACAAGTGAAGCCCATATTTACCTTCTCTTTCTCTAAGTTCCCAAGGTATACCCTGTCTGTTTCACTCAGTCTGGCATTGAACCATATACAGGTAGCCCGGTTACCTCACTTGGTCAAATATGGGCAGCTTGTCACCGCTGCTCAGTTGTAGGCTGCTGAGGTTCAGACTAGAGCAAAGCTTGGAGCAAGAGATCTTCGATTTTGACCTGTATGTCTTTTCTCAAGCTCCAAACTCTGTCCAGCATTGTGGGTCAGAGAGTAAATACTTAATGCTAAGGATGTGTATTTTTAATTTAGTGTATTTGTGTGTATGTGTGTGGTTGTTTTCTATCTGCCTCTATTTCAACAAAGTATTTTGCCAGATATCCTATAACTTCTTGCACTGACTTACACATAAATGTCATAGAGAATTAATTATATTTTTCAGTAAACCAACACAGTACTCTCCCCTGGCAGAAGGAAAGTTCTCCTTTCCGAGGTGGAGGCTCAAACAGATTAATCATCTTCTTCAACCCCTTGTTCTAGAACATTGCCTGTGAGGCCCTCCAGCTGAATCATTCTACACTTCAGTTAAAAGGGAGTATTTTTAAGTTTCCTTGTGTATGAGCTCAAAGGTACCCTGGGCTCTACGTACAATCAGTTTTTCTACAAATACTGTCCATTGATTAAGGATTCCATCATGGAAACTAGTGGTCTCCTTCCAGGACGTGGAAGTAGGTACTGTTTAGATACAGAGGAGATTTTCCTTACAGACTTTCCAATGGCATGGCCTTTTAGAAATAGAAGGTTATTTTGGAGGAATAAAATCATTCTATCTGTCTCGCTAGCTAGATAGTTACCTTTTATGCCCCACCCTGGACCATTTGAGAGTAAGTTGAAGACAGTTCCCCTTTTCCTTTAAATACTTCAGTGTGTATTTTTAAAAATAAGAGCATTCTCTTACATAACAATGCAAATATAAAAATTAGAAAATTAGCATTGTTGCAAAATTATCACTGATCTTATATATTCTAGTCTATATATCTATCCTATATATCTATATAGATATATCCATATATCATTATTTATACCTATATTCTAATTCTGGGAAACCTGTACAATGGACCCCCAATTTCCTGCCACATTCAATAATGGAAATGTTGATCCTAAACTTCAGATAATAAATTGAGTTACTCAATGAACACCAACCATATATTCTTTTTTTTGTTTTTTGCGGTATGCGGGCCTCTCACTGTTGTGGCCTCTCCCGTGGCGGAGCACAGGCTCCGGACACGCAGGCTCAGCGGACCTGGATCACGGGCCCCGGCGCTCCGCTGCATGTGGAATCTTCCTGGACCGGGGCACGAACCCGTGTCCCCTGCATCGGCAGGCGGACTCTCAACCACTGTGCCACCAGGGAAGCCCGACCATATATTCTTAATGAATCAAAAAGGTGGACTCAGGCATCCTTTCTACCTACATTCCAACAGTCACAGCTAACAAATGTATACACGCACACACACACACACACACACACACACACACACACACACACATATATATATATATCCAATTGTCCTGATAATGTCCTTTAGAGTATTTATTTTATTTTATTTTTTGGTCCAGGATCCAGTCCAGGGTTACTCATTGCATTTAGTGTCATATCACTTTCATCACCTTTAATGTGGAATTGTTCCTGTGTCTTTCTTTGTCTTTTAAGATTTCACCATTTTTGTAAGGAAAAATCAAGTCATTTTTAAAAAAGGATATACTCCAGAATTACAATTTCTCTTTAATAAAATGTTACCCACATGAATTTTGTGAAGGAGCCTCAGTTATGATCACTGCAAAAGATAAGAGATCATAGACGTGAGTTTAAAAGTTTCTAGATTCGTTGTGATCTGTCCTCTAGAGTGTGGGACAATTTTAATTTCCATGTGGATACATGATATTTGCAGTCAATACACCGACAGCTTCCAGGGTGATGGTGTTAGAGACAGAAGGAGGAGGAAGAGATATTGGGGAAAAGAGCAAGAGGAAAGGAAAGAAGAAAACAAGCAGGGGGCAGAAGTAGAGAAGGAAAGAAGAAATAGTGTCATTTTCTTAACAAAACCTCAGGAAGGCTTATCAGATTTACTTATCTAAGAGCTATCCTAGGGTGTTTCCACTGTTGAAGATACATTCAACAAACATGCTGAAAGTTCTTCCTTTTCCCGCCAAATAAATGTCGCCAAATTACAATCTTCCAGGTCTTCCCAAAATACCGCAGGGAAGAATATTTCTCTTGGATATTCACTTTACATCAGGAACTCCTTGTTATATTCTTTTGTGGCAAATGCAGGTGCCCTGGAGATTTACAAACCTGCTGTAAAAAAAAAAAAAAAAAAGGGTATCTTGATTACTTTTCACGAGTTTTAGGAAATACTAATGGAACTATACCTGTGCTTTGAGAAATGTAAAGTTCCCATGCAACAATACCAGGTAAAATTCGTTTAGGAAACACTGGAATTTACGAAGACCTCAGTGGTTTATTGGAAAATATTGTTGTTGGTATATTATTAAAATGTGTATATTAAAAAACAGTTGTTGGCATTTTACAAGTCACCTGGAATCATGGTAAAACATCTTAATAAGTCAAATTGGTTAAATTCATTTCAGTGACACAGTTCTGTGTTCTCCACAGGAAGATAATTAAAGCATTCTCTTGACTGGTGGGACAGCAGAGAGAACAAAATATCTTTAATAATTTAAAGATAAGTGATGAAATAATTTTAATTTTGCCCTACCTCTGTTGCTTTCTCGCATTATGCTATGAGTCTTTTAGTCAGGGTCAAGACTGGGCCAGTGATTCAGTTCTTTGCGTCAAGGAGTAAACATGTTCCAATAATCACTGAGAAAAATTAATTTTATACGGAGAATGGTTCTGAAAGAAATATCTTTTTACCTTGTTCTTCTTACATTTCTTAACTTTTTTAGGAGTTACTTAGACAGTGAATAGTCATTTTGTTACAAGATGTTATTTCTCAGCAGAATATCTCTTGAGAATTGCACTTAAGATGCAGTAATTATTTTTGTCATTTTCATATGAATCAGTAAAATACAAATTTAGTGTTACCAACATGGTGCTGTGGGCAATTAAAAAGACAAATGTTATTGATAGCTAAATTCTGAAAACTTTTTTTTTTAATTCTGCACTGTTTATAAGATTTCCCTGTGCTCACAGTATCCCTGATATGCAACTGTAAAAATATTGGCTCAAACCTCTTTAAGAATTGCTTTGTGGATCCCACTGGTGGATATAATGACCTCTTTCACCTTGTCAAAAGGACAAACTTGTCAAGCTCACAGTGGTCAGTACTTTGAAGATCATCCTTGAAGCCCAGAAACATGAACCAAGCAGGGATTCTGGACTACAGGTGCTGAGATGCACGGGCTGGACAGAGTCATATAGTATCAGGACTCATGAACTGATCAAGGATGAAGGGACACTGGGTTTCTGAAGCTGAAGCCCACTTAGATTTCTCCTGTATCACTTGATATGAGCAGAGACTTAATTCTTTGAAGTCCCTGATTTAAGGAACCGAAAAGCAAAGGAATCCTTATGCTTGATCTTATCCTTGTTATTAAAAGAAGTAGAGGAGATAAAACACCTTCTATTTTTATCGACTGATGTATTGGAGGGTCAGTATTTTAGTCCGTTCATCTGTGTTTTGCCCTCTGCCCTGATTCCAAAGTTCTCATTCACTTCTGATTAGACTATCAGTTAATTCGCTGATATATCCTTTAACTGATTACAGTTAACTCTTTCCAATTTGAAAGAGACTTTGTTTTATTTCAATTGACTTATCATCATCCTTCATTTTACCCTCCAATTTAATTAAGAATGCCACATAAAAAAAATCTCAGAAAACGTAC
This sequence comes from Neophocaena asiaeorientalis asiaeorientalis, assembly GCF_003031525.2. Taxonomy (NCBI): domain Eukaryota; kingdom Metazoa; phylum Chordata; class Mammalia; order Artiodactyla; family Phocoenidae; genus Neophocaena; species Neophocaena asiaeorientalis. The sequence continues at coordinate 3,492,227 of NW_020175672.1, forward strand.
TGAAATAAATTAATCTAGTTTTATATCCTTTCCAAAGTAAGTTAGTAAGAAATCTGTACCATCTTCCTCTCCAAGCACAGTTTATCCTCTAATGTCCCTCAAAAACAGTTTCCTTTAAGAGATGAAATTCTTTTTCTTTTTTCCTTCCCTACTCAGATTCACTTCGTGCCACCAAGGTTCTAGAGGGTATTGATTGAAATGCTTTTGCACATTACAGAATTCCAGTGACCTTCTGAAAATTTCTGCAAATTTTCAAGGCAAGAAAGGGTTGCGGCTTATGGTCCTCTCTATCTTTGAGCTGCTTTTCCTGCTTAATCCTTTTAGTTCTTGAATCTTATTGCTGTCCAGTGCAAGTTAATTCCATTTTTCAGGCTATCGATAGAAATGGAATAGTCAATCCTCCTCCAACAAATACTTCGCTCTCACATGATATTTGTGTGAGGTAGCTACATTTACTGAAGGTTTGAAGAGTTGGGGATATTTATACTACAAATATGCTAACAGTATCACAGTATTGAACACTACGTTTAAAGCTGCAATATTCAGCGTTGTACTTCTCTGAAACGAATTCCCTCACCCTTCTCATTTTCTTCATGACTCTGACCTGTCTCCACACTACTATTCATTTTTTTAATATAGAAACATTCATGGATCTTTTTTATTTATCTCTGGTCTACACATCTCCATGGGAGCCTCAACTCCTATCCCAAATGGCTTATTATCATTCATGAACAATGGCTTATTTTCCTTTAAAAAATTTTTTTAGGGTTATTTTCTTAAACAAGTGTATTTCGTCTTTAAAACACATGTTAGGAAATGAATGTTAACTATGAAGAGATTTTAAAGAACACTTTAACTTCCTTACATATGGTCAAAGACCCCGATTACCAATATTAACGTGGTTGTAGCTATGTTTACCTTTCACTACAGACGTCATATTTAGGTTAGCTAAAATATAGGTTGAAACTAAACAAAAAAAGAGTAGTTTGTATTTCTCCTTATATCTTTCCCTTGACTTTCAGCCCGAAGGTCAGCTACAGTCTTCATTTCCAGCAATGTCTCTGAGCTCACAGTCAGGTGTAGCGACAGTATAACTACCAGCATCAGTATCAATAACCTCCCTGGGAGCACAGCAAAACTGTCCTCTTACCTTTGGGAGGACTCGGAACCTTTCAGGTATTTTTAAGTTCAAATAAATGTTGTGAGAAAAGCTGAGGATTCTGGAAGCAAACCTGTCTTCTTGAGACAAAGGCAATCAGCAGAGATGATCTGCCTTTAAATGGTACCTGATTCCCCCTTCACCCCTTCCCATCCATGTTTTAATTGTGCTGCTGTTTCCCAGAATATTGTGTGTTTTCCAAGAACACCTGACATTTGCTACTGCAACTGATAGTATTTACATTTTAAACAGTGTGTTATGATGTGATAACTACTGATAAACCACCAATGGAGTGGAGAGTACTTTTATGCAACCACTCTTATACATTTTGCCCATAACGCTTGAGCGCGTAACTAAGTCCTATCTCTGCATCTAGATACTAGTTATGGTTCCCTGACACTCAGCTATTAAGTATTGGGACTAATAGCTCAACTGTAACTCTGTATGTCAACCACCTGGAATAAATTTTATTATGGTGATAGCTTCCATTTCTCCAGTTAATCTTCAACTTTTAGTTAAAACTTCCTGAAACTAATGATTTTGTTTAGAAAATTCAGTTCCATTGGGTAGATTAGTAGAGTGATACCGGGAAAATTACTTAATCTCTGGAAGTCTCAGTTTCTTCATCTATAAAATTGGTATAATAAAGCAGGTTTCTTAGGACAACTGTATGTGTGAAATCAAAGCATATATGTAAAGCAAAGGTCACTAATACAAAAGCCCCCAGGTTTGTCACATAAATAAGCAAATCTGGATGAGTATTAGAAGATAAAAATTTGCAGGGCTGTTAGACACCTGCAACAGAAAAAGGTATTCAAACACAAAATTTGTCTTGCCCACACAAAATATTAAGGAAGAAAATCTGGCCACAAATGACCTGTTATTTATAAAAATATTTAGCTTCGAAAATGTTTTCTCTTTCACTTGCATTTTCCTTCTACCTCCTGCCTTGATATATAGGTGACCCCAGGCCTATGAGTGGTAATTAAAGTGAAAAATAAAGATGGCTATAACATTTTCTGTGTTCTTAAAGATCACTGATCTGCCTGGGGAGACACATAGCAAATGCAATATAACCAGGCAAGAGCCATAATGAAAATTGAAGAGCAGCAGAATATGTCACCCCAAATTATGACTGTAGGACTTAAGGACATGCTGTTCCCAAATATGCCGTTTTGGTATGTTGATTGTTTTGAGCTGTAGACACTTGGAAAACCGCAGATACAGGGAGAATTTTTCTCTGAGCTCTTATCTGTCTAAGGACAGATCTTCCAAAGGGAGCTAGCTGATTTGTCATAAATCTTCTCCCTGGGGGTTTCATCAACCAGGGAAGACTGATGCACTTATCCCAGGAGAGGGTACTGGAGTACAACACCACACCAGACCTACATCTCATGACCCATTCATCTTTCCTAAAAAATCACCAACTCTCCCCTAAAAGGCCCATATTCCCCTTCCCCTTTCCCTATTAAGATGATATTTATCTCTAAATTCTAAAGCCACTTCTAGTTTCTCTCAGGTGTTCATGAGGCATACATGTTAATAAACTTGGTTGTTTTTCTCTTGTTTATCAATCTTTTATTACAGGAGTCTCAGCTAAGAACTCAGAAGGGTAGAGGAAAAATTATATTTCCTCCCCTACAAAATATAAGCCAATCTCCTAGATACAATGCAATCACCGAAGAAGAATTTACTTGGAGTCATTAGGGAGGGTTTCATAGATGAGCTGGCATTTCAGTGGGGTCCTGCAGTAAAATAAGGTAGCTGATGAAAAATAAAGGGAAGCCAAGGGCATTCGAAATGACAGGAACCATTAATACAAAATTATAAGCAAATGAATATATGTGGCAATGATTCACCAATCTTAGAATCTTTTATTCAACTAATTAGACAATCATAGAATGCATTCTGCAGGGCCACAAGCAAATGAGGTAACTGCTTACCTGGAATCTTTAATTATTCAGCAATACTTTAAATTCCTAATGCCTTTACCAAAGATTTATTCCCCACACCTAAAGTAATTTGAATAGATGTTTCATTACATTACGTATTAATAAATTAAATTTAAAAACTTAAACTCAGCATATTTTAAGAGGTTTCAACAATATAATAATTTGGGGAGAATCATTTGAGGATAGCCTGTAATTACCATTGACATTCCTTATCTTCTCACTCATGCCAGAGGGCACCAGTATTCAATGTTAGTTGTTTTATTCTTTTGTTAGTTGTTTTAAACTCCCTAAAGGTTTACTGCTTTGTGTCAGGACCCCATTACCCCTGATCTGGACTGTTATAATAGCCCACTACCTTCAGCCTCTCCTCTCCCTTAATCTACTCTGAATTAATTCTTCTAGAACACAATTTTGATCCTATTACTTCTCTATTCACCAACTTTTAGTGACAGTCCATTGCCTACCAAATAATACAGATAATTACAAAATAAATGCTGATTATTCATTGTGGTTCGAACTGTCCTTATGAGTTTGTGTTGGCAGGTGAACCGGAATAAGTGTGAATAAGACATAAGGGAAACAGAATAAGAAGAGTGCTGACTCAGAGTCATTAGCGCTCCTGGACTTAAATCATAGTTTAACGGTCACTTTTGTATGACTATTTTTTTTCTTTCTTCTGTTTTAAATTTATTTTTTATACAGCAGGTTCTTACTAGTTACCTATTTTATATGTATTAGTGTATGTATGTCAATCCCAATCTCCCAATTCATCCCACCCCACCCCCACTTTCCCTCACCTTGTTGTCCATATGTTTGTTCTCTACATCTGTGTCTCTATTTCTGCCTTGCAAACCTGTTCATCTGTACCATTTTTCTAGATTCCATATATATGCGTTAATATACGATATTTGCTTTTCTCTTTCTGACTTACTCTGTATGACAGTCTCTAGGTCCATCTACATCTCTACCAATGACCCAGTTTCATTCCTTTTTATGGCTGAGCAATGTTCTATTGAATATATGTACCACGTCTTCTTTATCCATTCATCTGTCGATGGGCATTTAGGTTGCTTCCATGATCTGGCTATTGTAAATAGTGATGCAATGAACATTGGGGTGTTGTATGACTTTAGGAGTTACCTAACATTTTCCAGTCTTGGTTTCTACAACTAACGTATCAGGTTAATTTTAAAAGTTGCCATAAAGGGTTGCTATATTATCTCTGTAATGTAATAGATGCTGCAATATTTGTAGAAATGAACTGAACTGGATCTGGCTAAGCTGGCAAGTTCTGGCAGCACAAAAACAAGAATTTCAGACAAATCTTCTGGAAAAGACAAGGAGACCCAGAGGTATACAAGGAGGAGACATCTAGGAGGTAAGCAGGGAATCAGGAGAGATTGACAGCAGGTAATAGGAAGAAAATAAGAAAGTCAAGGGATTGTTATCAGGTGGATATCCTTGTAAGAAAGAGGTCTAGGGAGTCCATTAGCAGGAAGAAATGAACCAGGGAAGAAATTAATTGAGATCAGAAGTTTCATATAGCAGATAAATAGTATCCAGTCTCAGCAAATGGAGTTGCTAGGGCAGAACTCAAGTACCATGAGGATAAGACAGAACATGAAAGCCAGCAATAAAATTCAGCTGATCCCGAGGCCCTACTATATGAATATGGGCATCTTTTGATTTTCCCTACTTAGAAGCTAGATCTACTTCAGAGCCTAAAGATGGTAGAAACTACAGGCTAATGACATCTGGAATGAATAATATCACCTTGGGAGTGATGTTTGGACTACAGCAGAGATAAGGATCCAATCTAGACTCCTATGTAGTTTTCTTATTAAATTTGAATTGGCCACTCTAAGTTTTGTTAATGTTATGGGGTTTATAAACATTCTTTTCATCTGTAAAAGAAATTTCCACTGTAAAAATATATTCTGAGTAGAGTCAAAAAGTCATGTGTAAAAAAAAAAAAAAAAAAAAAGTCATGTGTATTCTCAGATAGGACCCTGAAAAGAAATGGTCTATGATAGGGAAGAAGATAAATGTATATCTAAGCTTCTAAAGTTGAGGTCAGTGGTGGAAATAAAGATGAAACCCCCAATTAAGATTTAAATCAAATTTGTTTAACAAAAATCTTATTGTGCTCCTGTCACTTTTATTAACTCCATTTTACATGTATGGAAGCTGAGTAAAGAAAGTTTAAGTAATTTACTTCAGGTCATACGGATAGAAAGTGATACAGTCAGGATTTAAACTCAGTAAGTTTGGCTTTAAGTCTCCGTATTTTTGATCACTATGCTATATTGGCTAATTATAAGCTAATTAATAATTAAATAGTGTCCATCAGAAGAAAACCAAATACCACTGAAAGCTAAATAAAAATAACTCCAAATGCGTATAATTTCGTTTTGCTGTATAATAAACCATTTCAAAACTTAGAGAACTCAATCAACAATTGTGGATTTAGTTCATGATTCTGTGGATCAGCCGAGTGGTTCCTCTGGTCTGGATTAGCTCTGCTGATCTCTGTAGGGTACACTCAGCTGAATGGTCTAGAACAGCCTACTTACATGTCTGGAAGCGGACAGGTTCTTGGCCAGAATGCCTGCATTCTCTTCCACATGGTCTCATCCTCCAAAAGGTTAGCTGAGGCTCTACTCACATGGTAGTTTCAGGATTCCAGCCTGAATCTAGGATTGCAGCATGAGAGGGCAAGCCCCCAGATGAAAGCTCTTTCAAGACTCTACGTCAGTGGTTTGCAAGCTAGGGGCAATTCTCCCTACCCCAGGAGATATTTAACGATGTCTGGAGAGACATTTTTGATTGACATAGTCAGAGGGTTGCTGCTGGCATGTAGTGGGTAGAGGCCAGAGATATTGCAAAATATCCTACCCTACGATGCACAGGACAATCCCCTTCAACAAAGAAGTATCCAGTCCAAAATGTCAACTGTGCTGAGGTTGAGAAACCCTGATCGATTTGGAGCACATTTGTTAATGTCCCGTTAGCCAAAGAAACTCACATGGCCTAGGTCATTTCAAGGGGTAAAAAACTATCTCTTGATGAATAGAGAAGAATTTGTGCTCATTTTTGCAACCTGCCGTTGCAATTGTAGTTATTTAAGAAAAAGAAGAAAAAACGGAGATGACGATAACAAAGCAGCAGCAGCAGTTGCAGACAGGCTCAAGGCACAAGTTAGAAGGGAATAAGACGGTCAAAGAGTATTCAGCACGACAGCAAACCTGGTAGGTTTTCCTTAATATTTTGCTTTCATTTTATCATGCTTTATGCACTCATATATGAATATGTCTGAACTTTTCATAGCCTTTAAGAGATGTCTGTGTTTCAAATGGGGTTTTATATTTAAAACACTAAAATAATCAACACCAATAAAACTTTAGCTTGTATATATATATATATATATATATACATACATATTGTGAAATACTGTAAATTGTTTTTTAAAATTTCTATACTTAATGATCTAGCTATAGTTATATGAGGTAAAATACCTATAATGATGACTTAATTTTTTGTTAATCTGAATGCTTCTATTTGGACTTTTAGTGTCAATTATGTGAAATATTGTCATAATTGTTCATCATTATTATAACTGATATAGTTTGCCTATAAGCAGCTAATAATTACATAAAATATTACATAGATGAACGCTATAAAATTGTTGATAATTTAACCATTTTATGCTTATGTAAATTGAATTAATATATGTCTCAAATTAATATCACTAGCTAACTCAAATTAAGATAACCTGTATAAATTTTAAAAGATTTGGAACATCTAAATGTATTGCCTAAAAATTCTTCCTGCATGATTTGGAGACCCCAAAAGAACAACTTTGTTAAATCTTTATCATGTTAAACATATGTGACCATGTCCTGTGCAAATGAAGATTTCAAAAAAGATGTTAGACAGATATCACCAGAAAATTAAAAATTAAAAAGCAGCGATAGGAAACTTTCTATATTTTTAGCCCGTAAATCTAACACCACAGAATAATGAGTCTATGTATGCCTGCCATCCTCCAAATATAATACATATGCACAAATGCCATTTTAATAAGGGGTGCATTTACTTATAGAAGTGTAAATGTTTTTCTAGAAGAGAAACAAGTTCTTTCTTATAGCATCTTTGCTTCAAAATCTTAATGAGAAGTAGTGCAGTGCAGTAGGTATAGGATAGCCCCTGGGGTCACACATCTGACATTTAATTTTTCCCCTGACTTTTTTTTTTTTTTTTTTTTGCGGTACACGGGCCTCTCACTGTTGTGGCCTCTCCTGTTGCGGAGCACAGGCTCCGGACGCGCAGGCTCAGTGGCCATGGCTCACGGGCCCAGCCGCTCAGCGGCATGTGGGATCCTCCGGGTCCGGGGCACGAACCCGTGTCCCCTACATCGGCAGGCAGACTCTCAACCACGGCGCCACCGGGGAAGCCCTGTCCTGACTTTCTTAACACGAGTCTAGACCTTTGTTATTGTTAAGTAAGTTCTCAGAGGCCTAGCTTACTAGTATGTAAAATGGGATAATAATCCCATCTGACATGTCTGTTATAAAGGATAAAGGAGATAGATATACAGAACCTTTCACTATATTAACTTATGTGCTTTATGAATATAATTAATTCGTTTCTATGACCTTTGCAAACATTTGTGTACCAGAAATCAATATAGATCAGATTCTAATTAAGTTTTCTACATTGTGATTTATTTTAGCTCCTTTCTAGCTCCTGAGATTTCTAAGTTCTTACTGGAAGGAGAAAATGAGAAAAGTACTCTGGGCTTCTCCAATGTTAATTTACCTAATTATTCCCATTCCTTTCATTTTTCTCATCACTAAATTTTTTCCACTTTAAAGTCTTCTTTCTCACTTTCTCTGTACACAATATAACTTTTGCTTAAAATGTTTTTTTAATTAGACAGGAATTTAATATTTTTAACTTATATATTTAAAAATAAAATGGTTAAGTTAGACAATAGAAAATAGATTTAGGAAAATGTATCCAGAGGGTTAAGTAGTCTGAATCCTGACTGAAATATCATTTTGTGTTTTGAACACTTATGTCTGAAAAATAATGTAGCTTCTTTGGCTAGCGCTTGGGAAAGACTCCCTCTGTTTTTCCAATGTCAAAGTAATTTTCAATTTATCTCAGATGTGAGAGATAGTCAAAATGGTCTTAAATAAAATGCCATGCTCATTCATTCTATCCCTAAGGAAAATATGATGCATAGCCAATATTCCTTTTATTGATTACTTATAGTGTGTTAAATAGTCACATTATAAAGCTTGAAAGAGAGAACCATAGATATTTGCAGATTACAAATAACTCCAAAATAAAATATTTCTGCACAAATCTTTGGTGACTGGCTATGGTAAGAAGGCAATAGGAATTGATGGGCTCATTTATCTCCACCTCTTCAGAGACCACTTCATATTTTTCACCGACTATATTAATAGATTCTGCATGTTTGACTATGAATAGTCGCTGCTCTAAGACACCTTTCAACAGCCCAGAACAGTTTAATAGTATCAAGGTTACAGCTGTACTTGTTCATAAATAATTCATTTAAAATGCATTTTTTAATTAAAAAATAGGTCATATGATTCATTTTGAAGTCCTGTGAGTCGTTGGAAGATCATCTGGGGATGATTCATTAATACCTTCTCTAGAATCTGGAGTCTGCTATCCCACGTTCATTCATAAAGGAACTGAGTAATACTGCCTATGATTCCCAGGCTTTCATTTCGAAATTCACAGGGGCACCTTTGACTAGCACCTCCATGGATGTAAAAACAATGTGGGTTCACCATATTCCAAGACATAGGTACCAGCCATGTGGTGCTTGGAAAGCTTTGCCCATTTGTCAGGCTAAATTATAGTCCTGACTTGGCAGCAAAGAAGATAGGGCATCATATCTTTACTTGTATATAATATTACGGGTAACTGTAAACTGACAAAATAAAATAGAAAATAGTTTAGGATATCTGTGGTTACACACTTCTATTCCCTCACCTGAGGTCTTTGGGGGACATGATTTTAAAACAGAGTAGTTATTGAAAAGCCTGTTTTGAAAGATCACTGAAAAAATGGTCAATAACTTGCTGGTGAATAAGATTCTCCTAAGGTTTGGCATTTGAGGACACAGAGAAAGTATTTAGGAATCACTCTAGCGCCACACAGTCCACTGCAGGACACGTAGCAATCTGGTGACATCAATGGTTAATGCCCCTTCTAAAGCACAAGTCATCAGAGCAATTAGTTCACCTGCCAGAGATGCAGAGGTCACAGGTTTGATCCCTCTCAAGCTCGTAGATATACACATACATTTATTTTGCAAGGTAACATGGCTTGGGTAGCATGCCTGTGCCATTTCACATGTATTTTTGTACTCTCCCTCTTTACTGGTATTTGCAGCTCAACATGTGAACATGTCTAAGACTTGCTCATCTTGAAAATTTTAATTATAAAAATATAACTTTCTATTGATTTTGTATCTCTTTATAGACGCTGACTATATGTTTTTTCTTTTTTCAAGACAAGATCATGTTCACTTCTTTTCTTATTCTTCAGCTTAGAGCAGTCAAACATCCATACTACATTGCTCCAAAGGCATTGTACATGAAGGTCAATGATAGGTTTCAAAATTCACTGAACAAGTGGTGGTCTTTCTTTTGTCCCACTGCCCTAGCATTTGACACTATGACTCATCTGACATCACTATTTCCTTCTACCACTAATAGCTTTTTTAATGTCTGTCTTATGAAATATTCTGTATTCCTTATATATCTGTATTCCCAACACTCTGACTCATTTTTCTATTCACTGTGTATCCTGGCAGATACCCATTTTGAAATTTCTTTCTTCTTTCTTCAAGAAACGACTTAAATTTTGTTAGATCCCAATTATACACCTCTAAACCAGAGACTCTACTAAGGTTTCATTCCATTTATCCAGTTGCTTATGGCAGATCTCCACTTAGCTGTTCCAGATACATCTTAAACTCAATATTTTAAACAGCATCATCATTACCTCAATGTATTCTTTCTCTTCTCTCAGTAAATTACATTATCACTTGTGCTCACCCAGACTACAGAGAAAGTGGAGTTGTATTTAACCATTGTCGGAATACAGGCTGCTGCTTTCAGCCTTCTCTAAATACAGGTGTGTCACCTTCTCCTTCCATCAATCCTGCCAGGTGGCCAGGGATACAACCCTCTTCTTGAGGCTTATGGATGTCTTGTAATGTTAAGATTGTGGAAAAATTCCACAAGGGATAAACTAGACAGGGACAAGAAACAACTTCATTTAATGAAGAGATGTAGATGGGCCTCACTCCTGCTGAGTGAACATTAACCTGAGTGCTAACTCCCAACCGAGGGAAGATTTCGTCGGTACCTATGACACGAGCATCTAATATAGGTCTGGGCACAGAGTGAGCAGTCACAAGTAATGTTTCAATTTCCAAACAACTCTGACAACTGAAACAAGGCCCTTCAAAGAGACCATTTACCAAAATGCTGTCTAATGACCCATCACCTCTAGCCCTCTCTCTAGGGACTACTAAACGCGCTTATCTCCTTTTCCTTCTCTCCTCGTTAAGGTATGAAACCAAAACTAGACAAAATCTGAGCTTCCTTCCACTCTCCTTCACATTTCTTCTCTGGTAAATGAATACGGACCTGACTATCTACTAGAATTGAAGAAATGGGAATAACAGGAGGGAGAAAATCAGATAATATTTCAAAAGTAATTTCCTGTCACAACAGCGACAAGAATCATCCTAACCCCTCATCTCTCCAGATATGCAATTGCTATTTCCCCCTTTTCCCTGCTGAGTGGTGACAATCTACCAACTTCCAGATCCTTGTCATCACTTAACAATATGAGCACCTGGATGGCAGTGTTCACCTTACCCGCAACTGCTAACAACACCCCAGGCAATTTCTTTGTCCACATAAGTAACTAAACCCTAGGAAATGTTCCAATCCAAGACACAACTGCAACCAAGAGAAAAAATCTAGCACAGGAACAGTAAGGGATATCTCCAAGGGAGAGAAGGCAAAGAATTCACGAGTGTTCTGCTATTGAAATCGGGAACTCTGCAACCAACCCAAGAAGGTTTATCTCTGCCAACAAGTTAGTTTCCCTAGGTGCCATTTCCATCCATTCAGACTGTAAAACAGAATAGATGAGTCCTTTGTTGATATAATATTAATATGATAGCATTTAGCAAGACCCAAATAGATAGTATGGTCTCTTGCTATCACTGACATACTGGAAATGTATTACTCAAAATCCATAGAACACTTGACTTTTTTCTCCACTTAGATTTATATCTCCAGCATATTTCCTCCACATGGCCATGGGCATTACATTCTGGTACCAGCTCTCTTTCCATCCGCATTCGTAAGTCACTACCACCATCCCAGTTTTTGAACTCTATGACCTCCTCAAATCTCAATTGATACAATGTCCCATCAGAGTCTCCCTTTTATTTATCAGAATTGGTTGGTGTTTTTTTCAAATCTCTGCCAATTTGCCTATCCTTGTCTATAAACTTCTCTCCAAGATGAATTGGCAATCACGGGATATAACAACCAGTTATATGAAAATACTTCTGTGGTGGATTCCACAGTCAACCCAATCCCCAAGAAAACTTTACAACTCACTACATTCTTCACTTTCACTACAACTGGTTTCTATCTTTGCTGCTTCTCTCTCAAAATGATACCCAGCAGAGAGACAGTACCTGAGAAAACTACTAGCTACACAGAACTTTAAGCCACATTCCAGATTGCCAAGGGCCAGCCCATAGAGTGTATTGATCAATATCTCAGGTGAGGGAAAACAAATGGGAAACATTTTCTGATTCTGCTCTGCATTCATGTAAATCATCCAGGCATAATGAAGGGTAGAGGACCTCAACTTTTCTCAATTGTAGAGGATACTAACCCTATGACCTTATGACTTCAACTTCCCTTCATCATACACTGTTCTCTGACATGTCTGAGCCACTAAAATCATGTAAATCCAATTCAAGATCAGAAAATACAAAGTATAGTAAGTTAAGTTGTTGAGTGAAGCAATGCCAGGTAGAGATCTCTGGTGCCTGCTGATTACAACAGACCTTTAAGAATCCATCTTTCAATGAAGGAATATGTAGAGACATTCCAGCTTTAAGAGAATCAAAGGGAAAAAATTAATTTTGAGAGGTGAAAGGCCCCCAAAAGAGAATTTAGTGTCTAGTCTAAGACGGTCACTTAAAGCCCTTAGGGTATAGTCCCATCTGTAGCTAAAAACCACTTAAAGGGTCACTTAGAAAATGACACCAGGATTCACGTCTCTGTCTCCATTGTGGACGTCTTTCTGTCTGCTCTGACTTCTTCAGTCTTTGTGACTGTGCCTCCTTACCTGAAGAATTTTTCCTTCTCTTCACATTCTTTTGTGCTTTGTGACTTGTTTGGAAAGTCTGCCCGGGTTGTGGTTCTGTTGCTCCGCTCATATTGTTTCTTGAGTTAGAGCAAATCTGGCTGGTGAGTGGGATGCTCTGTCTTCTCTCACTGTTCCCGACAGGACTCCACCTGTATCTAAACAGGAAAAGTCTCCGCCATAGAGGAATACAGTTAAAGTTGTTCAAATTACTATGCTCTCTGAATAGATTTGGAAATTGAGTCCCTCAGATGTTAAGTGGTTGGCTTATCATCACAATAAAAGACAGAAATAGAAAAGGTACAGCTAGTGTCATTCATGGATCACACTGATTGAAAGTTTAGAGGATATCCTTATAAATCATGAATAGTACTCAAATCTATTCACTACTGTACTGGATAATAAAAATCTCAATAAGGGACTTGAGGATGAAATAAGAAGATAGAAATAAATATCAACAGATGTTAAACCTTGAATTTTAATTGAAACAGATAACTAGCACAGATGGGAGTCCAGGGAAGAGCATATCCCTCCAAGAACTCTGAGAGTTTGACTAATGAAATCAATAATACAGTAAAAGCTAAAATGTTTCCAAAACAAAAAATGACCTACTGTATTTAATAAAGAAACCTGAAGTATGGAAATAGCATCGATAGAATAAACGGGTTCAGAAAAGCAAAACTTGGTGGTATGTCTCACTACTTCCTTGAGTAGAGAAACCCTGAATCTGGGGCATCTTCTGATCATCTCATTCCCCTGGGAGATACACTCTGTTTCTGAGCAGGGATTGCTCATTAGACTTCTTGAGTTGAATGAAATAGCTGTCAGGATTTTCCTCCAACCTGTTCCTCTGAGTCTAAGTTCATGAACTTACTCTCTGGTATCTAACTTAGTGTTCTTGATATCAACACACTAGTAGAGCGGGTGACTTCATTAGAAGGAAGACATAGTCTATTCTTCTAAATTTCTTCTGCCAATGTGCATGTTTTTCACTATACATGAAGAAACTGACTTTTGAATGGCATATCAATCTTTGGCATTTAATAAATATGTGAGTGCAACCAACTCTGTGGTGCTGAAAATATTGTCTTTCTTGATATGCCAAGTTGAAAACCAAAGATTTCAAGGCAAATTCCCCTGAAAGCCTCACTACCTGGGGTAATGTAATTTGGGTCTCCTTTCTTAGCAAACATGCCGGTCTCGGTACACACATTTTCAACAGCAATGTAGCAGACTTAGATTCAATTGAATTCATCTGAAAAACTCTACCAAATTAGTCAGTAATGAAAAATTAATTAGTGAGTTCTGAAGTAATTAAAGATAGTATCGAAAGAAAAATAAATAACAGTCATAGGAAAGACCACGTCTGGAGACTTCCATGCAATCCTAAGGTTACTGGTGTAACATTTAAAAATGAATTAGAGCTACTGTGATAGCTATTTGTAAATATTTGAGGAGTCATTAATTGCTAAAGGGTTTTGATTTGTTTTACGTGAATCTAAATGGGCAGAACCTAGAGTCATGAATGGTAAAGGGGGAATAGATTTTATTTGTCTCAATGAAATGAGCTGCCTTGTAGGATGGTAGGTTTCCAAGATGTAAGTCAAGTTAAAAGGCCCTTTACAGAGATATTTAAAGGAATTCCTATATTGAATGAAAGTTGGGCTAAATGACCTTTAAGTGACATTTCAACTTGGAAGATTCTATCCTTAATGTCCTTAGCGGAAGATCAGTTAAGGGGCCTACATATTCTGACTCCTGGTCCAACCTTCTCTTCATTATTTTCTCTTGTCATCAACAGTTGTAATTTTTTTTTAGGACATGAAGAAGATATTCATTTATCTGCTTGCTTGTTATATATGCATTTGCATTAATTGTGTTCTGATTTGAGTTGCATAAAAAAGGCACACCTTCAAAGAACATCAAATTGCTATTACCCATCCAAAAACACTCATTTGCATGACAGATAAGGAAAAATGCCTCCTGAGTGTATCTTCTTTTCTTAGTCCTTTGGTATAATGTTCCATGGCTGGTGTGTTTGAAAATGAACTCCCACAAAATATTAGACAGGCAATACTAACTGTTCATTCAAGGATTTTAAATTAAGCTTCCACAAGCAACTCCACTTCTGATACAGCAGTTAGAGGATAGCAGTAATTCGTAAATCACACACTCAAGAGAAAGTAGCTTATGTGATCTGTTTTTGTCTGTATGGAACAAAATACCAAATACAAAAATGTTTATTGCAAAGTACCCTTCCTCGTGAGGATGAAGAAAATGGGACATAAACTTAGCATTCTAATTTCTGTAGATTCCGGCTGTGTATGAAACCATCTTTTTATCATCATCACTTCATGATACACAAGTCTTGAGTTCCTGAATGACAGACTAATAGAGAGGGAGCGCTAATCACCGAGGCATAGGCAATTAAAGGGACGCAAACCAATTAACTGAATGTAAGACGTGCTGGTTCAATATATCCCACAAAATCCAGAGAGTTGAAAGCAGGAATCAAATAACAAAAATGGTGTAGGCGATTTGTGTGTTTGTTAACAAATTATATCAGAAAAAACATGTTTCTTTTTAACAAGCGGAGGGGACACTAAATTTTTAGATTCTAAATGAAGAAAACATTTGTTAGCCTCTGAAGTTTTTATGTATATCTTGCCTTATAATTTAGTATCTTTTCACTATTTTGTGCATGTTTAATTTCAATTTCATTTGGTTAATTTACATGATTGTGCTGTTGACTCTATCATTTTAAAATTCAAGGAATAACATACGTATGTATTTAAAATGCTATAAGATAGTTTCTTTCATTCCTTTGATTTGGGGTTGAAAATATTCAGTTCTCTACAAAAGTATTTTGGTTAACATTTTTTTCACATCCATCGTATCCTTAAAATTGGGGGAAAAATGCATGACTTGAACACCCAAAAATCTATATATTAAGTAGTGATTTAATTTTGCTGTTGTTCGGAAGAACACACACATGCACGCACAGTTGCTAAAAGCACATAGTAGGATCTCCTAAATGAGCAGTAATGAGCAGAGCTTCAGGACTATTGTGAAATTTATAAAATAAGATACATAATCGTTTTCCTTACACTATTTTGAATAATCCAAACCTTGTTTCTTATTCTGTTTCCTCCTTCTTTTCAAATTCCACTTCTGGCTTTTGGGAAGGAAGCAGCCTACTCTCAGAGTAGTCACAGTCTCACGCATGCTCTTGATTACAAGGGTAAACTTCTAGCCTGGCAGCCGCTGCCTCAACCTCCACTCCTGCACCACTGCAGGCCTGGCTGGACAGTCACTGAACACTGTTTTACACTTTACTGCTCCTATCCCTGATGCCAGCCCTCCCCTGCCACCCATCCCCAGGCTTGGGGACCACCAATTGCACACACAGTCTTGTTGGTATTTGGGTGGGGAGCAGTGTGGAAACAAGATCAAAATGACCAATGTGATCATGAATTGAACACTTTATTCTGTAGGGTTCAAGACTCTATCAAAGGCTTTAAAGCAGATGAGTTCATGATAAAAGTGGTATCTGGGAAAGATAAATTTTCAGTGGAGTGCAGGAGGGATTGGGCATGAAGGGAGAGTGGGTAGGCGGATATATCAGGACACGAATAACTAGTACTATAAGGAAAGGATATAGCAGGATTACGCCCTCTGCCCTGAAGTAGCTTGTAACCTTTTTTGGAAAGGAGAACTAAGGCCTATGAAATCATTTCTTCAGTTTTCTGGAATTAGCTGGACCCTGTTGTTATAAAATAATGGCTATTTCATCATGTACCAAAAATGAGAACAACACACAAATATGTCAGCATTCTGAAGTGTGTGGATGAGAACATCCATGTCATTGTAGGTCAGGAAATGTAAAATATCAAGGAATGTGATCTTACTGAATATTTAGATTCTTGTCATAGATACCAAATGACATGCCTGAAAAAAAAAGAACAAAAGAGAGTAAGCCTTAGAAGAATATTAAAACTCCTTTATGGAATATTAGCCTTTTTACAAACCCAGACATGTGCCTGGTGATTTTCCTCTGCATGTATTTGTTTAAGAGAAAGAAGTGGGAAAAAGAAGTGGGAAGCAGTTAGAGTTTAGGGTTACAAAAACAAGGCAAGGGATAGATACACAGACATGCTCCAGTTGCATAGAGTTTCTGCTGGCAGTGTTGTTGTCAGAATGTAAAGGGATAACAGGGAAAATCAGCATGAGAACAGCAGTCTTGTCCACAATGCCTTCATAGAAGAATAGCTTTGGTTCGTGAATAAGTGCTCTTTGTGTTTCTGGCTCAGCTATGCCTTGTTTGTTACCTGATTCAGCCCACATTTTACCTGCTGGCTGCCACCTTTCATATACACGCTAGCACTATTCCTTGGCAATGTTAGAAGATGTTGCTACCTAAGGCACCATTACGGTGTCAGTTTAGCTGGTTAGAACAAAGTGCTCTGTAATCTAAAGGCACTGGGGGAGTGGTTTAATCAGGCCATTTGCCTTTATACAGAAAACCTCTCCCCCACAGGGCCTGAGGCTGTCCTAGCTCCTGCCCCTTAGGGATAGTGGAGCTGTGAGGGCACTCCACCACCATCTGGAAACTATTCAGAGAACCTGCTATGATAAGAGGGTCATTTTAGGGATTTCTTCCTGTGGGAAGGCCACATTGTTTTTCCACTAGTCAAGTAGTTTGGAGCTTTGTTTGTCTTTGCTGAAAAGACTTAGGAGTAGCCTGTGTCAACCTACAATTTGAACAGCAACTTGATAATCCATCATAACACACCTGCTTCCCAGGTAGAGGACATTGAGAACCTCCTTAGCAGGCATGTAATCACACCTGGTCCTGGACTTGGATGAGCTCCAGCATCTGTGGACAAGGTCAAAAGGTTATGTTCTTAAGTGGTACTCTACAGGCAGCCAGGAAGGCTTATACGAGTATTGCTAAGATTAGTTTCTCAGAGCCAGAAAGAATTACAAAGTTTGCTACTAACATCCTTTACAGACATTTAGTTTGGTTTAAAACTAGATGTTATATTGACATGCTCCCTCCCCGACTTGTACACTGTCACATGCAGGGACGAAAACTCTGGATTGCTTCTTTATGTCTAGTCTGAAATAATTTCAATTTGCACCAATGTTGTTTGCTGACATTGAGGCATGTGGGAAAAATACTCTTGTATGAGAATGCAGTGAGAAATTTTAATTGATTATGAGGCATATTTATATACCATACTTTGAAACATAATATATTACATTTTAATTATGAACATAATCTAAAATTATAAAATTAGGAGCTCATCGAATTTACCTATTTTATTGAAGAAGAACAAGTATTCAGGTATATTTGAACTCACTATCGTAGCAATAGAACACAGGAAAATAATGGTCTGCAATTTTTAGACCTGATTTTATTGAATAAGCACCATTTAATCTTAGAACAAAGCTAATAAGACTAATGGATAGAAAATTTTAAAATATGGAGGTAAACTGGACTATGAATTATTATTCACTTCTGTAATCAGAGAACATAACATATAGAATGTCTAGCACT
The DNA here is from genome assembly GCF_003031525.2 of Neophocaena asiaeorientalis asiaeorientalis. Lineage (NCBI taxonomy): Eukaryota > Metazoa > Chordata > Mammalia > Artiodactyla > Phocoenidae > Neophocaena > Neophocaena asiaeorientalis. The sequence goes on from NW_020175672.1 coordinate 3,510,345, forward strand.
TTGTAATACCTTATTATGGATGATCATACAGTCTGCAACTACTGAAATAGATAACAAATATCCTTTTTTAAAAAAATTTTATTTATTTATTTTTGGCTGTGTTGGATCTTCATTGCTGCACGCGGGCTTTCTCTAGTTGAGGTGATCAGGGGCTACTCTTCGTCACGGTGCACGGGCTTCTCATTGCGGTGGCTTCTCTTGCTGTGGAGCGTGGGCTGTAGTGTCAGTAGTTGTGGCACGTGGGCTCAGTAGTTGTGGCTCGAGGACTCTAGAGCGCAGGCTCAGTAATTGTGGCATACGGGCTTAGTTACTCTAGGCATGTGGGATCTTCCCAGACCAGGGCTCGAACCCATGCCCCCTGTATTGGCAGGTGGATTCTTAACTACTGTGCCATTAGGGAAGTCCCAAGTATCTTTTAAATGTGCAGTTGGGTTTGCAAATCCACAGGGACCAGAAACTGAGATAAAACCCTAGCAGAGTTGGGGAAGGGATTGTTAGGGTCAGTAAACTAGGATTATAATTGTTATCACAGGAACAGACAAAAGTGATGAGGCCTTGGGAAAGCAGAGTGAGTTAAATATAAGTTCCACAAAAAAGCTAAGAACAAATGAGGGTTACTTCTTCAGAAGCTGGTGGAGCAGAAAAAAATAAGTTAAGATGACCTGCAGCAGAAGGAAATTTGTCTCTCTTGGGTTGGTCCTGATTTGCCCTGAGATTTGTCCTGATTCAGAATTTTATTGGTGAAATACCTTTGTGGTTAGATCAAGAGTGTTTCTCTTTGGAGAAGTTCTGCATTTGTTTCTGTCCCGTGTCCAAATTCATTTATTCATCAACTCTAGACTGCTATTATTACGTAGTTTTTCAGGTTTGAGTTTATGAAATTAGAAAATACATGAGTAAACACTTTACCTTGAACAAATCAATGGAAACAACCACCATTATATAATGGAATTTTCGTTTAATAGAACTTTCAGGTAAATACTATAAAATAAGACTGTGAAATAAGATCAGTCAGCTTTGTAGAAAATCCAATGAATCTTTTAATAGTTAAAAATATAGTCTTTGAAATGAAACACTCAATAGGTAAACTAAACTGCAGATTAGACGAAAAGGTTCATAGAGTTATGTTTTAGAATTGATGAAAGATGAATTCAGAATGACTGAGTCCCAATCAGGGTAGAAACACTCCGTTACTTTACAGTGATACTAGAGGACACTAAAAAAAAGAAAAAAAATTGTAAATGCAGCAAGCAAGAAAAAATATGGATTAGCTACAAGATCTAGATGGATAGCAAAATTTTTAGCAGAACCAACGGAAGTCAGAGACATAGAATAATATATTTAAATGGCATTTGAGCAAAGACTTAAAACAGATGTGCAAGACGGCCATGTGAATTTCAGAGGGAAGGCATGGGAGAACATTCTGGGCCAAGGCAATGGGGCTACAAAGTCCCTTAGACAAGGACATGGCTTGTTTGTTCAAAGAAAAAGGTCAGAATGGCTAGAGTATACTGAGAAAAGAGGATAGAGGAAGCAGATGAAAACAAAAGAAACACAGTGAGGCTATGCGGTGCCCTATGGGCTATAAGTGGCTGAAGTGTGAACCATGGCAGTGTTTTGAGCAGAGAAGTGACAGGATCTAATTCACACTTTAAAATGATTACAATGAGAGTCTTGAAGACAGTCTGTTAGGGAGCATGGGTACAATTACGGAGACCAGCTAAGAGGCTGTCACAGTAATTCAGGCTTGGACTTTGCTATTGCAACAGTAGAAGTCGTAAAATGTGTTCCGATTCTGGGACTACTTTGATGGTGGAGTCAAAGGGATTTATTGATTGATTAGATATACAGTGTAGCCAAAAGAGAGGAATCAGGGATGATTCCATGATTTTGGGCTTGAGAAGCTTGAAGTATGAAATTGACTTCAACTGTGATGCAAAGGCTGCAACTGAATCCCATTTTGGGGAGGAAATACTACTTAGGTTTTAAACATGTTATGTTTGGTAAGGAAGTTCACATGCAGAATGAGTTTGCTAGGACTGAGATCCTTCACCACCTTTTTCCGTTATCACTTGACGCTGCGCTCAACCTTTGCAATTAGTCCTTTCGTTAAATTCTTTTCAATTATCTTGTCTGAGATTTCTGTTTTCTGTTACAGCTATGAATGATACAATTATTAAATGAATAATTGATTAAGGTAATATGAACTATTTCACCTGCTTGGGTCCTTAATTCCAGAATCTTTTAAAGTGTATATTTTGTCATAAATGGATTTTCAGAACTAAAAAAGAATCACTAGAATTAATCAGTAGTATGCTACATGTATTTATCTTAATCAAATTCCAAATAATGAAAATAATATATGTCACTTTAATGATATTTTCATAAATAGTAAATAAGGAAACATTAAACAGATGACCTGGAGTTTCACATGTTTAGTTCACAAGTCATTGTCTACTACTATAGGAATAATTATGGACAAGCAACATGTGTATTTGTGTGTATTGGGGATTTTTTGTTTTGCCTTGCTTTGTTTTGTTTCTTTCCCAGGCAGAAAGTCAAAAATGACGTGTCCTGGCAGAATCTAGGAACGCTATTGATCACATTCCTATAAAGAAAGAAAAAGCTAATATAAACAAGACAATGCCCAACATTATAATTAACTGGCAAAGAGAGATTTTCATAACGAAGCATTGGATATTTGCAGGAAATTGATGCAAAAATGTGGAATTTGTCAATTAGCTCTACGGAAATGTGAAACAAAACGATCTTAAAGCTAATGGATGTCTAGTCTCCCCCAAGGGATAAACTTGAGCCTTTATCTTTTCTGTTTCATTTCACCTGTGAATTAATACACATCTTCCAATCCCTCATCTCCCTGTTCCTTGTTTGTGAGACAAAGTACAAGGGCGGAAGGAGCATTCTCCTGCAATACCACTGTTATCCAAAACATACGCAGCTCATGTTTTAACACCTCTTCAGACAATGCCCCTTGTAGGTGTCATGTTCCATAAAACATTTGCTCTCCAAAACTCAGAATGAATTAAAGAGAGAAAGAAATAAAAGCCATATTTTTTAGAACTACATTTATATTGATATTTAAACACCCAAGTGAAAGAGATTTACATAAAAGAATATGACCTACATGATATAATGTACATGAGTGAAAATTGCTTCTCAGTTCTTCATAAAATTTTAGCTTGACTGACAGGTACAATGTAAAAACAATATGCATGCTCTGCTTTCATTTAGATTTTCATTCTCCCGTGTCATATGGGATTGTTTTTTTTTTCTTCAGTATTTTACCACAGCAGTAATCACTTCAAAGCACATTAGTGCTGTGCCCTTATGTGATATAAACAAATATGTGCTAGAACACTGAATTCTCACTTTAACCCTTGGCCTAACAGGGCTTAATATAACATTTTCTCCGTTTATATGAAAAATGTAAACTAGAGGTTTTGCACACCACGTCACATCACAGAAAGTCAGCTCTTTACACAGACTAAGTCACCAAGTTTTATCAAGTATGCTTCATACTCTAAGAATTGAGAACTAGTGTCTTTACTTAATAATATGCACTTAATCCTAATATGTGAGCTCATAAATATTTACTAAGTACTTAACGCATGCTAGACAAAGTACTAAATAGACAGAAAAAAAATAAAAAAGGATAGGTTTTTTATGGTATAATGGGAAAGAAAAATGCATAAATCATAAATTAAAAATTTCCATATAATGTGTTGTGTTAAAATACGTGTAGGGAAGGTTGGGTAGCCACAGAGGAGGGCTGCTTAACTAAACCTGAAACTTCAAAGTAAGTTTAATGAAAGAGATGATTTTATATTATTTGCCAAATATCACACAAAATATATCTAAGGTATTTTGGAACCCAGAAAATTGAAACTTTCTAAGCTAGAATGAAGTTTCCCAGCTTTTAAAATTTTAACAATTTATTAGGCATAATTCTTTAAGATAGTTTACTCTTTCTTGAATACAATAACTTTAGGATTAATGTCTAGAACTATTTTCAATGATGTATAAAATAAACCATTTTTAATGATGAAATATATTTTTATGGATAAATAGATATGGTACTTTATGGACTATTGTGATATCAAAATGGGTACTTCTGGCAGGGACTCCTGTAAGGCGCTACTAGAATAATCAAAGTGAGATCAAGGATAAGCTCTAAACTAGAACGGTAAATACATATGTGGAGCTTGCTTGAAATCATTATGTGAGTTTCTAGGTAAAGGTGGCAGAACTTACTATATATGTCAGGATGTGGAGGTGTGAGGAAGCGCTCTGGAGTGGCTCCCAGGCCTCTGACTTGGTGGATTAGATGTGTGGTGGTGAGGAATGCAGATGGAAGGGCAGTTTTAGGCATACTGAAGTGAAAGACGGTGTGAAATAATTCAAATATCCTTATGATCTAAATCTCAGACAAATCGTCGTTCAGGAAGCATTTGAAAGTTATCTACATGCAGATGAGAGTTAAAACTGTGAAGATACATGAGACCCTCTGAAGAAAATACACAGAAGCAAATGCTATAAGCCAAAGTAGGAACCCAAAGTAAGAATATTTAAGGAGCAAGCCGCTGGGAGAGTATCAGTGTTCACAGTGGAAGGGAGGAGAGAAAAATAGAACAATCAGTATCACAGAGACACATGGAAAACCTGGTGAGAATACATGGAAGTCAAATGAATAGACAGTTTTCAGAAGAAAATCGGCGGTATCCATTGCAGTAGAGCTATGCAGCAATGTTAGGGACCACAAAGTAGCTGTACATTTCCATTACCAGGAACTGAAGACTAGAGAATTCAGGCCAACCTGATGGGGAGAACCAAAAAAAAAACTGGACTAAATGAAACAAAATGAAGTCACCAGAAATGTATCAATCTAGTGAAGAAGATACGGACAGTAAATAGAATAGTTGATTTTATCCACTAATTTTGCCTACTTTTAGTGAACTGTGAGCAGTTACAAGTAACAAGATTTCTTGTAGGAAGAATGAATACCTTCTGATGAAGCCAGACAGAATTAGAGAATTGGAGAAAACCCACACTAATAATCTGCCATGAAAATTGTGACATATTGACACATTTCCATGTTCTTTGGTATTTCTCCATGCTTTGCTTTTCTGAAGGGTGGGTAGACAGCACTCACACATTACAACTTATATGAGAACTCCATTCAAATATAAAATTCTGAAAGAGGAAGTTCCTCTTTGTTGTTTTTTCTGTATCAGAAGAATTATTTTTCCAAGGGGACTATTTTAAAAAGTGACTACAAGGACAAAGCAGAACATGCATAGAAAGTTTAGCTCTGAGTGTAATATAGTGAATGCAGCTCTGGACAAACATAAAGATTTTTTTCCTTTGATTCTGAATGTGAAATTTGAAAAAAATATTATTTTGTTACCTTAAGTAATATTTTTCCAGAGGCTTTAATTGTTTTTCCAATTTAGCTTGTTTTACAACATACGGAATTATTAGTGTAGAAGCAGTGAATTTTAACATCCTTAAAAAGTAGCATTTTTAAGAACAAATAGGTAATGATACCATGATTCCCCACCAGAAGCTTGTACTAATGTATATAAAACATGAATTTATATGAGACACATTTCGTGAATGAAGAAATAAATGAATTTTACATAAAAAACTTACTTTTGGAGGCTTTCCTGGTGGCGCAGTGGTTGAGAGTCCGCCTGCCGATGCAGGGGACACGGGTTCGTGCCCCGGTCCAGGAAGATCCCACGTGCCGTGGAGCGTCTGGGCCCGTTGAGCCATGGCCGCTGAGCCTGCGTGTCCGGAGCCTGTGCTCCACAACGGGAGAGGCCACAACAGTGAGAGGCCCGCGTACTGCAAAAAAAAAAAAAAAAAAAAACTTACTTTTTGGACTGTATGAAGAGAAATGAAGGTGGGCAGTTATTTGTACAATATCAAGTATAAATGATAGGAAGTAAAAGGCAGAGAGGAAAAAAGGTTGTCTATAAAATCTTATTTAGGGAATTTCACTGGCGGTCCAGTGGTTAAGACTCCGAGCTTCCACTGCAGGGGGCACACGTTCTATCCCTGGTCGAGGAAAAAAGATCCTGCATGCCTCCCCACACGGTCAAAACAAACAAACAAAACCTCATTTATTAAGCAGAAACTTTTTAACTGACATATTGACTTAAGTCTTTTATATATAATAAAGGTGGTGTACAGTGAAATGGATAGATAACGACTTCTCAACATGTGCCTTTTATTAACTCCAGCTCATCCCCACCTATGGCTCTAATTACCATCTAATTGCCACAAACCCACTTTCAAACTCACATGCTATATTCTCCACCTCTCCTATAGTTATTTAACGCTAGCATTTTCCTGTCTCAAAGGTACTTCCAACTTCACCTAATATCAAACACATGATCTTTCTCCATAAACTGGCTCTTGTCTAGGGGCTCCTATTTCCATGAATGGCGCAACCATTTACCTAGTTTAGGAAGCCAGAAACCTGGAGTCATCTTTGACATCCTTCTTCCCTTTTCTATTACTTTAATGTGTTATAACTATGTGCATCTTTTACTTCAAAAATTATTAATGATTTTGCATTTTGTTTTGGATATATGTAAATAAACATTAGGAAAATTCTATGTCAATAGTTCCAATGCTCACTGCCAAGCCTACTTCATCCTTAATCCCTCTCTCTGTCTCTATCTCTCCCTTCCTCCTTCCCTCCTTCTTTTCCTCCATTTTCCTTCCTTCCTCTCTTCCTTTCTTTCTTTTTTAATCTTTGAGGTGGCTGTAATTTTTTAGTAGTTACATTTTTTGGTGGATTTTTAATGGATTCACCCATTAACTTGCACATCCATTCAGCAGGTATTTGTTATGCATCTACTTTGTAGATTGTACTATGCTGGGAGATTCATATCTCAACACAAATTACAATAATCCTAAATCATAATTTTCAGCAACTCTTTGAGGCTCTATTTTAAAATGATGGTTGAACTGACTTTAAGAAAAGACAAATGTACACACTCATCTTGTCCTATTTTTAGATGTTCCATGGAGATGCCTAAGAATTGTGTTTGGACTGACTTCCAGACTGTGTTATGCATTCTTTCATTCAACAACCATACTAATACCAATTATGTGACCAAACCTGTGTTGGAACTAGAATACAAAGATGAATACAACACAACTCATGCTAGAGTGTGAATAAACAAAAAATTAAAAATATAAAGAAACTAGGACTTCAACTATACTGTGATAGAATGTACAATGCAAATAGTTGTAAATTCCCTGGAAAGAGAGTGTCTGGAAACACTTCCTGGTTAGGATTTTTTTTTTCCCCTCATGACTTGTGTGGTTAATCAGGAGATTTTTCTCTCTCTGAAGTAACATCACAGTATTCTCCTTTTCACAACTGAGCTTCCTGTGCTTAGCTTAGTCACTTAGGTAGGTATACAGTATTCTTAGAAGCCTCTCTTGCATTACCTGGTTAGTCAGTGAAAAGAAAGGTCCTCACCTGGTTACAGCAAGTGATATGATGGGTCAATAGAGGAAGTGGGGCTTCCCTGGTGGCGCAGTGGTTGAGAATCTGCCTGCTAATGCAGGGGACATGGGTTCGAGCCCTGGTCTGGGAAGATCCCACATGCCGTGGAGCAACTAGGCCCGTGAGCCACAACTACTGAGCCTGCACGTCTGGAGCCTGTGCTCCGCAACAAGAGAGGCCGCGACAGTGAGAGGCCCGCGCATCGCGATGAAGAGTGGCCCCCGCTTGCCACAACTAGAGAAAGCCCTTGCACAGAAACAAAGACCCAACACAGCCAAAAATAAAAATAAATAAATTAAAAGAAGGCTCAACATTTAAAAAAAAAAAAAATAGAGGAAGTGCCTCAGTGATTTGTTTCCTAACTTTAAAATGGAAGTTCACCATTGTGGAAAAGCCATTTGCCCATTAGGTCTCAACAAATCTTGTCCTGAAACCAAATAGAAAAATTTTGCTAGTCACATTACTTCATGGAAGGATTAAATCTTCCATGCTCTAACTTCTATTATGGTGTGTTTTTCTAGTATGTCACTCTACACATGGTTGCAAGTATGCAAGAACACAAAAACAATACCTACAACAACTTATGAATAACTCTGCTAAAGTAATTATAATAATGATTAAATGATTTTTAATTAATTTGTGTAAAAACATATGACTCATTTCATCCTTGCATGTGCCACAAAACCCTCGTGGGAAATGTATATGCTAACATGTAAACTTTCATTCAATGACTTGTCCACAAATTATAACTTTACTTAATTCCATCTTCAATATCACTTCAAACTATATATCTCTTTTATGCAGAGAAACACCTCACTGAGCAATGTCCTAAAGCAATAAAAGTAAATATTTTTTCCATAATACAAAAAAAGATTGGAAAATGATGATGAGGAAAAGAGAGTTAAGGCCTCAATCTGTCAAAGCAAAACACTGTGTTCTTCAGTAACTCCAAGTCTGAAGAGAAGAAATGAGTAAGTACAAAGGCATCAAAGGAACCACATGTCTTACCGTGCTGTCATCTTGTACCTTCATAAGATGCGACCCCCTCAGCTGCAAGCAGCTCCCATGAAAGCGGACAAAAAGGGCAAAAAGATCAGCACCACAGCCCTCCTCCTTGACAGGTGAATAAAAGTGGCACTTCTAATGCTGTTACTAATTTATTAAGTATTCCAAAGTTAGAATTTAATCGGAATATTTTTGTCACATTATCCATCACCAACTCAGAAGAGATGGAATTTTCTTAAACAGTTACACAGTGCAGTGCCTTAGGCAGGCTTTTAGACATTTCAGTTTGTCACAATGGACTAGTTCCATTTTTATGATTTAGTTAATTATGTAACAAGCTGTGAAAAATGGGAGTGACCCCATGCCTAGTTCAAGGAACGTGTCAAGGTCTAGCGGCTCAGTTGCTGAAAACTGTTCTCTCATTTGCAAATACTATTTTTTTAATTCCCACTTTTCTCTTTTCCTTTTATAAATTTCAGATTTCATATGTTAAGCAAAAGTCAAGTTAGAAACTAGCAGTTCATTTATATAAAGACAAGAAGAAAATTAAAAAGTCACATGCGCAGTTTAAATGATCAAGTTAAATAAGACACAATTAGGTGAAGAGATAATTAAGTGTTGAAAATACGATGATCCATTTGACAATGGGAGAATAGAAGATGCAGAGAATTCCAAATACAACCTCCCCATCTAGAAATCACATTTCATACTCCTTACAAGAGAATATATGCATCTGATTAGTACTATGCTAGTTTAAAACAACCGGCCATTTACTTAAAGCAAACTAATATTATATAAAATATACACTTTATAATCACATAGACTCAGGGACAGTATCTTCGATAAAAATCATGCATCATAGAAATAGCAATAGAAAATAAAAATAGCAGTGTCTTGTCTCTACTCTGCTTTGATTTTGCATGAGAGCATTATTGTTACAATCTCAGGCTGCCCCATTAATTCCTTCTTTCAAAGCATTTAAAATTTTCACTCATCTTGGCAGAAAAGTAGCAAAGAAAAGAACTCTAGGAATAACTCAAAATATAATTAATAACACATCTTCACATTCATATCAAAACATATTCATCTCTATGACATTTTGAAACTAAGATGTTCTTTTGAGTCAGAAGATCTAGGTTCAAGTAATTGATAGAAGCATCTTGGGTAATCTCCCTGAGCTGTGGTTTCTGCAGCTGTCAGTTTGGACTAATATTTACCTTACATGATTATTGTGAAAAGAAAATGTTAAGTTGTGTAAGATCAATAATTTAGGACTGTATTAATAAGACTATGTGTTACACTGGCGTAGATTAGAAGTTAAGGCTAAAAAGCAAATTCTCTGACACATTGAAGGAGATCACTGAGCAACAGAGCTTCACAAGTATATTGCAACCCATTCCAGGTAGGTATCAAGAACTACAAAGTAGCCATTTAATGACTCATGGCACCATTCAGAAAAAAAAAAGAATGGCACCCATCCTTCAGAAACCTCAAAATGTTACAAATCTTAAATAAAAACAAATTAGGAGAGACATTATTGAACTGGCGGCTAAATGGATCAGGGGAAGTATCACATCTTTTGCTTCTCTACTTTTATAATTTTAGACATTCTCTGCTCCCAGCACTTAATCACCATGCTCTAAAGACTTTTAAGTGGAATATATACACATTGAAATTCAATGCTGAAATATAGACAGTGACCTTGTCACAAAAAAACAAAAGTGTAGCCCTTCTGTGCCAGTCAACATATCATCAGTTTACGGCGAGTATTATACTCACAGATTGTAGTGTTCTCTAAATGACTTTCTAAAACACTGAACAGGAGACATACATACTAACACTCTTCAACTACATGATTTATATGAAAAGGAGAGGGGATGAGGGCATTCATTTAGTTTCTTTCTTTAAAAGTGTGTTTTTTTCAACTTAAAAAATGTTATACACAAATATTTTTTATCTAAAAGCATGACAATTACTATAGGAGAGAAGATTTTCATTGTTTCACTTTCGTATGATTAGACTAAAAAAATTTTTAAGCTATATTGCCAAATGAACGTGATCTTTAAAAAAGTGGATGTGGACTTCCCTGGTGGCTCAATGGTTAAGAATCTGCCTGCCAATGCAGGGGACACGGGTTCGAGCCCTGGTCCAGGAAGATTTCACACGCCATGGAGCAACTAAGACCGTGCACCACAACTACTGAGCCTGTGTGTCACAACTACTGAAGCCCGTGTGCCTGAAGCCCGTGCGCCTAGAGCCCATGCTCCGCAACAAAGAGAAGCCACCTCAATGAGAAGTCCGCTTACCGCATTGAAGAGTAGCCCCCTCTGGCTGCAACTAGAGAAAGCCTGGGCACAGCAACGAAGACCCAACGCAGCCAAAAATAAATAAATAAATATTAAAAAAAAAAGAAAAAGCAGATGTGTGTAACATCAAGGGATTTAGAGTTTACATGACATTCTCCTAAAACGCATTTAGCTGTGTGTACAAAATAAATTAATTCAGAATCCACATGCAGAATCTGTTTTCCTGAGTGCCTGCAAAGTCTGCAGTTCTACTGTTGAGACCATGTTGAAACTTAATTCATTAATTCCTTTTAATATTGCAGCATTAGTCTTATAATCTATTTACAGCTGACTTTGTTTCCAAATGAATTCAAATGGCCAAATGTGATCCATTATTTATTATCAATCAATCAACTTACTGTATATCCAGAACCTTCCAGATGTGCTTGTTTATGCCTCATATATACCTACTGACCAGGAATCGTGTTTATGTACAAACTGGAGCATTAGTATATAATTATTAATGATACCTCTGCTTACTGTTGCTTTAGCTCTGGCACCTTCTGAAGGTTCAAGTCACCTTTAATGGTAAGTTAACGGAATTTAGAAAAAGAGCTTTCTCTGTGGATGATTTTGCATTTCAAACTTACTTATTTTTTTCAGTAAGACTATTAAGCTATTAGATTAATAATTTCCTTCAGTAACTGTTTCTGGGAACCCTATCTGTTCCCGTGTGTTATGCAATTGACCTAAAACTATCCTTTAGATGAGGGATCAGGATCAATGACCTCCAAGACCTACTCAGTTCAAAACATTAGACACTCAGCCTGGCAACAACCACAAATGATCAGTGGAACAGAAACTCCTCCCCAAACCCTATAGACTTGGGCATCTACTTCATCTCTCTCCTCTTCTCCAACTCTTGTTATTCCAAATGCTAGCAAAGGTTTGGAATCACCAAATCCCCAGAAATAGTTTATCATTTGTTATCCTAGGTGATAGAGTAAGACATCAGGTAAGATAAACGGCTCTGAGAGAAAAAGAGAAGATGTTAAGTAGTTGGTCTACTTCTCCCTAAATGGTATGGCATCAGAGGAAGAAAGAAATGGTAAGTGCATCAATACCATGGTATTCTCTCTTCTTGTATTTTACTTTGCTTCTCTGATGTCTGCACATAATGTCTCAAATTCTCCACCTCATAAAACTTTTCACAAAGGAAAAGTAAACACAAACAAAAATAATTAGAACTTGAAAACTGATTGCATGTGAAATCAACTATGCAGATTGTCAAAAAAAGTTATATGTTTAACAACGGCAATCATCAGAGAAATGCAAAGCAAAACCACAATGAGATATCATCTCACATCTGTCAGAATAGCTATCACCAAAGAGACCACAAATAAAAAATGTTATTTGTTATTGAGAAACGGTAACCTCGTACACTGGTGGGGATGTAAATTGGTACAGCCTCTGTGGAAAACACTATAGAGGTTCTTCAAAAAACTAAAAATAGAGCTACTCTATGCCCCAGCAATTCCACCTCTAGGTATATATATGAAGAAATCAAAAACATTGATTTGAAAAGATACATGAACCTGATGTTCATAGCAGCATTATTTACAGTTGTCAGGATATGAAAGTAAGCTGAGTGTCCATCAGGAGATGACTGGATAAAGGAGATGGGCCATACACGCATGCACACACGCACACACACAAAATGGAATATTATTCAGCCATAAAAAAGAATTGGAATTTTGCCATTTGCAACAACATGAATGGGCTTGGAGGGTATTTATTATGCTTAGTGAAATAAGTCAGAGTGAGAGAGATAAACGCTGGATGTTATCACTTATATGTGGAATGTAAAAAATAAAACAAACTAGTGAATAGATCAAAAAAGAAAAAGACTCACAGATATAGAGAACAAACTAGTGGTTACCACTTGGGGGAGGAAAGAGAGGAGGTGCAAGACAGAGGGAGGGGATCAAGAGGTATAAACTATTATGTAAAAAATAAATAAGCTACAAGGATATATTGTACAGCACAGGGAATATAGCCGATGTTTTACAATAACCACAAGTGGAGTATAATCTTTAAAGACTGTGAATCACTATGTTGTACACTTGAAACTTTTATAATATTGTAAATCAACTGTACCTCAATTAAAAAAATTTATTCTAGCATAAAACATGAATTCTATTTTTTCTGTGACAATGGGGAAAAATCAGAAAATTATCAACAAGATGGGAGCATAAGGAAGCTGTGAGCGTCATCTCTAGCAATTACCCTCTTTCTATATCACTGTGTACCCCTGAAATATTTTTCATGTCCCCGTTTTCAGTCTTTTCCCTTTTCCTCTCACATTGAGCCCCTTCTCCATACACGTTTACCGAGTGATCTGTGTACACAAACTCATCTCCATCTCTCTCTCTCCCTCCTGCTCGATCTGCGTACACAAACTCATCTCCATTTCTCTCTCTCCCTCCTGCTCTCTTTCTCTCCTCGTAGCACCTCTCTTCCTAACCACTTGTGGGTGATTCATTGGCAGTGTCCAACTCTTCTTAACTTACATCTATGAATGAATGATCCCATCCTGCCCTCACCATAAATACTAATCTCTCTCTTTCTCATACTTTCAGAAACTGTACTTCTTTTGTGCTACAGTGTCAAAAAAGCTGAGTTTTTCCCTCTAAAACATTAGAGAAGTATTTAGACTGAGCAGTTCTTTAAAGAATGTATCGATATAATGCCAATCGTTTGTGTATATCATGACCAGCATCATTACCAATATACAGGAATACATTCTCCTCCATGAAATTTGATTTTCTCTCTTCAAAGTTCTAAATATTTCTATGAATATTTACACTGTTCCCAAAGTGTTGTTTTTTTTTTTAACTTGGAGGAATAGGAAGATAGAGTCTGCATAACTGTTTTCTAGTTCACAATGTACCAAGGAAGTGAGAAACCTTGATGGAAAATATCAAGCAATTGATGGTGAAAATAGTACCTATGGGCCAAACCCTGGGAGACTAGAAGTTAAAAAATAGCAAAGGTGAACTCATAAAATAGAAACTTAACACCATAGCTTCTGCAGCTCACTACTACCTTTCTGCTTCCATGTCCCTTTCCTACATTCTGCCAGACACCTTCCAGATGGAGCTACCACTCCACTTGTGGATAAGGGCTGGATCAGTCCTCCAATTTCCCCCATTATATGAATTAAAGTTGAGGACTCCGTAGGCATTCCCAAACTGTTGCTGGGATGTCAACCAAGGAAAAATACTTTCCCAGAATCCTCAGTTGAACTTTTTGATTCATAATCTTGCAGAAACATCATGATACATACTAGATGATCCATGTAGTGTCATTTATACAGAATTATTCTTTAGTTATAGATGCATGTAAGTATATTTGAGCTACCCTGAGATCCAAACTCCATAATTTGCCTCTGGGTTCCAAACAACCAACGTCCAAATGACTTTTGAGAATCCAACTTATTGACAAATTCGGGGCTGTTTATACCTGCATTCATTAGAGGATCATCAAGAAGACTAATGAAGTCATATATTTGGAAGAACTTTGAGAGCCTACTTAAGAAAGTATTACATAAGTGTGAAGTATCTTGAAGAGGCAATGAAGAAAAATTTATTGGCTGAGGAAATAATTGGCAACAGAGAGAAGACAACATTTCTTGCAGCTGGACAAAAAACATGGTGAGGCAACGCTGAGCCAAGAGAATGGAAAAAGGGTTTCGTTTTATTGGCAGGAGATGACAAGTGCCAGTAACTTGGAAAGAAGTGTAAAGCAGATTTGACTGTTTGGAGAATATTCTTTGGGAGTACCTGATGAGATTTCCAGATTGTCAACTGGACATTCACCCTAAGTTTCCCAAGTGCCAACTCCTTGCCCTTGAATTTCGATAAACATGTGTTATTCAGAGGTGGGCAGGTTATGCCCATATGTGTATATGTGCATGTATAATTATTTATAATAGCTAAGAGAAGAATCATTATTAAAATATCCAAAAAACATGCAGAGTTCACAAAGAGAATATTGCTCAGACAGGCCAATAAAAATTATTCTAAATAATGCTGAAATCTTTGATTAAGTAAGTTAAGTTGAATTTTCTTACTAATTGAAATTATATTGATTAAGTTTTTTTCTCAGAGAGTTTTAAAAAGTTTTCATTTGCTGAATGTTGTTTTCATAAATTGCTAACTGAAGTTTTGTCTGTACTTGTGACACCTTATTTTTAACTAATACTGATATATCAACCACCACAGTACTCATGGTATCAATGGAGGATATGGTCCATAGTCAGTAGGTATAGATGAGATGAGTTTTCCCAGGGGATATATCACATTAAACAAAGATGGGGTTTTTTGGTTAAAATGGAATGATGAGTAGATACATTTTTTCTTAGTTTAATCTGTCGTTATATTAAATACTATACTCACAGAATTTTTTTAACCTCCACTTTATATCGTCACATCACACATCTTCTCAGTTCCAATATTTAAGGCAGACGGGGGCGTGGAACTCCTCCTACTTGAGCCACTACCCTCTGGCCCCCATAAAGCTTGTAGCAGTCTGCTATGCACACTGGCACAGTGGTCATCCTAAATTGGGAATTGCCTTTGTTTCTCTCCTGAGCTGGATGAACTCCCTTGATTCCACATCTTCCTCTTTGTTTTCATTGTTGCCCTCATGTTGATGAAATAAAACTTTGGTAATCTCCTAGAAAAAGAAGTATGAAATACTAAAATTTTAAGAATTTTCATGCATGAAAATGTTCTGCTATCACTCCTGTTTCATATTTTGGCATGATATAGAATTTAAAATTGGATATAAATTGATAATTTGATTACCAAATCTTTACCTGCCTACTTTTTCTCCTCTGGAAGATTTTGGCATCTTCTCTGTATTCCTGGAATTTTGAAGTTTAATAAGGTAGTGTATTTTAGTAGGTCTTTTAAAGTTTCATTATGTTGGTTATAATGTGGTGTTCCCTTTCAATGTGAAAATGCATGCTCTACCAATATAGATAATATTTATATATTATTTCTTTAATAATTTCTCCCCCTTGTTTTTCTCTATTGTCTATTTCCTGAAGTCCTATTAAAGTTTGTTCCATTTGGAACATTAAGTGTTCAATAAATTTGGTTACTTTAAAAATTATTATTCTAGGGACTTCCCTGGTGGTGCAGGGGTTAAGAATCCACCTGCTAATGCAGGGGACAGGGGTTCGATACATGGTCTGGGAAGATCCCACATGCCACAGAACAAATAAGCCTGCGCGCCACAACTACTGAGCCTGCGCTCTAGAGCCCGTGTGCCACAACTACTGAAGCCCATGTGCCTAGAGGCTGTGCTCCGCAACAAGGGAAGCCACCGCAATGAGAAGCCCGTGCACCGCAACGAAGAGTAGCCCCCTCTGGCCACAACTAGAGAAAGCCCTTGCGCAGCAACAAAGACCCAATGCAGCCAAAAATAAATAAATTAATTTAAAAAATAAAAATTACTATTCTATTACATCCATGAAATAAGAACATGATGCCATAAAAAGCGACATTCATAGACCAACAAACAATTCATATATATATATATATATATATATACACGCATATCTAAGAATATACATATCAAATAGATCTATACACATCTAACTTAGATATACATATACATATCTAAGAATGCTTGCCTTTGAATATTTAAACAAGTCTTGGTGGGAAAAAAAGTATATATATAAATATACATAAAAAGAGACGAGTTCCTTTATTTCTCCTACTTTCAATTTGATTCCACTCTCCTACTCTCAGCCATGCCTGGTACTGCTTCTTACTCCATCCCTCTGAAGAGTAAAACCTCAGTCTTTTTCTTGGATGGTAAAAGTAACTTTCAGGTTGCATGAGATGGGCAAGGATATCCAGGGCTAATTGCTAATTAGGAAGATAATTTTTAAAAATTTAATGGATGTCCTTTGCACACAAATTAATCATATTCTCTCATTTACAAAACACTCTAATCTTTGGTCCATGCATGGACCTCTTATCTATCTATCTTCTATTTTTTATATTTATTTTTACTGAGGTATAGTTGATGTACAATTTTATATAAGTTTCAACATAGTGATTCACAATTTTCAAAGGTTATATTCTATTTATAGTTATTACAAAATATTAGCTATATCCCCTGTGTTGTAATATTATAGCTTATTTATTTTATGCACAGTAGTTTGTACCTCTTAATCCCCATTGCTATCTTGCCTGTCATCTATTTATTTATTTATTTTTTTTGCGGTACGCGGGCCTCTCACTGTTGCGGCCTCTCCTGTTGTGGAGCACAGGCTCCGGACGCGCAGGCTCAGCGGCCGTGGCTCACGGGCCCAGCCGCTCCGCGGCATGTGGGATCTTCCCGGACCGAGGCACGAACCCGTGTCCCCTGCATCGGCAGGCGGACTCTCAACCACTGCGCCACCAGGGAAGCCCCATCTATTTATTTTTAATAAGCACACTTAAACATAAAGACTAAACATTTAACAATAACTTACATCTAACTATATGGTCTCCTTCAACCCATTTCCTGGTATCCCCTCTGAGGCAACTGCTTCTCTGATTCCTGAGTTTATGATTATCTTATCTATGGGTATTACAGATATATGCATTTATGATACATGTGTTTAAAAATATATGACTATATATGTTTATAAATAAAAACATTTACATTTCACATTTAAATATATATGTGTGCAAATATAACTATATGTAGGTTTATATGTTTATTTTAGTCTTTTAAAGTTTAATATGCTTATGTGTGTATATATATATGAGGCTGTATGCATGTGTATGTATGTGTGACTATATATGTTTGGCAAACTTCTCCTGTAAAAGGCTGGATACAGTTTTGAGGGCCATATGGTTTCTGTCTCAACTACTCACTCTGCTATTGTAGTATAAAAGCAGCTATAGATGATGTATAAACTAACGAGCTTGGCTATATTCCAATAAATCTGTATTATGGGCATCGAAATGTGTTTTTCAGCCATTTACACGTATAGAAAACACATTAGCTCAAGAAACAGCCACCAAAAACAGGTAGATTTGGTCCTCAGGCCATAGTTTAATAACCCATGATACACATATAATCATATGTATACTATTTTATTTTAATATTATAAGGAATGCCAAGCTCTACATAATCTTCTTGTACTTCCATTTATATATTGCTGAAATATATCCATATTTATCTGTTGTTGTAGTTACTTTGTTTGCTGCCTTTTTCATTTATGAGGTTGTATCTTTCATCCACTCTTCTGTTTTTGGGCAGTTGGTTTCCAGGTACCTGGCACCTCAAATTCCTGACCCTCTTCTGGGTTCTGTAGTATGAATTAGCTGCTGCCTGTTTACCCCTCCCCTTCACCGCCCTACCCCTTAGAGCCTGACATGCAATCTCTTGTCATCTGCTGAGTTCCCGCACCCACCATCTTCCAATGTTCCCTCCGTGTCACTTACCTGCTGTTAACCTCCTCTTCATTCTCTTTCTTCTTAATCTTTTAGAAAATTTTAGTTCTTTAACGCTGTTTTTGAGGGAAGAATATACAGGGGTAAACACAGATTTATTTTTTTCCACCCCATGTACTGTAATTTACTTGGGTCTAGTCTTCCTAGATGATTTCAAGGGATGTATTTTAGGGAAGATAAAAGATAATCCAGAGAATTCATTTCTGGAGTGAGGAGATCAACAAATTCTCTCCTCAAAGAGCAACTATAAAACTGGCCCAAACTGTCAAAAGACAATCATTTCAGCACCCTTAAAATCAATTAAAGGCCTACAGTAAACCCAGGAGAGTTTACAAATGAAACTGACTCAACTTGGCAAAGGGGAGCAGGAATGCTTGGAATTCTTCCCTGAGGCTATTCCCAGTCCTCTGCCCACCCCTGCCCCCAGTACTGTTGCTGTGGAGATTCAGCCAAAGCAGGACAGGTCTTGAAAACCCTCAGGTTCAACTCCACTGCAAGAGGATTTGGATTCTTGTCATTTAAAATGGAAAGCAAATAAGAAAATCAAGCAGCTCAGCTAGCCAGAGGTTACGGCACTAGGTGGGGCAAACAACAGATCTGCAAAGGAGTGAGTGATTTAACAGGAAGTTCCAGAAGGTGTGACAACCAGCAGGCTTGATAAATTTTTTATCTATCTCAGGTTGATCCTAGCCTAAAATACTGCAGAGGTCAGAGTAAGCCAAAGCTACACACACATCCTTGGCTGAAGGTGCCTGCACATTTATTCACAGGGGCTTAGCAGCAAATAAAAGCGAGACACACTCTAAATATGCCCTGACCTTTGAATTCACTTCTCAACCTGTCGTTTTTGTTTTGTTTTGTTTCGTTTCATTTGCTCATTTATTTATTTACCTGGGTTAAATTTGTAAAGTATTTTCTCCTGTATAATGTATGGTCACCGATGTTTCTGCTCTGGAAGTTTCCCCCCTTCTTGATTTTAGTTTTAAGCGCAGCTTCCTTGAGGGCACCTCTACATCTGCATAGCTTAGTGCTCAGCCAGTGATAGGTCTTAGACTTTGTTAAAAAATCTTGAGCCAATAAGTCTTCTATGCTTCTAGTCTCACGTAAAAGAGAAGATATAGAGAAACTGGGACACACATATTGCTGATGGAAATACAAAATTGTATAGCTATTTTGAAAAACAATTGACACTTTCTTTAAAAGCTAAGCATAGGGCTTCCCTGGTGGCGCAGTGGTTGAGAGTCCGCCTGCCGATGCAGGGGACACGGGTTCGTGCCGCGGTCTGGGAAGATCCCACATGCCACACAGCCTGCGCGTCCAGAGCCTGTGCTCCGCAACGGGAGAGACCACAACAGAGAGAGGCCCGCGTACCGCAAAATAATAATAATAATAAAAATAAAAGCTAAACATAAACTTAGTATTCAACTTAGCAATTCCAGTCTTAGGAATCTACCCAAGAGAAGTTAAGAGATATGAACACATGAAGATGATTTTGTAAATGTCCATAACAATATTATTCATAGCAGCCCCGAACTGGAAACAATCCAATGGATTGTTTTTGATTCTCTTTATGAACTCCCTTGCATCCATCTCAAGTAGTGTAAACCTAGTCTTCCAATAAAGGACCCTTCTTTCCATAGGGTAGTGCATGATGTGAGGCTGTTTAAAGTTGCCATGATTTGTTTTAACATATTCCAGAAACTTCCCTGAACATGTGCAGGAGCTTCATTCTTTTCTATAGACCATGCAGCCACTCACCCTTTGACACATAACATTAGCTTTCTCTTGGTCCCTTAACATAATCCTACTAGCGTCAGTGAGAAAACTTTCCCAACTTCTGGAAGTACCTTTCGGAATCTCTTTGCCTCATTGACTCTCTTTCCCATTTCAGATGTCAACCAAATGCATTCTTCTTTTCATTCCCTGTGCTTCTAGAACGTTTTTCCTCCTGTTATCTGTTTTTCACTCGGTAACCATATTCCTTTATCTGCAAGAATTTTGGAGACTCTGTTTTTGTGTAAAATAAATGAATTTTAAGAAATAAACGAAGAAAAGAAACCTCCAAAATGTACCATTGACCATTTCAGCTCTCAAATGTAGGTTAAACAAATATGTGACAGGAGAAATGTGAAATTCAATGAATCTTATATTCAATACACGAAATGAAATTCTTCTAGTGTGAAGTAACTGGAGTGAGGTACATACTTCAGGGAAAAAAAAGACTTTTTAAATATGTCATAAGGAATTGAGATGTTTTTGCCCCTTTAATTTGATATGAATTTTGTAATTAACTACAAGGCACACACACACTTGTATACTTGCAGAATAAGTCATTCTGGTAACTAGAAGACAGACACACAAGCTTGGAATATAAGCTCTCTGAACAAACACATAGCCTTACTGAACAGTATTTGGATTCTTGTACTAGAAGAAACTTGATATATTATCATTTATAATTTTCTTTCTGATGCAAATCTTTTTGCTGATTATATGTGTAAGATATCCATTTCAAATGTGTGAGGAGATATGTATTTAGCATATGAACGCTCATATTTGAATAAATATTAGTAATGGAACCATAGTGCAAAATGGATTGCATTCCAATTCTGCGATAGTCTCAGCCTAGGGAGTTATTCATCTAGAAGGTAACTTCCATTGCAGAGATGTGATATGCTGCTTGGATTTATTTTTCAGATTATGGCGGTATTTCTTAACGCACTTTCATGGACCTTGCTAATTATGGCTCCACCAACATGCATTGATTACTTTGACAATTATAAGACAAGTGAAAATATTTACTAATTTCAAACGGTATAACCTCATAAAGGGATGAAAAATAAATTCTGGCATGAAGGATGAGAAGGGGATGCTGATGGTGGAGAAGAGAGAGAAAATCGCTAAGAAGATAGGAAGTGTTATTATAATTAAGTACATTAAATTCATTGTTTCTAGTATGCTACAGCCCCAATCATACCTCTAGCTTAATCCCTTCCAGAATGAAATATGAATATATTTCACTCTATTAAAGAAAGCTTTCTCTTCTAGAAATTATTTCTGTTTTTAAAATGGAAGTTTAAATGCCAGGCCCATTACAGAACCCCCTTGACTGTTAACCTTGCTGGGCAAACACTACTCCTTCAGAAAAGGATACCTGTCAACCCATATCATTAAAAAATGAACAAAGGAACAAATAACACCCACAATCTGCTGATTCTAAACATGAAACAGTTTTAAAGTTAACCAGGCTTACTTGGTTGTATGGTATTGCAAGAAATACGAAAATGCCAAATATCACTATGCTTAGAAGATATATCTTTTAACTAGGCAGGGAAAATCACCATGGTTATACATTAGCCATGATTTTAAAAAGAAAGCATGAAATATAGAAAATGCAGTAATGACAATCAGTGTTTTGCTTCTCGATCTTCCTCAAAGAAATATTATCAGAGAAAGTTACTTGGGAAATATATGATATTGCATTGTATATTTGCCTGTATTTAAGGAAAAAAAATTCAATGAGGTTTTTTGTTTTTTTATTTTTGTTCATTTAAATTCCAGTGGTGCTCATTGAAGTCAAAACATCATTTTCATGGAGTTACACTTACCTAAATGCAATGCACATTTATTTATTCATTTTTAACATCTTTATTGGAGTATGATTGCTTTACAATGTGTGCTAGTTTCTGCTTTATAACAAAGTGAATCAGCTATACATATACATATATCCCCATATCTCTTCCCTCTTACGACTCCCTCCAATTCTCCCTATCCCACCCCTCTTGGTGGTCACAAAGCACCGAACTGATCTCCCTGTGCTACGCGGCTGCTTCCCACTAGCTATCTATTTTACATTTGGTAGTGTCTATGTGTCCATGCCACCCTCTCACTTTGTCCCAGCTTACCATTCCCCCTCCCTGTGTCCTCAAATCCATTCTCTACATCTGCGACTTTATTCCTGCCCTGCCCCTAGGTTCTTCAGAACCATTTCTTCTTATTATTATTTTTAGATTCCATATATATGTGTTAGCATATGGTATTTTTCTCTTTCTGACTTACTTCACTCTGTATCATATGATTTTTCTCCTTCATTTTTTTTAATATAGTGTATCACACTGATTGATTTGCATATATTGAAGAATCCTTGTATTCTTGGAATAAACCCCACTTGATCATGGTGTATGATCCTTTTAATGTGCTGTTGGATTCTGTTTGCTAGTATTTTGTTGAGGATTTTTGCATCTATGTTCATCAGTGATATTGGCCTGTAGTTTTCTTTCTTTGTGACATCTTTGTCTGGTTTTGGTATCAGGCTGATGGTGGCCTCGTAGAATGAGTTTGGGAGTGTTCCTCCCTCTGCTATATTTTGGAAGAGTTTGAGAAGGATAGGTGTTAGCTCTTCTCTAAATGTTTGATAGAATTCTCCTGTGAAGCCATCTGGTCCTGGGCTTTTGTTTGTTGGAAGATTTTTTAATCACAGTTTCAATTTCAGGGCTTGTGATTGGTCTGTTCATATTTTCTATTTCTTCCTGGTTCAGTCTTGGCAGGTTGTGCATTTCTAAGAACTTGTCCATTTCTTCCAGGTTGTCCATTTAATTGGCATAGAGTTGTTTGTAGTAATCTCTCATCATCTTTTGTATTTCTGCAGTGTCAGTTGTTACTTCTCCTTTTTCATTTGTAATTCTATTGATTTGAGTCTTCTCCCTTTTTTTCTTGATGAGTCTGGCTAATGGTTTATCAATTTTGTTTATTTTCTCAAAGAACCAGCTTTTAGTTTTATTGATCTTTGCTATCATTTCCTTCATTTCTTTTTCATTTATTTCTGGTCTGATCTTTATGATTTCTTTCCTTCTGCTAACTTTGGGGTTTTTTTGTTCTTCTTTCTCTAATTGCTTTAGGTGCAACGTTAGGTTGTTCATTTGAGATGTTTCCTGTTTCTTAAGGTAGGATTGTATTGCTATAAATGCACGTTTATTTTAACAAACTATATATTAACTAGTGCATTCTTTCTTTCAAAATAATGCATATTAGTTATGACAAGCATTTCCAATATAGAGATAGCAAGGCACAATTTTTTCTTTTTGCGGTACGCGGGCCTCTCACTGTTGTGGCCTCTTCCATTGTCGAGCACAGGCTCCGGACGTGCAGGCTCAGCGGCCATGGCTCATGGGCCCAGCCGCTCTGCAGCATGTGGGATCTTCCCGGACCAGGGCACGAACCCATGTCCCCTGCATCGGCAGGCGGACTCTCAACCACTGCGCCACCAGGGAAGCCCAGGGCACTATTTTTTACATGTGTTTTCTGTTACAGGTGCAATGATGGTGTGATTTGATATCACTAAGGAACTTATGGCTTTTAGGAGACTTTTAAAGCTACATGAAGATATTCAATATCAAGCAGTCTTCCATTAATGAAGCAATTACTGGAGCAGGCTTTCACTGGGGTGTAGTCTCAAACACAAGGCATTCAGAACAACCTCTAGCCAATATACAAGGCCAGGGGATGAAAACCGGAAAATGACATCTGAATGATACTTACTTGAGTGGCCCTTAGTCAAATTAAGATCTCAATTAACTGTAATGTTAGGAAACTGTCTGGATGCTTGGACTATGGTGCCATCAATGTCCTACATGTGCTTTTATTTGAATAGCACTGTAAGAACCTAGTTTGTAGCAAGTGTTTAGTCCTGTCATTTCCTATATGCGAAAGGAGTTATATAAGACAGGAGACTGATGATTACTAATTAAAAATTGAAACAATTATCTAATACAAAATTTAAATAAAGGAAAGCTCTCGGAACCACCATTACTAATTATTTGAGAGGAACAATAAAAACAATGCATGAGATTGGTTTAGTGCTACCTGTTTGTCATGTGCTCTCCCGTATATTATTTGGTCCATATATTCGCTGAGATTCCTTTACCTTTGAGAGTTAAATGACTTGGAATCAAGCCCCATTCAATGCAGCCTGGAGTCCTCCCCAAGATCCCTACAAATCTCTAGGTAGAAGGGAAGAGCTTACATTTTCATCTTCACTTCTTTGTTTAAGTTCCAGTTCCCCATCCTTAACGTTTTCCAAAACTGGCAATTTGTATATCGGTTTTGGGCAAAGCAAAGAACCATAAATCAGACTGAGTTCCCTGCTGTGAAGACTCCTGCTACCCACCACTGGTATTCTCCCTGCCACTTCTCTTCTACCTATGTTACTTATCTCCCAGTGTCCTTCAAGGCACTCCTGTCGCCTTTCTTTGATACCCCTATTGATACACATCTGATACCCACATTGACTCTGAGGCTAATTTTGCATAGCCAGTACCTCATTACCCTGTTCTGCTGCCTGCTCTATCCTCACAGAAAGGCTGGCAGAGGCATTGAAAGTAACTACCTGCCCACTGAAAATATATCTCCTTTTTGAGGTAGAAGCAGCTGCTATATAGCCGACAAGGTATGTGTTAACCATTCACTGTTAAAAATTACCACTACCATTCCTATTTCACAGATGAGAATAGTGAGTTTCAGTGCCATTTTCTGGCTTTCTGTGTTCACACAGAAAGTAAAGATCAAAACTAGGGCTTGAATCCAAGTCTTCTAAGCCTATATTAATTCACCTGTCTGACATTCCATAGAGTTTCTCTATTTTTGGTAATGTGTTACCATCATCCAATGTCATCAGATATGGGATGCTTTGTAAATTAAATATATGCATTTTCTTTTTTTCTTCTTTTCATAAAGGGTTATTTACAGAGCCTGGTGCTTCCCCATTAAATCTTTATTGCTGCCTGGATTCTGTCTTCCACCCTGGTTTATGTGTGAGTCCGTGAAGTGCAGAGACATAGGGAGAAGCATTATGCATGGGACCTGCACCCTCCGTCATTTTTCTTCTCCCCCAGGAGAGTGCTGTGGTCCTGCTGACACAAATCCACAGCAGGACTGGGAGGATGGGAACATGAAATCAGGTGAAGGAATCCAAAGTTGTCTGACAGCTGTGCAAGCTTGGACACCCTCTCACTGAGTGCAAACAGTGCACGGTGCTTCCATACTTGCTGCATCCCTTTGGTTCTGGTCAGGATAACAGAAAACATGATAGATTCTTCAAAGTAAAGAGAACTTAATTCAGGCAACATTTGGATAAATTGGATATGCAAATGAAGAAAGAACTGAAAATCCAATTGAGCAATTTAAAGCACTTAGTTAACCCAGACTAGCAAGAGTTGGAAGCTGGAAAAACCCAATGGCTAAATGAAAGGTGGGAGGCAGTGGGGTACCCAGAATCTGGAAGCCAGGCCATGTGACCAGGCAGCTCAATGGGATCTGGGCCACCAGGGAGGTGCAGCTTTTCCTGTAGGTTGTGAGGGAGAACAAAAAAGAGAATTTACCTCTGCCTTCCAGTTCTGCTCCAGTGCTCCCATTATAGAACTAGTCAAAACCCAGCTGTCAAAGGAGCTTGAAAAAATATTTTCCTACAATACCAAGCAAAGCAGAAGGTTAAAGAATGGAGCAACATGCAAATGAAAGACACACTAGTCCCCAGACATCCACAGCTATTAAATGCCTTCACATTTGCCAGCAATAAATCCAGTTAATGAATAGCTTTAATGAATGGGGACTTTACAACTCTGACATCTCCAAAAAGATTTCTAGGATACAAGCTTTCTTCTTTAGTATTGATAATAGTGATAATAATAATTTTACTTTATTATTATAAGTAATGGATAATTACTTATTACTTTTAAGTAAAGTCATCAAGTCAAACTACAAAGCTATTCATGACCAGTATCTTGATTTTTCTCTTTAATATTTACTCTCTCTTATTTGTTAGCTATAATCTGGTCTTTAGTAGCGTGGTTTTAAGAGTCTTTTCTTCAAGATATGGGGTAATTCAGTTGGAGTGGTTCACCGATGTTTCCCTCTCTTATAAGAAATTTTCTCACCTTAAAGCATGTCAGCTGGAGGGTTCTTTTTTTCTGTATGTTGTGAGGCAGAGCAAGAAAGAGAAATTACCTCTGCCCTCCAATTCTCCTCCAGTGCTCCCATTATAGAACTAGTCAAAACCCAGATGAAGGGGGAGTTAAGGGAGAAGGGGGTTTTCATAGATGGAGGAGAGATTGGGAAAGGGCGGGGAGATGCCAGGGGAGCCATAAACACTTTCTCTGAAATGTTTCCTAAGGTAGATCCTGCCTTCCAGAACCAGATTAAAAAGAAAAACTAGGCCATCTTCTGCAGGTCTCAGTGAGACTGAGGGTCATGGAGGCCCTCTGTTCAGAAACTGAAGGCTACTTGCTGGACTCTGGAGAACTTGGCCCAGGAGATCTACTGATGAAGATGCCACTGATGTGGGAGATGAGTGACCATCTCCTGATAGATCCAACTGCCTGGGCTTGCAACTCAGGGGGTCTTATAAGCTGACTTCCTTCTCTCTTCCCCTGGGCTTGTTCTGACTTAAGAGGCATTGGGCTTGTGTTTAACAAATAAAAGGTGTCTACGGAATATTTGGTTTGTGTAGAGTCATACACATATCTTAAAGTGTTCACCAACTGAGACAGTTTTCAGGAGAGAGTCCACAGGAAAAATAAGGATTTATTAGGTTCCATTGAATGATTTTAAATATGTAATATTTTCCTTATGAAGGAAGATTTTATTAACCAAAATGACTTAAAAGGCAGTCATATTTTATTTTTAATTTTGTTATAAAATATCAAGTTTGAAATTGTTATATAAACATGTCAAGAAATCCAGAAATTTGAGAGCTATGTTTGGGATCATTTGTGTCTTAAGTGATGCAGGTATTAGGTGGAAAACATTTAGGTCAATATTAGTAATATCTAACATAACTAATCATTCTCAGCTTTCTTGCACTTCTGTGATGTTTAAGATGGTAAATTTCCTACCCTTTATTTTTTCTACTGTTTCCCTTAGGTTTCTATTTATCTCAGTCTTCCCAATGTACAAATTCATCCATCTAGGTTAACTGACCATGGTTTTATTTAGGCAACAGGATAAATTACGATTGTTGTTATTATGGCTTGCTATGTATTTATATGGTGCTTTCCTGTAAAGACTTTAAGGTACTTTATTAAATCTGCAGCTAATTTTTATAACACTCAGTGGAGATAAGTTGAATGTATTAAAAATCTTAATAGCCCACCAATCTATATATTAATTCCATTCTAATCCTATTACCAGCAACTATCCCAATGAGCTTTCCAAATTCTAAAAATTTAACTAATGAATATGCATTTTAATCAGAGAAGCAAAGGAAATAGAAAACGCAAAATAATTTGACATTAATGCAAGTATTAGGGCTATGCCACATTTTCTAAACACCAACCTAGATTCTTTGAACAAAATAGATCATTTGGGATAGTTTACTCAGGATTTTGCTAATTACAGACATTAACTCACACTAACTATGATATGATACCAAATTCCAGAGTATGTTAAAGTAACTTATTTCCTCTTCCTATGTTTTTAACTTATTATTTTTCTTAAATAAGAAATATAAGAAAATCTCATAAAACAAATGTTTAGTTTTCCAAATTATCTGAAGGGGAACATTCTTGTAAACACCACTCATGTTGGGAAATAAAACCTCATCAACCACTCCAGAAGTTCCCTATGTGGACCCCAGTCATAGCCTCTTCTAAGATTTACCTCTCCTGACTTTTATACTAACTGCCCCCTTACTTTATCATTTAATTGTGCTTCCATAGATGCTGAGGTTTAGTTTTGCCTGTTATTTTTGAAAATATTTTTGTTTTAATCTATCAAATCCCCCTCTATCACTTTTCTTTCCTGAAATCCATTTGTTTAAAGACCCTTGTCTGTCCTATAGTTTTCTACAGGCTGAAATTTGCTGATTTCATTCCTCTGTAGTTTAACATGTTCCTCTGCTTTTCTTCCAAATTTGTAGTTGAATCTAGAGGCTTAATCTAACTCAGGCTAGCCTTTCTTTTCTTCCTTTTTGAAAACTACATTATAACCAGTGTTGTATTCTTCATGAGGTGTTTAATGACCAATTTTCTCTTTTGATAAAAGTAGAAGCCCTTAATATCCAATCCCTGAATCCTTTCGTTCATTAGGATTTGTGAAATGTTGAAATTGCAATTCCGTCAACCTTCTTCATGTGTTTGTTGAAATATTCTCATGAAGAGACACTTTTCTTCATCTACTCTTTGGTTACCCAATTCTGTAGTTCATATAGAAAAAGTAGGATAAGTGCTTGATTCCTTCCTTTTATTTATATCTGGTTTATGTTTTGAAGTTGTGTTGGCTGTAATTCTCATACACTTTGGAACACAAGTTCTATAACTCATCTTTAAATGCTACAGCTGTGCCTTTCAAAAGAGAGAAATGCTTATTTCAGTTTTGGCCATATATCCGAGTTATTTAAAATTTGCATTCGATATATTACACTCTGAGCTATATAATGATGCAATGCTATGTAAACTCTACTTTCTTTTTTTTTTTTTTTAAACTCTACTTTCTCAAAATTCTACCTTCACCAGATGTATAGTCAAATTGCCACCCACTTTCATCCATCTTACTTATTGATGCTCTCTTATGCTCTGTACTTTCCTTCATGCTACCAGTACTAGAATTTTATTTTCTACTTCCAGTCACTACGTTAGAATTATATTAGGCACTTAAAAAATAATCTATTGTATCTAAAAGAAAGCGTTTTTTTTCCTGAAATTTTCACATTTTAATTTTATATCTCAAAATGGAGAAAGTTCAATATTGAATAATTATATGGGTCAGACTAAACACTTGATCAAGTTGATTGAATCTTGCCAGTTCTGTTTTGTGTGCTTTTTTTCTGTTTGTCTAATAATTTGTTTGTCTAATAATCTCAGGTTCATAGGGAGATAAATAAGAAACTAGACATGATCTGAGGGTCCTCAGAGATTGTGTGTGACTTCTTGGGGAAGATGATCCAATGGGAATGTGATGATTAAGTTCTAACTAAATCTGGACTCTGAAATAAGCATGTCCATTTGGAGTGCAAAAACCTCCAGGCTGAAAGATACATGGTGCCATGTTCCTCAAAGTGAAGGAAAAAATTTGTAACATTTTCTTGGGTAAGTTTCCCTGGGTTTAGTGTTCTGGCTAACACTATGTTAAATGGACATTGCTGTTAGTGTCAGACTCATTAATATTCAAAATAATTAGTAGAACATTTAATACAATTTATTTATCTGAACATGAAAAAGAAGGAGGAAAAAGAAGAGCAGAGATCAGATCTTGTGGAGATATATATTAATGACAGTGCTCTTTATTAAAGCAATGATTTTTAAACAGGGGGGATGATGATCACATTTCCATTTGAGGATCGCTGCAGATATAGAGAAGGGCTTAGAAGGATCAAAAATGGGTGTGGAGGGCTTCCCTGGTGGCGCAGTGGTTGAGAGTCCGCCTGCCGATGCAGGGGACACGGGTTCGTGCCCCGGTCCGGGAAGATCCCACATGCCGCGGAGCGGCTGGACCCATGAGCCATGGCCACTGAGCCTGCCCGTCCAGAGCCTGTGCTCCGCAACGGGAGAGGCCACAGCAGTGAGAGGCCCACGTACCGCAAAAAACAAACAAACAAACAAACAAAAGGGTGTGGAGCACTTTTTAAGGAGATAATGAAACAATCCAAGTGTTAAAGTATGATAGATTGCAGGAACAGTATTTTAAAAAATGAATGAAATGCCTATGTTAGAGAAATATTTAGTATTCCCTTCTGCACTGGCAAAATTAAAAGTTAAATTTGCAGAATAGACACACAGACATGGAAAACAAACTTATGGTTACCAAAGGGGAAAGGGGTGGAGGAGAGATAAATTAGGAGTTTGGGATTAACATATACACACTACTACATGTAAAATAGATAACCAACAAGGACCTACTGGATAGCACAGGGAACTCTACTTAATGTTTTGTAATAAACTATAAGGGAAAAGAATATGAAAAAGAATATGTATAATATATATATAACATTTATAACTACATATATATTTTTTCCTCTTCTTCTATTAAAAATAATCACTTTCCTGTGGGATCATTCATTGGATTTATTTCTCTTCATTCTTCTCTTTTTGTGTTGCTGTTTTTTGTTAAACAGTTGATGATACTATCTGAGTGATTCATATCTGAAAAATGGACTGGGCTAGCTGGAAAAGGGGGTTCGTGCAGAATTTTAAGTTTATTCCTAAAATTTTCTTCCCTGTAAAAGAAGCTTAAAAGCGATTCGGCGGTCTGTTAAGGGGCTATTGTGCGTGTAATTCATTTTTAGAAAATAAAGTCAGGGAGAGTGGAAGGAGACAGGCAGACTTGGACTCAGCCCTCCCCCGGCATCACAGAGGAGAAGCAGCCCAGAACAGGAGTTAAGCGCATCGGTTCTAAAACCAAGTCTGTCTGGTTCAAATTTTGGCTCCGCCACTGGTAAATTCCATGACTTGGTATAATTTACTTGATCTGTTTTGTACCTTTTTCCTGCTAAATATAAGTAATAGAATCTTTAACATAGGGTTATTGTAAGTTACATAGAAAATGTTTAAACCAATACCTCACACTCAATACTTGTTAGTTTAAAAGTAAAAATGTAATAAAGATCTTTATATTAGTATAAAAATATTTGTATGTTTTTCTCTTGTGAAGAACTATTTTGCATGCTTTTCTTTGGTTTTGGTTTTGTCTGTCTAGAACTATAGCAATCCCTTTATTGCTTCTCTTGAAGGCGCACCCACGCTAAACTTCTCCAGGCAGATATGCTATTATCTTCCGAGTTATTCTCCAAATTTGGATTTAATGGTACTGTTGCCAGTCTCTTTATATTGGTTGTGAAGCGTGGGGACGAGGAGAGAAGGATGAGAGGCTGACTGGCCCAGATGTTTCAATAATGATAACAATTATTAATAGTCAACACTGTTTCTAACGATCATGATGGCCCACGTCCACTCTCTCTGAACTTTGAGTTCAGAATTTGACTTCTCCTACTCTGAACTTTGAGTATTTCCTGACCTTAAGGTAGAAGAATGTCTTTCACTTTTGCTGCATTCCTTTCCTGGATTATATTCTCAGGCCACAGTGTACTTTAATCCATCAGTTCAAATCCATCTCCTTTCTTTATTTAACATATTAGACATATACATATGACATATAGACATATAACATATAGACATATACATATTTAACTGTATATATAATATACAATTAAGTAATACCATTGCTTCCTCATTCCTTGGATTCATTTGTCTCTGAAGATCTTTACTGTCATTTTGAATCTGAAGCTACTGTCAACTTTTTCATTCTGGAATTTCCAGATTGGCTTCTGCATCAGCTAAATTCCTTAGTTCATCTTTATTATAGACATGCTTATGTACATCTAATCTTTGCTCCTAGCTTCCTGAATGTTTGTAGTTTATATTTTTGTATTTTAAAACAAATATTAGCTTTTGAATTTTGCAAAATTAATTTATACCCTTAAATAGAGTAATGACTAAATATGTTTTAACATCTATATATGTTGCTATACATTTTAATATCATTTAATATATTAATGCAATTCTTTACGTTAATAAAAGTTTTGAATGAAATATACTTTCACCAGAGACAATCTAACTAAATGCACATTTTCATTTGCTCCTACTAAATTTTAAAAGCATTTTTTTCTGTATAACACCTCACAGACATTAAGGATTTTGATTTGTTTCTTTCTTTTAAAAGTAAAATCAGTCTACTTTGAGAACAATGCATTCATTCATGGGCCATATTAACCAATCAATAATTTATAGCCCTCGTTTACACGTAAGATATTAAACATAGGCAATTTAAATCTTTAACTACGAAAAAAAGAATGAATGCCTTGTGATTTAAACAGACCTGAGAAATTTAATTAATAGAATATTTTCACTTTTAAGGTCAAAAAGTGATGGCTTAAGTAGAGGAATAGATTTACCTGCGAACAGAGGAGACCATTTGCTCAGATGATCTAAAACACATACTTTTTCAGCCTTCTGCCTCACTTTGTGGATTGCAAGTGAAAGTTTCAATGTGGATGAGCTTGGGATGAGGAGAAATCAAAGCTCTGTATTATGATGGTGTTTCTGATGGCTGAAAATGATGGCGGAGCTCCAATTTTTGAAATTGTTTCATTTAAAAACTAAGCATTGAATTGCCGCAGGGTGTTATAGAATTCTCAGCCATCTTTGATTCAATTTAAAGGACACATTTATGGCGCTTAAATTGTTCCTGGCAATTCTATGGTCTGTAACATTTTAATCAAATGTACTTTATAGCAAACTCTCCCACATAAAGTGTAGATAAATATAAAAGTATATAATCATATTTTAATGAACTGCTTTTAGTTTTTGGTTGGTCCAACTGTGTGCCCTCTTAGCCAAAGGATAACTAAAGCTATCATAAAAGTGAAATTTAAATTCTCAGCTGGTTGTGTCTCAAGTAAAATGACTACTTAGATCTAAAACAAAATAATAAAATAAATTAAGAGAGCATGGAGCTCAGATCCTGAGGCTGGACTTTTTCCTTTTCTAATCAGATATAACGTGAGTTTAAAAAGGCATGATTTAGTTCATCAACTGCATTTGTTTGTCCTTTTTGTTTCCTTTATGGGTATAAATGTAATAAAATCAAGCAGCCATGTCTCAATAAGTACAATTTAATGTTACATGGATTATTCTTGACCTGAGACTTGACTTGTTTTGTTGATTAGGAAACTTAGCTCTTATTTTTTTTGGTCACACTTTTTAGCATTTATAGAATAATTACAAAATACCTATGGGTGCCATTACATTGGGTGATGAATGTGTTTCTACTTCATTCTACTTGTTAGGAGGTTTGGCTGAAAAAACATTCCTGGAAGTGTTTCATGATCTCCAAATTTAACACTGAGTGGTATTTATAAAGGTTATCCTGGGGATATTTGGTTGCTCCTGTGTTGATTTCTGTTTCCTCTAGGATCTTGGAGGAAATTACCTCTTCCACTTGAGGGCCTTCAAAGGTCTTCGCATCCAGCCCCAAAGTGCAGTGATTGGCAGGACCTCCAATTACCAGAGTTTCACTAGTTAGGTGAAGAGTTACCTTTTATTATTACACTTTATGAGCTGAGCGAATTAAGTTAAACCTGTGCATCATTTTTTTTTCTTTCTGGAAATTAAAAAGATTTACACTCACTGTTTTGAAAAAGTACATTTTTGCTTGCAGCTGTCAAAACAAGCTGTCATTTCAATTATCTAGAGTGTCTATTAGTCAATTTTTAATAAAGTTTCAACTACTTTTTCCTGGTCTTTAATGAATGGCATCCCTCACACACCTTTTAAATATATGTTCTGTGCCCTCAATAGAATTCTGAAATTAGGTAGAAAATATTAAATAATTTAATCATAAAAAGCTTTATATTTTCCATGTTGCCTAAAGCACACTCCTTTTCAGTAGTCTTATTTCCTTTAAAATTCCCCCTTCTTAGAAAGCAATAATGGCAGCCACAATAAAAGGTTGTATTGCATCCATGAATTTGAGACAGTTATTCCTCGTTCAATGGAACAAAAAAGAACAGATAGATCATTTCATAGTTAGATCTCTGTGTGTCTATCTATCTATGTTAATTGCTTTTCAATTTATTTTCAATGGTATGACTTTTTTCCAAACTGACTATAAACTCTTAAAAAATAATAAATATGTATCATTCTTCCCTCTATTCCTCTCAATATTTCATAAATTATTATGTATATAACTTGTTTTAATTAAATTATTCATTAAAAGTGATTCAGTAAATCCTCAAGTTCAGGTCCCCAGAGTCATCAAGTACATGCAATTTCCACTACAGAGAGTAGGAAACTGAGTTCCAGTGCCCTTGACTACTTGATGGTAGGGAGATAACTAACTTCTCCTGATGGCCAGAGCACTCATGCAAAGTCTTGCCCATTTCTGCATCTTGGCTCTCATTGCTACACTGTATTTATCCTAGAATGCTCACCTCTTCCTCCCTGTCTTCCTGTGAAAACCATCCTTTACGAGCCCAGTTCATTTGTCCATGACTGCCGTGTAGATAGCTCTAAGTCAGTAGTGGACACATTGAACTTGCCCTAATGGTGAAAAACTACTGCTTTGTTCTCCCTTAGCGTTTCTTAACTCTTACCACATTTCACACTCTCCTTTTCCCTATCGTTCTTTTTGATACATCCTATCTTTGCCACTACATAGTGAGCAAGCCTCTGGATGTTATAGACCAAATTTTGATCATTTGGTATTCATCAGAGTAATTAGCATAGTTAAAGAGTATGTTGTATTATGTAAGAATGTGGCTTCCCTAATCACATTGGCCTGGCTTGAATCCATTTCCAGAATATACTGTTTGTGAGATATTGCCCAGGTTATTTAATTTAGCACCTATAGATCTTCATTTTCTAAACTGTCAATTAGATGATAAGAGTACTCACCTTTAGATTTGTCATGAAGATTAATTACATGACGCATGTAAAACATTTAAAAGAGTGGCCACCACAGATAAATGTTCAATAAATATTATTTATTATCTTTACAGTATTTATATGTTTCAGGAGTTTCATATATCCCTTCAAGTATAATGTAAAGGCACATGTTTATGAGCATTTGTTCCTAAGGAAATGGTTCCTAAGTATTTATCAGATTTTCAGAGTTACACATGGATTTAAAAATGGTTAAGAACTGATGTTATAAGTAGTGGTAATAGTCAAAACTAGGCAGAAAAATAACATTCTCAAACATTTGTCCATCGGGAACAGAGTATAGCTTCCAGTGCAGATGAGAAGGTCGTGGCTGCTTGGTTGAAGGTGAGAAAAAGAGACAAAGGATATTCTGGGCCTCATCCATCTATTCACTATCTGCCAGGAGCTAAATTATTGGATCCAATTCTGATCATTCACTGAGATTGATACATGGGGCTTCTCCTGCCTAATACCCATGGTACATGCCCTACATCCATTCCACTACCATTCCAAATGACCGCCTTATTTGCGGGGGAAGCATTGCTTCTTTTCCACTCTGTCGGGGCTTGTAATCAAGGTAACCCTCTCTTTTTTTTAAATTAAGGGGCAGATGTTTGATTTTCATAGCTTTTTATAAATTCTCTTTTTCAAATGGACTCTGATAAATTTTGACCAGTATGTAGAAAGATCTGAAGATGTTGGGATTTTCTATAGCATCACTGACATCCCAAAGGTAGCCAGGAGTAGGTTAGATGATTATAAATGAAGATTATAACGATAAGTGAGCTGGGGTTCAGGGATGGGCTCCATGTACACAGGAGACTGGAATATGAACAGCAGATGAAAACAGGCCCCGTTATCAGAGGAAAATTAACATTGCAAATATGAAGAGAATGTTATGGCTCAGTGACCACAGAGATACCTAGAGTTTTTCCCTTGATGTTCTAAAGATCAGCCTTACAGTAATAAGGATAACTCCAGACAATGATTTTCTTCACCACCACCACCATCAACCTCCTGATTACGGGCTACTTGTTTAGAATTAGTCCAGAACTAGAGTGATGCCAAAACTAGAGATTCAATATATCAGT
This sequence comes from Neophocaena asiaeorientalis asiaeorientalis, assembly GCF_003031525.2. Taxonomy (NCBI): domain Eukaryota; kingdom Metazoa; phylum Chordata; class Mammalia; order Artiodactyla; family Phocoenidae; genus Neophocaena; species Neophocaena asiaeorientalis. Next base: position 3,546,252 of record NW_020175672.1, read on the forward strand.
AACTCCAGGTAACCTAGCTGGAGATACAAAGAACGAGGAAAGAGGAAATCCATTACAAATGACTGGGAAGGTACCTGCCTCTTCCGCACCACTTTATAAAGATTGTAACATCAAGCTCTAAACGGGCTTGTAAGTAGCACTGCAGTATCTCACACCTGCCTTGTATGTAGTGGGTGCTCTTGTGTGAACTGAGCGAGTGAGTGAATGAGTAAATGAATGCATCCTTTTCCCTTGCATTTTCTTTGGTAACAGCAGTGTAGGATAGATATCTTGAGATGCCGAACTGTCATTTATTATTTTTGAGTGTAATTTTGAGTTTGAGTGGCATTTTGCCAGATAAAGGAGAACACTTGCAATTGATTAACCATCTGTGCATTCACTGCGGGATTTACTCTGTGTAAACACACAGCCTTCGACAACTAAAAGTGTGTAAGACCATGCCCTCCTCTTCCATTTCCACCACTGGTTACTGGTCCTGGAAATTGCTAACCTGACATTGAAATATGAGCAATGGACCCTCTAAAATCACCTCAAAGGGAGATGGAGTATCAAAACATCATTTTATTCATGAGCTAAGCTTCCAATTACTTCCATGGTGCTGACTTCTTAAATGACTTACAAGAGTTGAAATCTTTGGATTCGTTAGCAAACTTGTGGCAATCTACAGCTTTCTTGAAATTTTTAAAAAGAACTTATTTAAAGAATTATATGACTTCTTCAGTCCTTTTGTTCCATTTTAACCAATGATTTTTCCCTGACTTTAAATTATGAGTTATGCTAATTGTATTCTTTGTCGATCTGTCTTAGACATATGATTGTACAGCAGTGAGAAGGGGCTTAGCCCATTCATTTTATTCTTTTTCTAAAAATTTATTTTGGAAAAATCCATAACTCCTATGTCAGTTTAACAGCTATAAAGCAAAATATTTAAAAAAGAAACTTTTAATGTCTTGATTACATCAAAGACCCAAGACAAAAGATGCCACATTCTAATCTGAGGTGTGAGATACTATGCAGGATGCAAAAAATAAGAAATCAGAATACCAATAAGGTATGTAGTTGTATACTTTTCTTTGCATATGATGTCTTTATCTGGTTGTGATAAAAGGTAATACTGGCCTCATAGAATGGGTTGTTTGTTTGTTTGTTTTTGCGGTACGCGGGCCTCTCACTGTTGTGGCCTCTCCCGTTGCGGAGCACAGGCTCTGGACGCGCAGGCCCAGTGGCCATGGCACACCGGCCCAGCCGCTCTGCGACATATGGGATCTTCCCGGACCGGGGCACGAACCTGCGTCCCCTGCATCGGCAGGCGGACTCTCAACCACTGCGCCACCAGGGAATCCCTGAATATTATTATTAATAAAATATTAATGGATTAAATAGCCTATTAAAAGTTAAATTGCAGAAAATCTGAGATTTGAAAAATCCAGCTAGCTGCTGTCTATAGGTGACACACCTAAAAAAAAAAAAAAAAAAAAGTAAAAGGAGAGAATACGGAAATAGGAATTCTAAATAAATCTCTAACAAGTCAAAAGATTAAATTAGTCATTTACAAAACGAACCGGGTTCGTTCCCCGGTCCGGGAAGATCCCACATGCCGCGTAGCAGCTAAGCCCGTGAGCCATGGTCACTGAGCCTGCGCGTCCAGAGCCTGTGCTTCGCAACGAGAGAGGCCACAACAGTGAGAGGCCCGCATACCGCAAAAAAATAAAATAAAATAAAATAAAAATAATATTCAGAATCTTGCCATTATATTCTTGTAATATTTAGTATATTTTTTCTTTCTTTTTTTCTACCTTTTCTTGATTACTATAGGATAGGATAGATAAATATTTCTTTATCCCTTTATCTTTTCTTTCAAACATTATAGATTACATATATTTCCTTCACCAAAATCACCCCCAGTATACTACTGAGAGGCAGTCATTTTACTCTCCAGAGAGTTTGTGGACATTCTTCCCAAAATTTTCTGTGAATATATAAACATATATTATCTTGTATAAATTGTTGTGCAACCAGTTGTTTTCTTTAAAAATAAATCTAGACATCTCTCCAAGTTAGTACATGGAGATTTATCTTATTCTTTTACTAGACTGTTGCATATTATCTCACTGTTTGGAAGTTATATAATTTGTTTTTACTAGCTATTTAATTATTAAGAGTGACACGTACTTAAAAATAAACAGTATCAAAGATGTAAGATGATAATATAAGGCTTCAGCAAAAAGGCACACTCATGATTTAGAAAGCCTTTTATAATGTGATTCCCATTTATCTGTCTAGGCTAGGTTACTGACAATCAACATTATAGCTCAATGTTCCAACCAAATTACCTATTTCCTGCATCTAGGATGTGTCACATTCTCTCTTAACTCATGACCTTTGCCAATTGTCCTCATTCTACTCCACCTTTAGCTAGCCTATTTTATCTAACTTAATCTTACTCCTCCTTTGAATCTCAATGTAGATGTTATTTTCTCTAGGAAGTTTTTCTGATTTTCTAGACACTTTCAGAGTCAGCATTAGATGCCCCTTCTAAGTGCACCCGTAACAACTTAAATTTCATTGTTACCCTTATAAAACATACTATGAATAATGATTTTTCTCTCAAGCTTAAACTATAAGCTGCATGAGATAGAATAAGTCGGTCCAAGTCACTATGGTCATCAAAAGGCTTAGCACTTTTATAGGTACTCAACAAATATTGGTGGAATAAATGAAAGAGGCAATAAATATTTCTTTCCATATTAAATACACTTTGGATTTCAACATTATGTGCTCCAATCAGCATAGTAATGTGAAGAATCATAAACTATAAAATTAATAATTCTATTGAGGTTAATTGCAATTATTTGAATTTTGGACTTTTTGAAGTAGCCTCTTTTGAACATGTTATTTATTTCCCCCCTTCTTAACATACCCATCATAAGAGTTGAATTTGTTTATACCACAGGTCTCTGTGACTCAGTTATGATGTTACAAGTCTAATAATATAATTAAATTTGGTTAGTTTGTATATCACACTTATGTTATTTTGTTATCAAAGGAAGAAAAATTTTTGTTTTAGGGAAAATTTTCTGCTTTACAAATTTCTTCCCAGAAGCTTCTTTTGGGAAGAAGCAACTCATTAGATGGTTTGCTAAATATTTTCACTCCATTTAGGAATTTAAATTGGGACGAATTATTTGAAGCTATTGTAAGACAGTTGATCTTTAGTTGACTAATTGCTACTAACACTCTCAAGTCAGTTCCTTTGTTCCCTTTGAGGATATAAGAAGTTTGTTTTCTTTCCCTCTCAGTTAAAGACGTTATCCTATTCCCACATCTACTCAGACACTGGAGGTATCATTCTGAATTCCCCCAATTTCCTTAATCCAAACATTCTCCTCAACCCCAAGTACCCCCTATCCTAAACCTAAGATATGTCCTAAATCAGTTATTTTTCTTCCAAGCTACAGATGCATGTCAGTTTCCTGTCATGTCTTGTTTGGACTCATGCAAAATTCAGTTAACTGATTCCTTTATTTCTGTTCTCACCCTGACCCAAATCATGTTTTTATCACTAAATTTCAAAACAACAAATATTGTGATCCACCTTCCCTTCCCACAACACATTTTTTAAACCTGTGAATAATTCCACATAATCCCTTGTCAGAAGCTGGCAGACTACATATCCAATGGAAATATAACATGATACATGAATTCAAGACACACATGTAATTTTAAACTTTCTAGTAATTACATTAAAAACAGTGTATTTATGTGTAAAATAGATAGCTAATGGGAACCTGTGGTATAGCACAGGGAGCTCAGCTCGGTGCTCTGTGATGACCTAGATGGGTGGGATCAGGTGGGATGGGAAGGAGGTCCAATGAGGAGGGGATATATGTATACATATAGCTGATTCACTTCGTTGTACAGCAGAAACTAACACAACATTGTAAAGCAATTATACTCCAATTTAAAAAACCCAGTAAAACAATAGGTGTAATTAATTTTAATAATATATTTTATCTAACTCAATACATCCAAAATATTACTTTAATATAAACAATATTGAAAACTTATTAATGATTTATTTTACATTCTTTTTTCACACTAGACCTCTGAAATCTGGTGTATTTTACACTTAACAGCACATCTCATTTCCAATTATTCACATTGCTGCCTAAGTAAATACTAGCGATAAAAACAACTAGTGATTCTGTTACAACTTTGGGTTAGGACAGCTGAGATCCAGGCCGAGTTCAACAAGGACAAATTTTCCAAGGCAGATGAGTCCTAGCAACGCCTGGCAGCCCTGTAGCCTCAAACTTTTAAAAGTAGCAATGGATGAACAAAACATGTTTGTGAGACTCTTGAAATGGTCTGTATGTATAAGAGGAAAAAGTGGACCACTTTTCCTGAACCGAGTTGAGATCTGGGAAAGATAGTCAGTTGTGATCATTGCTTGATTTGGGTCCTCTCTTGTGTATTTGCCAGGACTTAAGAGCAACAATGTAAGCCTGTAGCTTTTTCTCCCTTTTGGGTAACGATTTGGGTAGCCATTTTAACTTTCTCCATTTTAACTTGGGATTAGAACTTGAGGTCTTTCTAGTAAAGGATGGCTCCCCAGACTACACTGTACAGATATATTTCTACACTGAAGAGTCATGGCACAGGTTACTGGCAAAATCAGGAAATAATTTTTCAAGGTGAGAAAAATTTCCTTGACTAGCAGAGAACAGGAGTAGGGCTCAGATTTTCTTGTATCAAGGAGACATCAAGAAGCAGAGAGCACAGAGCACTTAGTGCCCGTCAGTGCGGTATTTCAACAGTGTCACTTTTGCTTCTTTTGGAAACATGGCTGAAGAAACCTTGGTGTATCTTTCACTTCAGAGCATAAGCAATTTCTGTGTTTTAATATTCTTCCTAATATATATGTACCCTTCACTTAAATTCTTTAAGTTTATCCAGTAGATGCCACTTCTCTGCACCGAGAGCAGTAATCTACACATCTTGTCTCCCTCTCTCTTATGCCAACCGTCCTTGCACAAGGGAAATGGCAATGAACTGCTCCAGGGTTCACATTGTTGTCCACCTCCACTGGAGAGAGATTCACTTGGATATTTCCTAGTTCTACATTCACAAATCCCAGGAGGTGTTTTTGATCAGACCAGAGAGGTGAGGTCTGTAAAAGCATTGCAGCTTTTGGAGCGATGAGGCAACATTTTCTAACTTGAAGAAAGATGCTTTCTCATAAGAAAGGGATGGAAGTTAAACAGTGAAAAGACTCCATTTCCACAACAAGCAGAAAATTGCGATTTACTTCTGTCCCTATAGGCAGCTAAGATTGATGCTGCCTCAGTTGGCCCGGGGAAGCCTGTTCAGATCGTGACTCTCATGTTTCACAGGCACTTTAACATGCCATAGACTTTTCTCCTTCAATATGCCCTTTTCTAGTAAGTGGCTCAACAGATATGTCTTGTTCATGTCAGACTTTGAGCCTCATTCTAAAGGTCTCCCTCTTTCATTCTTATCGAATGGGTCATCAATCTTCTAACTTCTAACTTGTGAGGTTTCTTGACACCACCAGTCTCTTTCCCACTACCACCATTCTTGTCCAAGGTATCATCTCTCTCTTAGGCTCTGCAATGCCTTCATGACCAGTCATCCAGCTCCCAGCCTTGATTTCCTATGACTCAGACTCTATACTACACCTTTAGGGATATTTTTAAAATGCACATCTGATCATTTTACTCCCCATTCGTTCAGTGGCTTTCTATTGCTTATAAGGATTAAGATTTTAAGAATTAAGGATTTAAGGACTAACAGCTTTATTCCTAACAAGTTCTCAAGGTGTGTGACTGGACACCTGCTCACCTATTTAGTCCCTTTCTCACTATTCTCCTTTTAAAAATATAGGCTTCAGTTAAATAGAATATCTTTCAGCTTATACGTTTATACTCTTTTAAGTCAGGTTTTCTACATAATATTATTTATGCCTGGATCACTCCCCAGAATTTCACTCCTATTTAGCGTTCTGTCTCAGTGTAGCCAGTCTTTCATCCAGGTAACCTTACCCAGCCACCAAGATGAGGCTGGTTCACCTGTTAAGTATTTCTAGCCCATACTGCATTTCTTCTTAGTTGTGCAGAATATGTGTAATGATTTGCTCCATATCTATAAATTCCATGAGGGCACGGACCACATCGTTCCATCTCTGTACACTCAAAGCTTGACACAAATGCCTGACCCATAGAAGGTGTTAATGAGCATTTGTGGCATAAATGCATGAATGGATGAATGAATGAACACACTGCTGTTATTTGCTGTTTACGATTCTGTCACACATCACACCTCCTTTAACAGCACGTCCCTGAAGTCTTTGTATCCCAGTGCCTAGTGTGGTGCAGTGTAGTGTGGTGTCATGTTTATTGCAAGCCCTAAGCCTGTGTTGATTGAAACATTAATGAAAGTGGACAATGCCTTCCATACCGGACAATTTTAATCCATCCTATTTAATTCATTTTTCCTTTTTTTGAGGAGTTCTCCTTGTAAACATATCTCCTTGTAGATATTGAATTACTGAGTCACCCATCTTTCATTTATTAACATAAGATCAGATGACCAACTGATTGGTCTAACTGCCTCCCTCAAGTCCCTGAACACAATCTTTGAGTGAGCGTGTGAAGTAACCAATAAGCATGGGCTGCTGAGTTCTGCTATAACTCTACAGTGTACACCTCATGACAGGTTTTTCTAAACTAACAAGGAACCCAGGCCCCATTTTTCCTTTTTCTAATTTCTGTCACTTTGTTAATTGTTGCAAATAGCTGCCTAGCAAAGCTCTGCAAAGCTCAGCACTGTTTCCAGACTTAAATCTGACAGGCCAGAAGGCAAAGACATACCGTGAGGATATTGCCTTGATGAGGAACTCAAGCCCCTGCCCCTATATGGAATCATTGTAAAAACTCTACATTTAGGACCTAGATTACTCCTCTCTCCTTACAAAGGTCTACCATGTAGTTTTTCTCTTAAAATGTCTCCCATGCCTTTATTGAGAAGCTATATGTAATAGGCCAAAATGTGTTGGTCATTGGAATATAGTCAAAAAACAAGACATGTTTCATGTTGGATATATTATTGACCTTTCTGGTAGCAGGATCACCATGAATCGACACACACTGTACACACACACCCCCACCCCCGGTTTCATTGTCATTGTCATGATCCACCCAGGTGGGCTCAAAAAGCATTCTGAGTTATTCTGTGTACCACCAAACAACGGGCCAGACTCAGTGGTGGCGAAGAGGAGTGGTTAGGGTAAGGAAGGAGGCTATATCAGCTGATGCTTCTAAAATACACTCTAGGATAGAAGAGATACCCTGACGGGTTAACTTTTTATCTACTCCACAAAGTGCTCATGTTAACTTGACCATAGAAATGAAAAGTAATAAATCATATAAAATAAGCCATTCAAAGTATTATTTGTAATAAAAGTACGTAAAATATAGAATGAAAGGAAGGAACTATGGGTCATAGAAATGATATTAAAGTACACTAGCATTGTACTGTGTGAGTGGCTGGAGTCATAAATCCTACAGAATCATACACACACACATTACAGAGTTGTTCTGTTTTTTGTTTACTATACTCTGTTCCTGTTTGCCCAACTGGTTTCTTTTCGGTCCTTGGTTGAACGTGGTTGAACTTAGCTTTCACAGCCTTGGTGGCCCTCTCTAACGCCTCGTCACTGTTCGGCTTCCCAGATGTCCCAGAAGGACATACCTCATTCATTTGATCAGATGCTTAAGGCCTTCTCTAAAAAACAAAAAAAAAAAACGTTGTTTGTTTTTTTTGTTTTTGCTCAGTCAATCACATCAACTGTTCCAGACAATCTCATAGTCAAAGTCTGCACAACTCTTTAGCATTATATATTAGCTTAGGGCTACCATGACAAAGTACCAGGAATCTGGTGGCTAAAAACAAATTTATTCTCAAAATTCTGGTGGCTAGAAGTCTGAAATCAAGGTGTGGTCAAAGTCATTCTCCCTTCGATGGCTCTAAGGAAGAATTCTTCCTTTCCTCTTCCAGCTTCTGATGGCCCCAGTGTAACTCCAGTCTCCGCCTCTGTCTTCACATGGCCACCTACTCCCCTTTATGGTTTAATATGACCCGAATCCAGTATGACCTCATCTTAGTTAATTGCATCTATAAAAGTTTTATTTCCAAATAAGGTCACATTCTGAGGTTCTGGGTGGACATGAATTTTGAAGTGGGCACTATTCAACACTAACATGATATAAAGTTCCTATTACAATCGAATCCTAGCCTGTCTACTTCTAGAATATCCTTTCAGTAAATGTTGGTTGCCTTCAGTTAGTCTTCAAGAAAGGCAAAAAATTATTCAATGAAAGAAACCAACTAGTTCAGTGCTCATTTGCTGTTATATAGTGCTTTTCTAGGAAAGATGTGTGCATTTGAAGTAAAACTCATCTTTATCTAGAAACAGCCAATGCAATTTTGGGGAGTTTGTTTTCCTAAGAATTTATATTCCAAATAATCGCAATCTGTGGTCCTGCTAATGCCACCTCTGGTGTCTCCTTTGAGGGCACCATGCCTTACATCACATGGAGGACTTGTTAGCACAATTTTTATCTCCTAAATCAAAAAGCACATTAAGTTTCTGCTAAAGTTTGATATGCAGTGAGAATAATACTTTATTTGAGAATATTCTGGTCAGTATGCAGTGGTTAACTGTTATTTTGAAAATTATATGTGAACTGAATGTGTGTAAGTTGGTTGGACAAAAATGCTAAATAGTGGCTTTCTATATGCCTAAAAAGTTCACACAGAATCTGTATGGCATCCTCCCTGGTAGCCATATTTGCAAGTCAACCTGAGCCTCTTCTTGGGGTATTTCTTTCCATTATCCACATCTCTCTTGGAATTTCTCCAGTGCAGAATGTTCATCCAAAGCAACAATTCTTCCCTATGGACTGAATCCTGGTGCCTAAGCAGGACGTGGACTTTGTCTTCTGGGATGAGCCACTAGCTGGTCCAACGCACTTAACTCCATCAGATCTTAAAACCATTCGAGCATGCTGCAAATTAGGACCAAATCTACCTTACTCACTGTTGTGTTTTCTATGCTTGCACAGTTGCCTAGCATGTAGTAGGGACTTCATAAATATTAGTTGAATAAATGAATTAACGTTCAAGCTTAATAATTAAGTAAGAGAGAGTGGGTGTTTTACCGTCTTCCTCCCTGTTTGGAGGGCAAAGTTGTGCAATGGAAATCTCACTCTTGCCTCAGTGAATTGACTGCATTCCTTCTCTTTGAATAGCGTAATTTTCCCATCTGGATAGAACTTTTCTTATCTGTAGTACTGCCCAGTGCCTTTCTTTTCATCTTAGAACATTTTGTAGTTCTCTTTTGCAATTGGAAAATAGTTAATTAGAATTGAAATCTTTACTTCTCTATGTGATATAAGATCTATTTAAGATTAGTGCTTGCCTTTCTCTTGATGTTTTGACACTGCATGTGGAAAAGACTCATACCACTTATAGAAATATATCCTGAGACAAGATGTAGGGAGGGTGATGATCCAGATAGTGGCTTCTTAAGGGATGATTGGCTGCTGCTGGCTATCTCAGCATACGGAAAAAAAGAAAATAAGTGAAGAGGCTGAGACCCCATGGGTAAATGTGCACATCTCTCCATAATGGCCTTACTGCTTATTTTCGTATGTGAGTTTTTATAATTATGAGAGGAGGTCTATGACGTAGGAGGGATGATAAGTGATATTTCAGTGGGAGAGAGGTTTTGGAAACATATTCCTTGGAAAATGTTTATGTCTATGCTTGAGACTTGGAAAAACTTTCTCCTTGTTTCTATTGTGCATCAGGGATCATAAGATCTATAAAGCTCTTGCAAATGAGATTATTCTATCTTTATTAGGGTAGCCTGGTGACTCCAGGGAAGCAATATGACTGCGTGAGGATGGGAGTTATTTGGGTCTCAGACTGAGAACGTCATGCACTGTTGCTGAAGGTAGCTATGAGGCAAATTACATTTTTGAAAGTTGATCAAGTAGAGTGGAATTTTATTATGCATATATTCAACTTATGCAAAATCAAGTATATATACTCAGGAGATATACAGAGAAGGAAATAGCAATTCATATTCATACAATATGGCCAATTCCATATATTGTGCATCTGTCCTGAGTGAGCATGACAAGGCACGTGGTACTTAACCACATCCCATCAGTTTCCATTCTCAAGGGCCTCTGAGACTGGACCATCTTGCTGAACTGAGTACTATTGTAAAGTGTATAAAATTCATACCTTTATTTCAGAATGTCCCCCAAATGGAAGCCAGCTACTTCATTTATTATTCAACTGACCAGATTGTTTCAGGGCCAAGGGAAAAACTCTCCTTATTGGACTTCTGGGAGATAATACTTTAGTCTTTAATATGGTAGATTTTCTTAGCTATATGTGAATCTACTTAATTTGGCCTTACACACTGACTTCAAAATTTACAACCACATAAAATCACGCTACCTGAAATTTCTTAGGTAATCAGGTTCGTACAGGGCCCACTACTTGTACAAGTCCAGAAGGTACCTGTCACATTTTATTCAACCAAATGGAGTGTCCTGGAGGGTGCAAATGGCCATACTAGAAACATCATAAACCTGCTTGTCTCAGTTTGAACAATGGTACCTGAAATATAACTTTAGAATTTGTTCATTACATATGTGTTAACCATCCATTATGTATCAGGCAGTATTCTGGCCACTGAAGACATTAAACATTTTTTGAGAAGAAACTAGCAGTCATCTAATTGAGTTCCTAGCTTATAATTGAGTTCCCTGCATGAATCGTTTGGTGATAGGGAACTCACTTCCACAAGTCATGCTGCTCTTCCATGGCATTGAAGCAAAACATTTTTTTGAATTCTAATTCTAGTTCTTCCCTTGAGGGCATAAATAATTTCTACTACATTTTAATTATTATAGCTCTTAAGTATTTGAAGAAATTTTTCCCACTATTTCTCCCCTCTTCTGTCTTGTCTTTTTCAGGCTAAATATCTTCTTTCAGGAATATTTTATATATTAGGGTTCTAGTCTATTCCCATCTTGATCAATGTCTCCCTTATAGTTTCTTATCGCCCCCTACTCTTAAATCCTGGGCCCAGAGTTAAAGCTATTACATCTGAGATAAACTGAACCAGGTGAGTGAGACTCTCACACCACATGTTTAGGAAGTTTGGACAAAATCTTCCATGGACTTGTAAGAGTATATACTCTTGCTTGCTTACAGACAATTTGGAAGTGGTCCCAGGAAACTTCTGGGATATATTTATCACTTTTAGATTAGCTCCCTTTGATCTTATCCTTTTTTCGGAAATGCATGCTTATTATATAATATACAGTCTCCGTGTGTTAAATAATATGAAGATTTGAAAGCAAGTCTAATCAGAGATATTGGTTGCCATAGCAATCTGGAGTAGTATATAATTATATATATATATATATTTTTTTTTTTTTTTTTTTTTTTCAAAATGTACAAGTACATAGGCACCAGAATTATGGAAGCAAAAATCTATATTAGAGATTTGAACAGATGATTGGGGAAATATATGTTGCTGTATAAAAGATTTGTACAACAGATTTTTGTAAAATGTGATTTAAGATAAATTTTCTTAATACATTGAATTTAATTTGGAAGAATTAATTTGGAAGAATTTAAAAATATTTTGTTATTACTTTTTTTTTTTTTTTTTTTTTTTTTGGGGTCGCGGGGCCC
>NW_020175672.1:3558076-3614027 GCF_003031525.2 Neophocaena asiaeorientalis asiaeorientalis
TTTGCGGTACGCGGGCCTCTCACTGCTGTGGCCTCTTCCATTGCCGGGCACAGGCTCCAGACGCGCAGGCTCAGCGGCCATGGCTCACGGGCCCAGCCGCTCCGCGGCATGTGGGATCTTCCCAGACCAGGGCACAAACCCATGTCCCCTGCATCGGCAGGCGGACTCTCCACCACTGCGCCACCAGGGAAGCCCTGTTATTACTTTTAAAGTCAGATTTCCATAAGTATATCATACTTGTAATTAATAAAATATAACTAAAAGTTAAAAATATCTTGAATCACAGATTTTCCTGTTAGAAACTGTAAAAGTATTGACTATTTCCTTTGAATTTGATAGAATGTTTTATACTTATCCCTTATTGTTCAGAAATGAAGTTAAAATTTTTAAAATACAGCAAGGAAAATCTATTCTGCCATGACTACATTACTAAGAAGAATTTGTTGAGATTTGTAGATGGGAAAATGTTGCTCCCTTAATTGCTTACATAGTATTATTTATTGTTATGTAATTACGTTTTATAGACAATGCCACATGCTTTGTCCACACAGTGCCAAAACATCTGGATGCAAAGTGGAAAGTACAGTAACAAACCCAGATGGTTTGTAAGTACAGGCCAAACATCCAGATGGCATCAAGAAGGCAACGCATGTGGATGACCAATACCAAATCTTTCATTCAGATGTCATGGCATCATCTAGACACAGTGTACCAATGAACACTTTTTAGTGAAGACAAAGAATGTGAAACAAGCTAGAGGTCAAAAAGAAACAGGACAAATTTATGAAAAAAGCATACAGTTCACATTAAATCAATTCTAACTTTTAACAAAAATAATTTATAATGGGTTGATTTAAAAGAGAATCTAAGCAAAAAGAAAAAGTCAGCCTATGAGAGTCACTTTTTAATTGCAATAATCTTTACTGAGTTTTGATTTGGGAGAATTTTCAATACAGCTCACGTGTGTAATAAATAGGCTCAATTAAAAACTGCATTTGATTCTGATTAAAAGTTGCTTGATCTTTAGTATTACAATATACTGCAATCCAGAATTGCATCTAGTATGTCACATTCAATAAACAGACTTCTTTGCTATCTCTGAATAATTAACTTTATCTTTGTCACAGGGAACAAAAATAATGAAAGCAGCATAGACATTATTCATTTATTCTTATCATGAGAATCTTATTATTTTGGTCTGTCTCTCCCAAGGTAACCTCCAATTTGGTGTCTTGTAGACTTTATATGAAGTTATTTCTGGCAGAAGATGACATGGTTTAAGCATGATCTCTCCTTTCTTAAGCCCTGAAAGAAATATGTATGAGAGAGATAGTCAACATGAATCTGAAGAAATATTGAATAATCATTCGCTGCATGTGTATTAAGATAGGTAAAATGTAGAACCAACCTCCCGGCTCTCAGAAAGTTTTTATAGTATGGAAGTTTGTTCATCCCCCAAAATCTTATTTCCATCAATGTGGCCCCCTTGCAAGGTTACTGCTGCTGCTGAAAGCACTGAGTATTCTTAGAACTCTGCTGATATTAGCTTTAGAGCTTTATAAATTCTATGAGAAAATAATGAGTATATTTTCCTGTGTTGTACCATATATTATTTTTGCTTATTTATTTTATACATAGTAGTTAGTATCTCTTAGTCTCCTACCTCTATCTTGCCTTCTCCCCTTCTCACTCCCCACTGGTTTGTTCTCTATATTGGTGAGTCTATTTCTGTTTTTTTTACATTCACTTGTTCGGGCTTTTAAAAAACTTCTTTTTATTTATTTATTTTTAAATTGAAGTATAATTGATTTACAATGTTGTGTTAGTTTCAGGTGTACAGCAAAGTGATTCAGTTACACATACATATTTTTTTTCAGATTCTTTTCCCTTATAGGTTATTACAAAATATTGAGTATAGTTCCCTGTGCTATACAGTAGATCTGTGTTGGTTATCTATTTTATATATGGTAGTGTGTATATGTTAATCCCAAACTCCTAATTTATCCCTCCCCCCTCCTTTCCCTTTTGGTAACCATAAATTTGTTTTCTATGTCTGTGGGTCTATTTCTATTTTGTATATAATTTCATTTGTATTATATTTTTTAGATTCCCCATATAAGTGATATCATGTTATCACCCCTATTTTAGATGTAGAAGGTAGAAAATTTATCTCCACAATAAAAAAATGCAATACAGTACATATATAATGCAATAATTGACTACATATAATGTGATCCAATAATTCAATAAAAATAGCTATATCTTATTTTCATTCAGAATTTAACAAACAATAGATATATACTGTGTGTTAAATGTGTACCAAATATTTTGCTATTTCCTAGGGACTTCAAGGGGGAAAACACAGTCCCTGCTGTCAGGAGATGAGACCTTTGGGAAAGACGGTTAAGCAAGCAAAGTGTTCCAAAGCAGGGTTGGCAATTGCAATAAGATGGACATAAGGGTGCTTTGGACAGAAGCATAGAAGAAAGAAAGTTCCACAGTAACTTGAGAGAAAAAGGCAAAAATGCCTTTATTTAGCTACAGTAGAGTATGGGGAAAGCGTATTTAAGATGGATAACGGTCATGCGGAAAGGCATTGAAAGAGAACCAGTAGTTGCCCTGTCTTGCTTCAAGTTGACCTCATTCAGTTTAATGAACACGTATCATCATGTTGTAAGTCACAGTCAATATAGAAGAGTCATACAATGTGAACCCTGGCACAGAGCTTCCTTTTTTATTTTGAATAAAAATAAAGTCGTGAAGGTAAAAAATCAAAATCACTCAGGGACTCTAGTAGAGGCAACACACAGAAGATAGTACTTGACTCAGACCAAGGATGAATAGGTTCTGAGTTGGGTGCAGGCATAGGAAGAGTGCTTTTGGCAAGAGAGAGAACATTCATGAAAGCTTAGGAGAGTTGGAGGGAGAAGAGAGAGATGCTTTCCTTTTACTTATTGAAGTGTTGTCTACTGGGGAATAAGGAGAGACAAAGCGAAAAAGCTTATTGCTAAAGTGGTGAAGGGGCTAATTGGGAGGGTCTAAGGCTGAACAGAATGAACAATACAGAAGGAATATGGAGCCAACCAGTGATAAATCCACTTAGAAATATAGATCATCCATTCATGCACAGTCTTAGTGAAGAAATAGATTGAGACAAGGAGAAAGGAAGGGAATTGAGATAAGGGAAGCAAGCTAATAAGTTAAGGATTACTCTATCTAGATGTAATTGAGTAATGAAGCCAACATGCGGAATACCCTGGATCAAGCTGACACTGCAGAAGGTAGAGATGAGAGCCTCGTCTTCTGGAGATGTAAGAGGCAGCTAAGTTGGCAGGCCACATGGGCCCCTGACAGGTTGCAGACCATGGATGTGTGTTCTGGAAAGTAATCTGGTCTAAGGAATGTGCAGCTGGCCCTGGCTCTCTTGGGGCGAGTGTTCTATTGGCATGGGTGGGTTAAGACTAGAAGAGAAATGGGTTATCTTTACAAGAGGCTTTGCACTTGAGCGGTACTGCATTATTAGAGCTCAGGCGCAAGCAAGGCCCAGAGTTAGGGAAAGGTCATTCTTTCCACTTTTGACTCAAGATATTTTTCTAGTTTGATACAGGAGGATCAAGAACTCAGAGCCTTGAGAAGCTGCAGGGTATGCTCAGTGTCATTCTCAAAATGGGTATGAACAGGGGGGCTTCTTCAAATGGTATTAAGTGTAAGCTGGAACAGAAGAGGAAGATCGTGGTGAATATCATCTGGGGATGGGACTGAACTAGATTCAATAAGTGTAAGATGTATACCTTTGAGGACATCCAGAAATACTTTTGGAGGAGGAGTCATTTTGCAGGAAGTTTCCCATTTTTGTGCTGGTGAGGTGAGTGTTCTGCAGTAGAATCCAGAAATTCCTGATAATACGACTAAACAGGAAAGTAGTAGAAGCAGGCCGCTCAGATGATACACCTAACAAACTACTAAAAAATACTGAGGAAATGTATATTGCAAGGAAAATACAAGGGTGCGGAGCCTGACTCTGCCTGCAGCAATCACAGAAACCATCAAGGAGAAGGTAAGAGATGTTACCGGAACTTTGAATGATATGAAGAATTTCATATTCAGTATTTGATGTGGGAGCATATAACAGAGAACAAAACAGCAAGGCATTGAGGGGTTCTATAATTTTGCATTTACAAAATTTTATCTGTAATATGTTTACTATTATAATATAATAGAATGTGTTAGTGTGGAGAGAGGTTTCATTCCATCATTCATTTATTCATTTGAGGCAGGTTTATTGAGCAGCTTACTATGTGCAAGGATTATGATAACTGTTTTCTAAATGACACAAAGGTAGGTAAATTCACGACTAGTCATAAAGTCCCAAGTGGACTGAATATTTACTCATCAAGACTATGATCCAGAAATATTAATCTGACAGCAGAATATAGGATGGATATAATGAAGAAAAACCAATGTTGGGAATAGTCATTTAGAAAGCCACTGTCACAGTCAAAGGAAAGTGAAAATGGAGAGTACTGGGTGGAGGAAATATACTTGAGGGATGAATTAGAGATATGTTTTGTAAGTCTTAGCAACTTTTTTGATGTTCTGAGGGAGAGAAGGGTATTGATTCTAAAGTTTTAAGCCATAGAGAGTGGGAACAAAAGAGTGCTTCATGCATACTATGAAAGCCATAGAAAGTATTGCTTCAGATGTAAGAGAGGATGGTGGGTATAATTTTGGATGTGTTGAGTTTAAGGTCCAATTTTTGTAAGAAAAGTTAAATTAGAAATCATCAAATTACAGCCAATAATTAATGATTGATATGGGCACATATAATAGAGATCTAAATAATTAAACCATGATAACGGATGAGTTCTCCAAGGCAAGAATTGCATTTTTACCTTGAAAAAGAGCAAAGCAGAAAATACACCAGGCCTAATCTATTGTTTCCATGTATTAAAACTAATAAATGCTCAATTATACATGAATTAAAGTAATTATATTTAGTTTATGTCTCTGAAGTAAAATCACTCCTTATACTTACCTTGGTTGAGCCCATCAACTTAGCAACTTTTTATTCACCTTGATAATTTCATCTTGCTTAAAGAAGATGTGTTGTGATTCCATCACCATTAATTAAGCCATTCACTAATTAATCTCTCTATATCTAAATGATTAATTTTTTCTAAAAATTTATTCAAATTGAAAATATTATAGAATGGCACCCTGGTGTGTTATAAAATTATATGGTAAAACTTTAGAAACTAAAACCTGGAAAAGAGAAGATAAAAAGAAATCTCATTTCAATAACTCTAAAATAAATTATAGAAATTTAAAAACATTATGTAATTCTGCAATGTCAAAATCATTGATCTCAGCTGGCTGTCTAGTTAATGTAACACCTAAGTAAGTGACTCAGTATTCTGCCATATAAATCGAACTGACAATCTGAAATTTAGTAGTTCTCTGGGCACATAATGAAGTACAATGAGATGAATCATTGGAACCCTCTCTCTGGTTTGTGTAAATCCATTAAAGTAATACTAAAACGTATTTAGAAAAAGGTTGAAGAAAACCCTAGAATTTTTAAAGATGATTGGGATTGAATAAGTCAAAGTTCAAAGCTGCATAGAGTCATAACTCATTTAGGACTTTATCCTCCTTAAAATATATTTGGGAAAGAGTACTAGATGCTTTTCCTAATATAGAAAATTTCCTTGCTCTAAAATATTAGGGGAAAAGTTTTGGCATTATTTATTTTTATGTATTATTAATTTATCTATTAAAACTTTTAGTTGAGAAAACTAATTTCTTTTTAATTCAAAGAAGACTATGAAACATAAAAAGGGCAAAAGTTATCAGAGTAGTTTTCCTTATTTAAATATCCATAATGATAAGCAGAATATTAAAGACTTGGAAAGTATAATTAGGCCAAATGTCAAGTTCTATTTTATGTTAGAATAATGTGACTTTTATAATGGAGTTCACCATGAGCTTCTCCGCTTTAAAAACTCTGGATTAATCCCTTCTGGGTTCAGATAAAAACTTAGGTGGCTTGTCTTGGGATGTGTGTGTATGTGTGGGCAGGTTTGTCTGTGTGTATGTGTGTGTATCTAGTCATTAAATTATTAGCATAAAATTTGTTTTATACTTTTGTAGAACAGTCAATAATTGATTCATTCTTTAAATAAGTGTAACCAATCCACCTAGTACAGTGATTCCTTTGTTTATTGGAAATGACATTGAAGCATGCGTGGTATCAGAAGCAAACATATTAAAACATTCATGATTGCTTAAACTTGATACAGAGGATAGAGAGAACATACTGATTAATATCATTTTATAGAATCTATGTTCCAGAATTCTTTTTTTTTTGACATCTTTATTGGAGTATAATTGCTTCACAATGGTGTGTTAGTTTCTGCTTTATAACAAAGTGAATCAGCTATACATATACATATATCCCCATATCTCTTCCCTCTTACGACTCCCTCCAATTCTCCCTATCCCACCCCTCTAGGTGGTCACAAAGCACCAAGCTGATCTCCCTGTGCTATGCGGCTGCTTCTCCCTAGCTATCCATTTTACATTTGGTAGTGTATATATGTCAATGCCACTCTCTCACTTCGTCCCAGTTTACACTTCCCCCTCCCTGTGTCCTCAAGTCCATTCTCTATGTCTGCATCTTTATTCCTTTCCTGCCCCTAGGTTCTTCAGAAGCTTTTTTTTTTTTTTTACAATCCATATATATGTGTTAGCATACGGTATTTGTTTTTCTCTTTCTGACTTTCTTCATTCTGTATGACAGTCTCTAGGTCCATCCACCTCACTACAAATAACTCAATTGCGTTTCTGTTTACGGCTGAGTAATATTCCGTTGTATATATGTGCCACATCTTCTTTATCCATTCATCTGTTGATGGACACTTAGGTTGATTCCCTTTCCTGGCTATTGTAAATAGAGCTGCAGTGAACATTGTGGTACATGACTCTTTTTGAATTATGGTTTTTTCAGGGTATATGTCCAGTAGTGGGACTGCTGGATCATATGGCATTTCTATTTTTAGCTTTTAAGGAACCTCCATACTGTTCTCCATAGTGGCTGTATCAATTTACATTCCCACCAACAGTGCAGGAGGGTTCCCTTTCCTCCACACCCTCTCCAGCATTTATTGTTCCTAGATTTTTTGATGATGGCCATTCTGACTGGTGTGAGGTGATCACTCATTGTAGTTTTGATTTGCATTTCTCTAATGATTAATGATGTTGAGCATCCTTTCATGTGTTTGTTGGCAGTCTGTATATCTTCGCTGGAGAAATGTCTGTTTAGGTCTTCTGCCCATTTTTGGATTGGGTTGTTTGTTTTTTTGATATTGAGCTGCATGAGCTTTTTGTAAATTTTGGAGATTGATCCTTTGTCAGTTGCTTCGTTAGCAAATATTTTCTCCCATTTTGAGGGTTGTCTTTTCATCTTGTTTATGGTTTCCTTTGCTGTGCAAAAGCTTTTAAGTTTCACTTGGTCCCATTTGTTTATTTTTGGTTTTATTTCCATTACTCTAAGAGGTGGGTCAAAAAGGATCTTGCTGTGATTTATGTCATAAAGTGTTCTGCCTATGATTTCCTCTAAGAGTTTTAGAGTGTCTGGCCTTACAGTTAGGTCTTTAATCCATCTTGTGTTTCTTTTTGGGTATGGTGTTAGTTAGGGAGTATTCTAATTTCATTCCTTTACATGTAGCTGTCCAGTTTTCCCAGCACTACTTATTGAAGAGGCTGTCTTTTCTCCATTGTATATTCTTGCCTCCTTTATCAAAAATAAGGTGACCATAGGTGCATGGGGTTATCTATGGGCTTTCTATCCTGTTCCATTGATCTATATTTCTGTTTTCATTCCAGCACCATACTGTCTTGATTACTGTAGCTTTATAGTATAGTCTGAAGTCCAGGAGCCTGATTCTTCCATTTCCGTTTTTCTTTCTCAAGATTGTTTTGGCTATTCAGGGACTTTCATTTTCCCAGACAAATTGTGAAATTTTTTGTTCTAGTTCTGTGCAAAATGCCATTGGTAGTTTGATAGGGATTGCATTGAATCTGTAGATTGTTTTGGGTAGTATAGTAATTTTCACAATGTTGATTCTTCCAATCCAAGAACATGGTATATCTCTCCATATGTTTGTATCATGTTTAACTTTTCTCATCAGTGTCTTATAGTTTTCTGCATACAGGTCTTTTGTCTCCTTAGGTAGGTTTATTCTTAGATATTTTATTCTTTTTGTTGCAGTGGTAAATGGGAGTGTTTCCTTAATTTCTCTTTCAGATTTTTCATCATTATTGTATAGGAATGCAAGGGATTTCTGCGCATTAATTTTGTATCCTGCTACTTTACCAAACTCACTGATTAGGTCTGGTAGTTTTCTGGTAGCATCTTTAGAATTCTCTATGTATAATATCATGTCATCTGCAAATAGTGACAGTTTTACTTATTTTTTTCCCATTTGGATCCCTTTTATTTCTTTTTCTTCTCTGATTGCTGTGGCTAAAACTTCCAACACTATTTTTTTTTTCTTTTTTTTTTTTGGTACGTGGGTCTCTCACTGTTGTGGCCTCCCGTTGCGGAGCACAGGCTCCAGACGCGCAGGCTCAGCAGCCATGGCTCATGGGCCTAGCTGTTCCGCAGCATGTGTGATCCTCCCGGACCGGGGCACGAACCCATGTCCCCTGCATCAGCAGGTGGACTCTCAACCACTGCGCCACCAGGGAAGCCCTCCAAAACTATTTTGAATAATAGTGCTGAGAGCGGACAACCTTGTCTTGTTCCTTATCATAGAGGAAATGCTTTCAGTTTTTCACCATTGAGAATGATGTTGGCTGTGGGTTTGTCATATATGGCCTTTATTATGTTGAGGTAAGTTCCCTCTGTGCCTACTTTCTGGATGGCTTTTATCATAAATGGGTGTTGAATTTTGTCAAAAGATTTTTTTGCCTCTATTGAGATGATCATATGGTTTTTATCCTTCAGTTTGTTGATATGGATTATCACATAGATTGATTTGTGTATGTCGAAGAATCCTGTCATTCCTGGGATAAACCCCACTTGATCATGGTGTATCATCCTTTTAATGTTCTGTTGGATTCTGTTTGCTAGTGTTTTGCTGAGGATTTTTGCATCTATGTTCATCAGTGATATTGGCCTGTAGTTTTCTTTCTTTGTGACATCTTTGTCTGGTTTTGGTATCAGGGTGATGGTGACCTCAGAATGAGTTTGGGAGTGTTTCTCCCTCTGCTATATTTTGAAAGACTTTGAAAAGGATAGGTGTTAGCTCTTCAGAATTCTTGAATAGCATACACTGACTAGATAGAGAAATGCTTTTAATGTTGTCAGAAGAAAAACCCATAGCACTTAACAGTGATGCCATCCTCAGCAAATGGTGCTATTTGGAGTAGCCATCACTATCAGGACAAGGCCTAAAATTTTAGACTATAATGAGACCTGCTAATGAAATAATGTAGAATAACTAGGCACAGGAGATAATTGTTACTTCAAAGGACTCAGAAAATGAAAATGAAAACTGAACGAGTCTTACATGCTAAGGCGTATGTTCCTCAAGATTTTCCCTCCTTAATATGTGTGTGTATTTTGGCAAGAAAAAAGAAAAGGATTGCCAATTCCAATAATAGGAGCTATTCTTTCAACAAGTAGAGCTACAGAACTGGGAAATCAACAAAATTGCATTACCACATCCCAGTCTGGCACCATATGGAGACTGATGGTCCAACTGTGGCTTACCCAGACACAGAGTTTTTTTCTTACCCAGAGTTTTTTTCTGCCCCTTACTGTATTTCACCACTTGTTAACATCCTGGGTGGTAGGTCAGAGGGCAAGGAAGAAGTGTTGGAAGGAATTAGTCAGTTAATCATTTGTTGACAATTTTGATTTAAAAAATTTGGTGAAACTCCAAAACTTCATCAGAGTGTAATTGCACATGCCAGATGAATAGAATTTAACTGCTGGCAGTGTAAGTGGAGACCTGAAAATATCAGTTATGACTAGACAGATGTGCTCTGGGGTGGGGATGGGAGGGAACACTTGCTGTGAACTATAATGCCATTAACTAGAGATTTCTTTCAGAACAACGGACTCATTTATTTAATAAAATTACATTATGTAATTATGAAAAAATAACAAGATCCATTTTTCATTTTATATTCCTGAATTAGGACCTGGCACTTTTAGGTATTAAGCTAATATCTATCAAATTAATCAATGCAGATACATCATTTTATTCATATCTTTGAAAAGTGATTCATAGACTAGTACAGAAAATAGTAACTAATAATTCAGCAAAGAACATGCCTCCTCATAGGGTCTTGCAGAAATTTTCCTGGGGAGAAATTAGGACATGTAATTTGTTGGTGGTAAGCAAGGTATCTCTGAATACAGCAAATGTAGAATCCCAAATCAATAAATTTTAAGAGTAAATAGATACACATTGTAAAAAGAGTTACCCTGAACACAAGAGTCAGTGAGGTGATTTGGAGAGGAGGGAGTCAAATAGGAAGATCCAGTGAATGAAATCTGTAATGGACAGAAAAGTTTTGACAATGAGCCTTGATCCATTTTGGGGACAGAAGAGGAAGTGGACTCCACCGATACCCCTCAGAGGAAAAGATATGGAAAAGGAGTTTAAAATTTGGGGATTCTTTCCCCAAAAACATGTTACCTCATTGGGACCAGAGGTTATGCAAAAGCATAGGATAGAAGTTCAACAGGAGAGTTTCATGACTTGTCCCAAACAGAAGGACACACATAATCCAGGGAAGAACCAACCATTGCAAGAGGATTCTAGGAAGCTGGTCAGTAGGACCTTGGCCACCCTGAGGTTATGTATATGCCCAACCAGAGATAGGGATCCCACAAAGAGATACACAAAGAGAGGCGTCCATGGCAGCTGCAGTGTAGTAGCAGAAATGCTGCAGTGGTAGCATCAGGGCAGTTGGAAGGTGGCAGACTGTGAAGGGGAAGAAGTAATGCCCGCTAGGGAATTGGGAGCACTGGGACTCTAGCTAAAGGCACTTGGACTCTAGCATTTGGTATCCATATTGGTAAACAGTAATATTGGATAAAGTATGGGTATCCCTTTCCCCACTACCACCCCACCCCAAATTCTTAAGCTGGTATTCTTCTGGGAAACAAAAGAACTATGTAGAGTAGTGGTTTCCATCTTGGGGAGTGGGATTTTGACATGACTCTGACAGATATTTAGTCAAGTTTGTTACCATCATTGTGTTACCTAAATCTTACTAAAGATCTATAGCCAGAGCCATGGCCAAGGAAATCCTTTGATTAATGTGTACTTCTGGCTTGCAATTGCAAAAAATTGAGTCTGTCCATTCTAAGTTGTTGGAAACAAAGGTATATTTCTCATTATGTGTCCAATCTAGTAATCTATGGAGTTTAGCATTTTGGAAATAATTCTTCTGTTTGTCTTTATGTAAAACTTAGATATTGAAAAAAATTTGACAGGAAAAAACGGAATTCCAGAAATTATTTCTACCAAGACAATCCTACTAAGGTATTTATTAATTCACATCCTCAAATGATAGCTATCGTCAAGGAGAAAAATTTAAATGTTTTATGCTATTAATTATATAAAAGACAAAAAGATGGAAAGGCATCTGAAAAATTAACTAGTTTTACCTTCTAGGTTTGCCACATTAAAACCATCCCCAACATTTCATGACCTCCAGAAAAAGTGGTTCCAAAGCTTCTGCAGGTTTACCTGTACAATGTGCAAAACTCCTTTTACTTCCTCCTTTTGTAAAACACTAAATATTTTACTTCACACATTGTTCTTTCATTTCATAAAGTTTATATCTATACATTTATTTTTATAATTCTAATGCACTAGCACTAATCTTAGTAATTTGATAAGAATCCTACAAATTGTCTGTTATTACTCCCATTTTATATTTGAAAAAAATGAAAAGTTGAGTGATTTGCCCATGATCCCATAGATGGTAAGGAGCAGAGCCAGGATTCCTTCCAGTCCAGGTCATCTTATTTTAAATCATATGGTCTCTACTATAATAAACTTGCTCTCTTCTCTATAGACATAGACTACAATTTATAGCCTGACTTCATTGATCCTGAGATTGGGGAGTATTTTAAATGGGAAGGTAGAGGCAGGAACTTAGCCTGCCAAAAATGGAGATATTGTGACCCATTTATTTAAGGAATAAATGCAAAAACCAAAACACAAAACCAAAAGACAAAGTTCCTCAAATCCCCTTCAACAGAGACAATTTTGAAACATCCTTGATTTCTCTTTATTTATTGAATATTTGCTTTCTGCCTCTATTTTCTGTATACAGATAACCACAGTGACCAAGTTCTTTCCAGCCCACCATGCTTCTTGTGCTAGTTGAATTGTCCGCTAGACCTAATATCCTGTCCAATAGACCTAATTTCTTGGCCTCTAGACATTTTCTTGACTTTCTTCTCATTTCCTGGTTTTCCTTGATACTTTATGATTGTGGAATCCTAAAGCAGATAGGTTTCAAATAAAATCTGAGCAGAGCAGATTCTAAATGCATGGTTTATTTACAGAGTATCATCAGGTTCAGTGCATTTCGTGGTCAGGTTGGCCCCCAAGACCCATACTGTTTATATCCTGCAAGCCATTTCGTTAAACAATAAATATTTATTAATTATAAAACTTCAACTCAAAGATACTGTTACTAATATTAAAGGAGGTATGAAATAAATTCTGAATACAAACAAGTGCACCAGCATACTTACAGATAACACTAGGCTGAATGCCAGGGAAAAGCTACAAATTACCCATCAGAAGGCAACAGAAGCACAGAGTAAATGGTAAGAAGCCGGTTGTGGGAGGTTAATTTGTTGGGAAGAAATGAGAGATTGTACATACAGCAATCACTCAGCTCTCAACCTTGTGGAGCAATTTGTGTGGTGGCTTCTGCTGACTTCATTCTGCAAACTATCTTAAGTAGGAGTCAGAGGCAGAGCTTCAAACCCAATCAGAGACCTAGCAGCTGTTGTAATAGCTGAAGCAAGTCCAAGATAAGATATTCTTACTGAGACACAAGATGAAATACTCAACAAGAACAAGCCCTTTCCTCTCTAACATCTGTACCTCCACAGGATGAGAATAAATGGCACATTGCACTTTTCTTCATTAGAATTAGATGTTCCTAATAAGATGTGTTTTCAACTTAATAGTAAACTTCCAATCTATTTTGCTACAATATACAAGCTTATAATTGAAAGCAGCTTCTGATATTCTTACATTACTCCAAAAATACTTATCAGAACAAGTTAATTATAATAATGTGAATTGAAAATGAAAGATAATCTAATCAACCCAATTGTGTGAGTGATGAGTTCATCAAAAAGTCCCAGAAATCCCCTATACACACCAATTATGATAATATTGCCTAAGTACAAAATATATATTACTACTATACCTCTGTTGTTTTTAAATGTTTGCCTTATAATTATAGTAATGACCTAGAGGTGAGATATTGCCTGAGGGTTAATAACTGTCAGGGGAAAATACATCTGGCATTATCCCCAAATAAATTCTCTGTGTTTCCATAATTATTTCAAAAATGTCACTAATATACATAGACTTTAACTAAAAACTTCAATAATCTTTGGGTCAATATCTGTTTCTCTCTTTTTTGTTTTTTTTGTTTGTTTGTTTTGTTTTTGCTGTACACGGGCCTCTCACTGTTGTGGCCTCTCCCGTCATGGAGCACAGGCTCCGGACGCACAGGCTCAGCGGCCATGGCTCACGGGCCCAGCCGCTCCGTGGCATGTGGGATGCTCCCGGACAGGGCCACGAACCCGTGTCCCCTAGCATCAGCAGGCGGACTCTCAACCACTGCGCCACCAGGGAAGCCCTGCTTCTCTCTTAAATGTTACCCAATTTGTTACCCATCTGAAAAAGTTGTCAAAGACAAATTATGAAAATTTGTGAATAAAATATTTTGCAGATGTGAGAAATACCAAAAGCGTATTGTAAATGTTCTTCCAAAGCAATGAATAAGATTATCACCAAGGTGGAATGGTAAAGCAGACAAATATAGACTTGAGAAGAGAATTAGTAAACAGGAAAATAGTTCTGAGGAAATCACTGAGAATAAAGCATCATACATAGAAACTTGTAGAAAATATGAAAGTAAGCCATGACAGATATAGGAAAGAAGAAGGAGAAGAGGTAATATAAGTCTAAGAGAATATACAGAAGGAAAGAACAGAGAAAAGGTGATATTAATAAGAAAATTGCTGAGGATTCTCTAGTGGTGGACACTGAAAAGTAAGATTAAAAAATTAAAGGAGAAAACTTGGAGCCCCAAGAGGGTTATAGGAACAAATTCACACTAAACACCTGTTGTGAAGAGGGAACACATTAAAGACAAAGAAAGAAGATCTCAGGAGCTACTAAAGGAATAAGTCACATTGGCTGCACAGGCATGAGAATTAGAACAAGGGTGTACTTTTCAACAACAATAATAAATACCAAAAGACAATGGAAAATGCTTTTAATATATTGAAGGATTAAAGACCAACATAAAAACCTAAGCTGAGATAAACCATTAGTCAAGAATAAAGGTAATAGGGAGGGTGGGAGGGAGGGAGACGCAAGAGGGAAGAGATATGGGAACATATGTATATGTATAACTGATTCACTTTGTTATGAAGCAGAAACTAACACACCATTGTAAAGCAATTATACTCCAATAAAGATGTAAAAAAATAAAATAAAAATAAAATTAAAAAATTAAAAAAAAAAAGAAGAAAGGTAAAATAGATTCATCTTCATACATAAGAAATGAGTATTTTTCTATTCACATACCCTCCCTGAAAGAACCACTAAGGAAGGATGAAGCAATGAGCAAGAGTGAAACTGAAGCTAGAGAAAAGATGGAGAATAGAAGAAACACGATTTAACAAAGAAACAGATAAACATATTTTTAAGTAAAGTAAGTTACCAAATATAAAAAGAAAAATGACAATCTGCAGTTTTTAAAAAAATGACTGTGGTAAGAACACTTACCATGAGATTTACCCTCTAAAGAAATGTTTAACTTCATAAAGCATATATTGTTAATTATAGGCTCAGTGTTGTATGGCAGCTCTCAAAAATTTGTGCATCTAGTACAGCTGAAACTTTATACTCATTGAATAGCAAGCCCCTATTACCCCCACCCTCCAGGCCCTGGCAATCACCATTCTACTCTCTCTTTTATATATTTGACTATTCCAGATACCTCATATAAGTAGAATCAGGCAATATTTGTCCTATGGTGACTGGGTCATTTCACTTAGCATCTAGTCCTCCAGGTTTATCCATGTTGTTGCATATGACAGGATTTTCTTCCCTTTCAGAGCTGAATGATGTTCTGCTGACTGTGTAGACCATTTATCCATTCATCAGCAATGAACCTTTGGGTTGCTTCCATTTCTCAGCTATTGTGAATGGTGTTGCTATGAACACAGGATGCAAATAGCTCTTTGAGACCCTATTTTCAATTCTTTTGGATGTATACCAGAAGCAGGATTGCTGGATCACAAGTGAGTTTTATTTTAATTTTTTGAGGACCCTCCATGCTGTTCTCCATAGCAGTTGCACCATTTTACATTCCCACCAACAGAGCATAAGTTGACCAATCTCCCACATCCTCACCAACACCTACCTTTTTTTTTGTTGTTTGTTTTTGTTTTTGTTTTTTTTTCCGGTACGCGGGCCTGCTCACTGTTGTGGCCTCTCCCGTTGCGGAGCACAGGTTCCGGACGCGCAGGCTCAGCGGCCATGGCTCACGGGCCCAGCCGCTCGGCGGCATGTGGGATCTTCCCGGACCGGGGCACGAACCTGCGTCCCCTGCATCGGCAGGCGGACTCTCAACCACTGCGCCACCAGGGAAGCCCCAACACCTACCTTTTGTGTATATTTTTATAATAGTCGTCCTAACAAGTGTGATGTGACACAGGTGTGATGTGATTTTGATTTTCATTTCCTGTTGGCCATTTATATGTCTTTGGAGAAATGTTTATTCAAGTGCTTTGCCCATTTTTTAATTGTTTAATTTTCTTGTTTGTTATTGAGTTGTAAGAGTTCCTTATATATTTGGGATATTAATCCCTTATCAGATATATGATTTGCAAATATTTTCTACTGTTCCTTAGGTTGCTTTTTCACTCTGCTGATTGTTTTCTTTGCTGTCCAGAAGCTTTCCAGTTTGATGTAGAAATTTCAAAATAAGGTAGAAGAAAAATACTAATAGAAATGGAGGGTGAGTCATAGATTTGAAAGTTAATGTAATTCTAAGGTTCTGATGTAGCCCACCAATGATAGAGATATAACCACTAAAAGCATAAAAATCAAAGGTAAAACGTTCAAACCAGTGAAGGGGGAAATGAGTAATAAAAATATAATTAATCATTTCAATAGGTGTATTAAAATAAGAAATGAAGGCGCTAGGGAAAATATAATAATTAGTAAATACAAAATAAAGTGAGAGAAAGAAGTAAAATGTATGAATAATCAAAAACAAAGATGGTAAATGATAAGAAGTGATGCTTGTGAAACATGCCTATGAAGTCATATACGTTATCAAAGACAGATGATGGGCTTGTTCCAAGCTACCTGAAATGAGCAACTTTTACCCATGCTCAGAATATTTAGGGACATCAATCCTGGCTTAGCATTAGGAATAATTTTGTAGCAGTGGGGATTTTCTAAAATGAATTGTCCCTATTGAGGGAAATTCTTCAAACCCCTGCTAAACAAATGCCCTATGGTTGTTGCTGGTTTTATATGTTGATCTTTAAAGATTCTTTTTAATGCTAAGCTCATCTCATGTCAAGGTTTTTTAGGTGTATAAATCCCCAAATTTCTGAGCTTGGAATACTTTTCTCAGTTTGAAGCAACACCAGGAAAGTATTTTGAGGGTTCATTTTACTCACCGTGGTATCTCCGGGCCTTAGTACAGTGTCTGACACTTCTCACAACCTCAGTAAGCAGTTCTTGAATAGAAATGAAAACTCTGGCAGATTTAATATAGTCTTAGGAAAATAACAAAAAGGTAAAAAGGATAAAAAGTATAGATAGTGATAGCAGATATAGGAACAAAATTATTAAACTTTATAAAATCTCATACAGTGGGAATATAAAGTGCATACAGAAAGTCACAAACATTTTTCAAAACATATGAGAAAAAGAGTAATTTTTTCTGATGCATTTGGGTATAACCAGCTCTGACAGAACATAATTCTAAAACAAAGTATTGTGTCTAGACGAGTATTAAGTTTTTTCAAAGAAGGAATTATTAAAATTGATATCTTCTATCCCAAGAGGGTTTGTTAAGAAGTACATATTTTAGGGCTTCCCTGGTGACGCAGTGGTTGAGAGTCCACTTGCCGATGCAGGGGACACGGGTTCGTGCCCCAGTCCGGGAAGACCCCACAGGCCGCAGAGCGGCTGGGCCCGTGAGCCATGGCCGCTGAACCTGCGTGTCCAGAGCCTGTGCTCCGCAACGGGAGAGGCCACAACAGTGAGAGACCCGCGTACAGCAAAAAAAACAAAACAAAACAAAACAAAACAAAAGAAGTACATATTTTATAAGCAAACTAGGCCCGTATTAACAATCTTATTGAGTTTTTTATCCAGAGAGTGGACTGGGGATTTCGGTTATTTTTTACTTCGGACAGCTGGAAGGAACCAAGTAACTTTCACTCAAAGGAGATACACCATAACTATATTTATTGGAGTAAATTTTCTTCCTGACGGGATTTGAGTACGTGATAAGGGATTTTCTCCACATATCTTGCAAAATCATTTTCTAAACTCTATAAATTATTTTAAAGTTTTACTAAAATAAAGCAGTGCAGTATTTACCAGAGATGACTTTATTTCATCTAGTCCACAGCAACAGAGAAGACGAATGTTGAGTTTTCATCAGATTTGAATTCATTGCCTTTTCTTTTAATTCCTAGGGGACCTGCCCTCACAACCGTACACCCCTCCATCCTTACTGGATATAGAAAGCAGGATGGCTCCATATCTCAGTACCTGTGAAAGTACAATGGTTGTTATTTACCTAATTCATAAGAAACTTGAAAGAGATACAGACTTCACCTCAATTTCAAGCTGCTAAAATTTTACTGGGACCATGAACGCCTGATCTGATCCTTCAGATCTGAGATAGAACATCTCTAACAGGCTTTAAACTTTTTATTTATATACTGTGCTTACCCCAGAAACTATTTAAGACAATTTCTCAGGTTTCTTTGTACGACAATGTTTCACAAACACGCCTGATCAATAGGGTCACTGGGAGAGCTTGCAAAAATTCAGATTTGCAGATGTATCCCAGATTATGCTGTGGCAATTGGGGGAGACCTAGGAATCTGTGTTTCTAAGTCTTCCCAAGTAACTATTAAAATCAGACGAGGTTTAGAAACACTGATTCACTACCTGTCCCTCCTTCAGCACTTGCTCTGCACACCATATGGTACCCTGCACCCCTAAAGGAGGTAACACACGCTGAAGGATGAGCTCATACAGGGTAGACGAGCCCCAGAGCACTGTGACCCTTGCCCAGAAGTTCAGAAGAGATCAATGGCAGGATTTGTTTGGCTTCATTTAGCCAACATTTATCCGATAATGATCTTGAAAACATCTGCTTTTTTTGAGGCAAGTATGGATGTAATAAAATAAGTGCTTTACTGCAGATGAAGAGCCATGTGGAGACATGAGAAAGGAAACTTGCAACTTTTAAGGAATAATTCTTACAGCCACAGTCAAACTCGAGATTCAAGTAGGGCGGCTCAAGAGCCCCATGGTCTCGGGGCTTTTGACACAGGCTTTCCTTGAGAATGCAGGCCACTTTGGCCTTGTTTTTATATGACTATTGGATGAAAATCTTTGCTTGTTCAATAAAGCAAATCGGTGCCTAATGTCGTGCTGGTCATGTACTGGCTTGGCCAAAAAGTTCGTTCGGGTTTTTCCGTAAAATCTTAAGTACTCAAATAGTACACGCTCGATAAATGCTTGTTGAACAAAAAGAAAATGTGAAGAAATAGCTGTTTTAAAGGAACAAAAGTAATAGTTTGCATTAACCACTTTTTAAAAAATTTCCCCGTTGATTTTAATTAAGCTCTTGCTGAGTTGCAAATGCAAAGAATATTTTTAAGGAGAAAAAATATTTTAAATCCTTCCCACAGGTTTTTCATATTCTTAATGGATAAAATCTGAATACTGAAGATTATAAGGCACACACTCAAATGATGGCTTATGAAATCAGCCTACATCTACCCAAGATGAAAAGAAGGCTAAGAGATAAAAATAACGGATTGTGTTCTTGATATAAAGAATGGAGACTGTAGCACTTTTAGCAAAAAAAAAAAAGTGCAGAATTTTTCTTGTGAGAGAATTGTTTTTATGGTGGAGAAGTGTTTATCGAGTTTGTGTCTCTTCAGAGATCAATTTATAAGGTTTTCCATTGCAGGTTTATAAACCTTATTCTCTTTTCCTTTAAACTACACTTTCTCTCCAAGGAAGTCTCTTATTTACCTCGGGAAAAAGATCAATACTATTACAGGGAAACAAAGACATTCTTATTTTCATATGGTTCTTTGAAGTTACAGATGTTACAATGAACATAAACACATTACACACCATTTTTCAACATAGAAATCATGATGAGCACATCTGTACATGTACAAGCCTGAAATTAGAAAACTGTTAATATAGAAATGAAGTTGGTCTTTTGGTTGGTACTTCACCAGAAGTAATTAATTATAGAATGGGTCATTTCCAATGGCATTTCTTTTTCTGTCAAATATTGGAATTCCTCAAAATGTTTAGTAGAAACTCAGCAGAACACATTATTCTGTCTTTATATACAACAACGATGCTTCAACACAAAACATTTCATGTGTAGGCTTGGTAATTTTTTCCAAGAATATTACAGTGACTAGTAAAGTACCATTGTGTTAGGTAAAAGTGCTGTGTTAAATGAGGGATGGATGGAGGAGATAATTATAGAAAGATAAGCAATAAAGACTAGGACACAAGGTCAATGAAGAAAATATACTATAAAAAACTAAACTGTAGAACAAGCTAAACGTGATCATAGCTGCCCAATCTCAACATGCTAGAATTAGGTACTATATCTTGAAAGAAATCCAGAGCCATAGAATCTAAAATAAGAAGGGATTTAGGAACAATTTAAAGACTATGAAAACAAAACAGTACTTTGCTGCTATGTTGTAAATTAATACAACTCAATGGCGTTCAGGAAATGGTATAATTTAGAAATATGAGGAGATTCAAAAGAGTTGAGTGAGCATTGACAAATAGCCCTTCGGTGGACATTCCGTTGCCACTAACACACGGGATGGCCCCGCATAATTCTCATCATTTGTTCTTATTCATTGAACATATCCTCAAGCAGCAAAAATGGGTGCAAGCCTTGCCAATCATAATTAAACAGTTAGCATCTGGTATTAATTCTAACCAAACATCACAGGGAAATTGTGAACAGATTAGAATCTATGCAAGTTCTTAGATTTCTGTGAAAAACATTTAAACTTGAAGACTAGATAAAGATTGTTTTGTTTGTTTTCTTTTTAGTGGGTTAAGTTGCTGGTGGTGTGCCTGGTTAGGCTAGAGTAGAAAATAAACGAAGCTGCACACAGAAGTTGTGTTCTGAGAAGCTACAGTGCTTCCTCAAGCTCTAAGCTAACACCTCACACTGAAGGAGAAAGACAGGGAATTGCCTGGCCACTTGGGTGCCTTTTTCCTGTGCTAGTCTGAGGGCATTCTTTCCTTTGATAATAGACACTTTTAAAAACAAGTCATGGAAATGGTGGGAAGGGGAATACTGTTGTTCCAGAAGTGTTGAGAGGCTTTGAAATTCAAGGTGATATTCTTTATTTTGGAGAGTGGCTGAAGATCAAGGGCAATCAATCCTGATGCTTTCAAATGTATAGATATTTTGGCTGCAGGGACTGGAAAAGATGTATCATGTTGGAATATTTCATGTCTGCTCTATCGTCTTCTTCCTCTCTGGGTCCACATCCTAGTGGAATAGTAGAGAGAATGTTGGCAGAAAGATATCAGCTTCTGAGTATAATTAGCAGCTATTCAATAAAAAATATTCCAAATCAACAAAACAAAACAAAACAAAAGCAGAAGTGTCTTCATTTCAGGTCTATGAATACCTCTTTTTACGATAACCTTTGTTATTTTACCACCTGGAGTAAGTATATAGCTCACCTCAATCTTATTAAAAAATCACACCTTAGAGAATCTAGCTCATGTTAGTTATTATTAATACACTTAAAATGCCAACCATTTTCTGTGTGACCTTTTGAAATTCTCTCTTCTCCATCTTTCTTACCTCGATTCTGCCTCCTTCAGGTTGTCCCAAATATGGGAAATAAAAATCTTTCTCTATCCTCTTAAAATTAATTCTTCCTTCTTTTTAAATCCTGAAACAACCTTGGATGGTCTTTTCTTATTGAAGATGATTAATACACACCTGTTTCAGGCTGACAGTCTCTTGAGTCTTTTGTTAATTGTTGCTGCTACGTCATCTTGTAAGTTACTTCCTTCTCCCTAGGAAAGTCATCTCCTCTGGTAGAGCTTTCTCTTAACCTATCTTCCTTTTCCTTTTTTTCCCACCATTTCTCCTTCCCCCTTCTTATCCATAATTCCTTCTATCCACCAAATTTCTTTTAAGAATAACCTTTCAGGGGCTTCCCTGGTGGTGCAGTAGTTGAGAGTCCATCTGCCAGTACAGGGACACGGTTTCATGTCCCGGTCTGGGAAGATCCCACATGCTGCGGTGCGGCTGGGCCCGTGAGCCATGGCCGTTGAGCCTGTGCGTCCGGAGCCTGTGCTCCGCAACGGGAGAGGCCACAACAGTGAGAGGCCCGTGTACCGCAAAAAAAAGAATA
Organism: Neophocaena asiaeorientalis asiaeorientalis; assembly: GCF_003031525.2. Classification (NCBI taxonomy): domain Eukaryota; kingdom Metazoa; phylum Chordata; class Mammalia; order Artiodactyla; family Phocoenidae; genus Neophocaena; species Neophocaena asiaeorientalis. The sequence goes on from NW_020175672.1 coordinate 3,580,056, forward strand.
ACCTTTCATAATCTAAAGTGAGATTGTATTCATTCTTATAATTTTTTAAAATGAAAATTAATACACGTTCAACTTCTTTTAAAATACATATTCTTACAATAGAACAATAAACCTACTAATAAAGACATTTTAACATATGAAATAACAAGGTCCTTAGCTTTATAGCAGCACTTTTGTGATCATTTATAATAATAATCGGTACATAGATTATAAATTTAAAAATCCTGTACAGTACACTACCAGGTAATGCTGCATTGGGCGATAAGTTCATTGGTCTTTGGTAATATGCTAGTGAGTTCGTAATTATAAGAAATGATAAAAGATCAAACCCAGAGAAAATATATAACCAATCAGGCAATGCATGAAAAGACAGAAGGAACAATGTTGGTTTGTATTATTGTTGTACTTTTCAATGTCTAACATATTTTGTAGGCAAAAAAAAAATTTCAGTGAAAGGGGAAGATTTGGTTTGATGACTCAGAGTCCTTATACTACAGTAAAAAATATATAATAAATAAAGAATTTTAAAATTTGTTCAATGGAAATGAGTAGAACAAAAACATAAAATAAGTGGATGTTCTCTCTTGGTTGCTGTGGATTATAGCCAATTGTTAAGATTGCACACCAAATTACATAAAATTTGCTTCCAAGTATCTATTGATAAATGAATTAATATAGCACCATACTTGCAAAAATTAGAACTCTAGGGGAAAAGATCTATAAAATATTGAAATAAGCCAGTTAAGTCCTATAAATTCTAGCTAATAGAACAAGTAATTTGCTTTTGATGAAAATAATAAAGTATTGCTTTTCTAATAGTGCTGACTCAGTTAGTAGCAGAAAAAAAGAAACCGAATAGCTTTAACAGAACTGAAGCTTAGGGGCATCAAAGCAAACTACCTTAATGATTGAACTGGCTTAACGTTATACCACTTGCACATTTTATAAAGCTAGAAATATTTCTTTCATGTTTTGGGAAATTTGGAGCAGGCAGAATTTCAAGTTACTGACGATATCACCAAAATAATTTGGGGGGAGCAGAATACAACATCCAAAAATGTGCCATTTTGGCACGTGGTTTGTTTTGAGCTGAAGGCAATTAAGACCCAGCAAATGTAGGAAAAGATTTTCACCTTCCCTTTAACTGCCTGAAAGAATTTAGATAGGGCACTTGGACCAGGAAGACAGATATTAACAGAGATGACTTTGTATATTAGAAAGACTTATCTGTATGGTCTGGCAAAAATTTGTTTACCAAACATCTGCTCTTCTTGTCTCCCTGTGAATTATTCCCCTTTAAAGCCCCAGATCCTCACCCCCTTCTCCTTAGCTCAGATGGTATATAAGCCTTAATTGCCTGACTGCCTTGGAATCTCATATTGTCTATGGGACTCTCCTATGTAGGCAATTAAATTTGTTTTTCTCCTGTTAATCTGTTTTGTGTCAATTTAATTATTAGACCAGCCGAAGAAACTAGGAGGGAAGAAGGGAGAACTTTTCCACCCCACACCTAAGACATATATTACTCAAATGCATTAGGTCAATAGGACCAGTGATGGTTCACTGTCTATGCTCATTTTTACAAGTGTGAGATAATAATGTGAATTATATTGCAATTTGTGTAAATGGATATGTTACAATGTTATGAGCTGATCATTGTATTCTCACAAAGTAAGAGTCCCATAGAAGCTACTATGAAAAATGGCATCTTGGGTTCACGATGGGGTTAGAAGCAATCTGCACGTGTTGGCAGAATTCAGTAAATTCTGCCGACTTTGAATAAGTAGGAACATGAATCCATATTTTGTGGCTTCTGTCATTTAGAAATGGCTAATTTCCTGAACAAATTTGTCTAGCTTTGACCAACTGAAAAAGGGAAATAAGGTGGGAATTTGATTCTAGGATACCATTTCAATCCCTGACACTTTTCCTGCACTTTAAAGGTAAATTGTATAACTTGCAAAGTCTAGATTTCTCAATTTTTTGAGTGGATAAGATAACATTTGCAACTTATCAAAAGAGCTTAGGGAGGTTTAATGAGGTAACATATCTAAAATGTTATCTAGGGGAAAATATTTGTATTATCTCTGCAGATAATACCTCAGCTTGACTGGAGGGGAAAAAAAGATACCACAAGATATCATTGTATTATGGTAAAGCAATGAACCACCACCTGCAGGAAATTGGCTTCATGAAGGGCAACGACAAAGAGCACATCAGGATTACATGAAATCAATCAGAAGCAGGCAGGAAGAACACAAGACAGATGAAGTGGAGTCTTTCATGACAGGCAGGAGAATATATCAAAGACATCCTTGCTAATTTCAAAAAGCCCACTCCCTTCTCTAGAGGTGAGAACATTACTTCAGACAGCATGCTGGCTCCACTGGACTTCTGTGAAGATGCTATAACTCCATTTGTGTTTGTGGGTTTCTTAAAGAATAATTTAGGAATGAAAAGGGCCAACATGCCTGAACACCATTAATTTAGATCACCAGTGAGAAAGAATTGAATGCATGGTTTTCCACACTTATTTTTCCATCAGGAACTTGTTATTTATACCAGCTGGGCCCTCATTTATGTATTTTAATTCTGAGCTACTATTAATTTAAATGCTACTTTCCAAAGAAAATGCTAAGTAATTTTTCCTTAAATTAAAGACATACATCTTTGCAAAATAAAACAAGTCAGTAAAAAGTAGATGGTTTCTAGCCTTGAATGGCAAAATGGAAAGTTGGAGAAGGAATGATGATCAAAATGATGGGTGTGATGGTTAGTGGGTACCTTCCCTGTAAAATCAAAATAAGAGTATCCACTCTTAGCACTTCTATTCAACATTGTACTGGAGATTCTAGCCAGTGAAATAACATAAGAAAGAAAAGAAGGTATCACATGAAGCTCCATGAAGGCAAGTATTTTTCATAGGAAGAGCAGATGCTGTAAGGAAATCTGTTAAGTACTAGAATCCCAGGGGTTCCTTTCTGCGCTCAGTAAAGAACTCAAGTGTTCCAAGCACCCTGCGAATGCTTGGAAAGAGCATCCTGAGAAACCTCATGGTGCTCAGTGTTCATGGGCTAAGGACAATGTCATGCAGATTAGGCACATATAAGCAGTTGTAGACAGTGGAAAAGGACTGCATATCAGTGGAAGTACGATAGACATAAGGACTCCTTCTCAGCTTTAAGCTGTAGCCCATGATGTTGACAGAAAAGCTGAAACTACCTACTAGTGCGACTGTCATTTTTCACCTAAGAATTACCAAAACTCCTCCTTGAATGAATACCAGAGAGAAAGTATATTAACTAAATACATCAATTGCATTTTCATTGGTGCCTTCTATTTGTGTTTTTCCAGCAATAAAGATACTTTGAATTAACAGAAGAGTTAAGAAATGTGGGTTGTAAAAGATGATTTTAATTAACTCAAATATAAAAATGGACTTAAACATTTTGAGTTTCCAACAACCCCCCTTTCTGAAATTGGGTAAACAGAAAAAAAGAGCATTTATACTCGTGAAGACAGAGTTAATAGAGTTTCTATAGAACATTCAAAGCATGAGTCTCTCAGTGCCCTCTTTTTGCAGTACAGTGACTTGAATTACATTTTTTAGAAAGGGTATCTATAAAAGATAATAAAGTAAAATTACTTCATGTTTTCTATTTTCTTAGTTTAAAAGAGACTTTGTTCAGGAAAGAAATATAATATATGTTAAAAATCATTTCTTTCTATTGTTTTCAATCTATGTTCCAAATGGTCCCTGAGCTAGGCTAAGATAGACACTCCCACTTCAAATAAGAGCAGTCTTTTCCAAATATATAAGGGAAAAAGAGATAAGGAATAAATGTTCTCAGTTTTATGTTTGTTCCCATATTTATTTTCTTAAACAGTGCCTGCCATCATTTATGTTTTGGTATTACTGGTAAGCAGTGAATTGTCAAGCAGCAAAATATAATAAAATACATCTATCAAAATGAATATGTGTTTCAACATTTTGGTTATTCTGGGATTTGCTTGTTTGTGGTGATGACTTAACCTCACTAAACTATAATAGAGTCATGTTTTATATTGAAAGAAATAGCTCCTATTTAGTGGAATTAAATTTAATATATTTACAAAGTGTAGTTTTTCTTAGAGTGCAACATGATGTTCAGGTGTGCTATCACCTGGGTAAGTATAAAAGCCTTGAATGTGGTCTAATGTTGAATTCTAGTTACATCACAGAGGTAGTAGAAGCACAATAGAACTAAAATCTTGATATCTGACTATGAGTTCAAATTTTTTTCCCATTTACCTAATTATTTGAGTGCCAGGAATTTCATTTTCATGAGGAAAGAGAACAGCACAGTTTCATAACAAAGAAAGTGTGATGGGCTGGGCCACAGGGTGCCCACTTAGTAGATCGAACATTATTCTGGGTGATTCTGTGAGAGTGTTTTTTGTTCCTGAGTCTCCAGTCTGCTGGCCCATCCTTCAGATTTTGACATCTCAGCCTACATAAACAGATGAGCCAATAATAAATCTACAGCTAAAGTAGTTTTTAATGGTAAAAAATTGGGTACCTTCCCTGTAAAATCAAAATAAGAGTATCCACTCTTAGCACTTCTATTCAACATTGTACTGGAGATTCTAGCCAGTGAAATAACATAAGAAAGAAAAGAAGGTATCACATTAGAAAGAAAGAAGTAAAACTGTCTTTATTTGCAGATAGAATATTTAGCTATATAGAAAATGTGATGGAATCTATAAAAAAGCTACAAACATTGATTTGTAAGTTTAGTAAGGTTTCAGGTTGTATGATCAATGTGTAAAAATCAATGGTATTTCTAAACACCAACAATAAGAAATTAAAGTTTAAAATATCACAATAAGATCAAAAATATGAAACGCTTATGGAAAAAGCTAATGTGAAAAATTTATACAATGAAAACAATAAAACTTTGCCGAAAGAAATAAAAGAAGGAAATAAATGAAAGATATACCATGCTTATGCTTCAGAAGGCTCAATTTTGTAAAGACGTTAATTCTTCCCATGTTGAGCTATAGATATAAATGAAATCCCAATCAAATTCTTAGGAGAATTTTTTTTGTTTGTGTGTGACAAACACTGTAAAATTCATATGAAAATGCAAAGATTCCAGAAGAGCCAAAACTACTTTGAAAGAAAACAAAATTGGAAGATTATTATAAAGCTATAGTAATCAAAACAGTGTGGCATCAGTGTGAAGACAGACAAACAGATAAATGGAAATGAGAATCTAGAAATATATATATGGACAACTGATTTTTTTTACAGAGGTACAAAGGAAATTCAGTTGAAAAAGAAAATTCTTTTCAACAAATGATGTCAAAAGAGTAGAATCTCCATTTATACCATGTACAAAAATTCGTTCAAGATGTGTCTTACACCAAAATGCAGAACCTAAAACTATGAAAATTTAAAATAAAAACATATGAGGAAATCATATGACCTTGGGTTAGGCAAAGACCTCTTATACAGACACAAAGAGCATAACCTATAAATGAATCAATTGATAAATTAGCTTTATTGAAGTGAAAAATATCTACTCTTTGAAACATACTGTTATAAAATGAAAATTAAAACCATAGACTGGAGAAATATTTGCAAATCATATATCTGATAAAGAACTTATATCCAGGAACTATTTTCAAAAACTCTCAAAACTCAATAATATGAAAGGAAACAAACCAATAATAAATGGGCAAAGATTTGGGCACTTCACCAGAGAACATATATTATGGGCAGAAAAGCATGTGAAACTATGTATAGTGTTATTAGTCACTATGAAATGCAAGTAAAACTACAGTGAGATCCTACTCCCTATCAGTTAGAACAGCTAAAAGTAAAAAGACTGAGCACATCTAGTGTTGTAAAGAATGTGAAGGAGCTGGAACTTTCATATACTGCTGGTAGAAGGGTAAAATGGTACAACCACCTTGGAAAACAGTTTAGCAGATTCTTAAAATGTTAAACATGTTAAACATGCACCTGCCATACAATCCAGCCATTCACCCCTAGGTATTTGCTTAAGAAAAATAAAATCATGTGTCCACAACAAAGATTTGTATATAAATGTTCATAGTAATTTTCTTTGCATGAGTGAAAAACTGGAAAACAACAAATATTCATCAAGAAGTGAATGGATAGACAAACAGTGGACTAGCCACACAATGAAATGTTACATATAAATATAAAGAAATGAACTATTAATGCATAAAACATCATGGGTGAATCTCAAAATAATTATGTTAAGTGAAAGAAGCGAGTACATATTGTATAGCTCATCTATATAAAATTCCAGAAAATAAAAATAAATTTGACAGAAAGCAAATGAGATTATCTTGGCATAGGGGCAGGGGAAGTGTTGGTGAGGAGTGGAAGGAAGGGATTATAATTCAGCAGGTTGGAAATTTTGTGGAGTAATGAATACTTGCATTATCTTAATTGTGGTGATGTCTTCACAGATACATGCATAAGTCAACATTTATCAAATTGTACTCTTTAAAAATGTGCAGTTTATTGTATGCTGATTATACTTCAATAGATCTTTGTAAACAAAAGAAAGAGAGGGGAAGGGTGGAAGGGAGGAAGGAAGGAAGGGAGGAAGGAATTAAAGAAAGAAAAAGAAAAGAATACCTACCTACTCGGGAGCCAGACTGCTTTCCTAGTTACTAGCAATGTGACCCTGGACAAGTTATATAACCTCTCAGTGTCTGCAAAATTGGAACCGTTATAGCAATTACCCACTGGGTAATTCACATACTGTGTTTAGAACATTGTAGCACATATTAAGGGCCATCTCAGTGTTAGCTATTATTATTTATGTTGATGTTCTTAAAGCAATTAAAATAGCACATTGCCTATAGAACATTATTCTAGGTTTTGTAAGGAGAACAAAAAGAAAATTTATAAAAAATGGAGACTTGCAGAAAAAGAAAAGCCTTCTTGAGAAAAATACTCACAGACATGTACTCACACACTGCCACATCCATTTTATATATATATATATATATAATGTAATAAAGAATTTTAAAGTTCTGTAGTTGGGATGTAAATTTTAAAAGATAAAGTACAAGCTAATATATTAAAAATTATCTTCAGAATAATGATCTGAGAAATTAAGTTTTATGAATTCTATTATAGACTACACAGAAAAGTCAAAGTACTAGTGATAATGTTGGGTTTTTTTTTAAAGAAAACAGGCCAAACTTTCACTGAAATCATTTCTGTGTGTATTTTTAGTGATAGAATTGCAAAAATTAGCTATTTATAATTTTATTTGAAGCAAATATAAAAATGATCTAAATGAATTATTTTACTATAAACTAACAAAAGCCAATATTTCTAGGCCTTGTCAGTTTTTCATAGCCAGTGTGTTTAACTTGCACATTTTTTTTGAAAAGTCTAAATTTTCAAAAGTTGTATGCTTCAGTTTTTATATAACTGCAATGATGATGCCATCTTACCTCTTCTATCCCCTTCTGCATTTGGCCTTCTGTTTGCCATTACATTTTCTCTAAGTATCATCTCTAAGCATTATTTCTCTAGCCGATAGCATTGTTTTTCCTTTTTTGTGTAAAAAAACCAAGATGAACCTTATTTGGTGAATCAATAATGGTAATACCATTGTGTGCCTAAGTTAGAAGGAGATCGAACCAACTCTAAGTTGTGCTTTGACCATTCTAAATAATGGGACAGTAATACTGTTTTTTTCTTTTTTCTTTATGAACATTGTGCCATTAGTTAATTCTGTTCAGTTCTCTTTTCAGCATACCTCCTTTATGAGTTTTCAAGAGGATAGGGAAAATCATCAGCTGTCTTCTCAGGATATAGAAACACAAAAGGAAAACACATCTAGTTGTCAGCCTGCCTTAACACTAAGCAACACCACTGCAATATTATCCCCACCAAAAATAGATGTCTTAGATTGACAATGAAATGCAGTATTTTAGGAGGATTCAAGAGTGTGCAGCAGTTACCACCTGACACTCTTCTTTTCACTGGTTATCTATCCTAACACATCCTACAGTAAGAAGGTACTGAATTAATCTCATTTATCTAAAAAAATTCTATAAATTTTAACATTTCCTTTTACTAAAATTATTTTCTTTTGGATAATGAATCTTCCAATTGTAATTAAAAAATCAGATTTCCTTTGCATATTCCTCGGGTAATTAATTATTAAGCATTTTCATCTTGTAGAAATGACTTTAGCCTGGCAGGTAGTAGGCATTTAATAAGTGTTCACTAGAATATTAAGAGTAGAATAGGGCATATTTATTTTACAGGGTGTTTTGGTTAAATATGAAAGCTTTAGAAACATGAACTATGTTTATAATGCCCCACTTCTATGTGCCTTAGAAAAGCATGGATATATCAAGTATTAATCAGTAATAGGTCACTTTACATTTTTAATTACACTCTATTTCCTGAAAATTTGTATACATGGTCAAAAGTTTTATTTCAGGAGCTTAAAAACATGGATAGATAGATGATAGACAGATGATAGATAGATAGATAGATAGATCAAATTTTAAACATAAACAAATTTAATCCAAACAGCTATTAGTAGGTAGTACTTGGTCAGTTCTCAAGGGTGTTAGGAAAAAGGCCATTTTGCATCCAATTGTACTGAGTAGAGCAGCTCATCATTCTTTTTGTAAAATAATATTGACATTTCAATAGTTTTTACAAACTTCAAAAAAACGATCAAACACGTTCAGTTTTCAAATAACAAGAAAGAATCACCTATTATCTCTGACTTACAATTTACAAAGTCTTTACAAATAATGCTGGCTAATCAGCACAGCAATAGCACGGATGGGAAGTGTCTGAAGAAGGATAATGGAAGCACCAGGCCCTGATTGTTCTATGAAAATTGGAGCAATTCCTCACTTAGCACCATTAGGCACTGATAACTTGGACCTTGTAAAGAAGACCTTTCAGAGTTTTCAGCGTTCTTCAGTCAACACAAAGCACTAAACTAAACTAAAGTTAATAAAAATGGTACATCTGTATTAAAATATAGATATTGCTGGATGATGGGAATTAGCAATTTGTTAGTCACATGTTTAAGAATTAAAATAATATATGAGACAAAATTAAATTATAGTGAATGGAACATCTAGATATTTTTCTACTTACTGTATTTCATTATGGCACTGATAAATGGCATATAATTTGTAACAGTCAGTTAATAATTAAAATGATTTCAAGAGACTGTAATTTTGCCTTGTGAACAGTAACGAGTCTCACTCAGTAGCACCATTTAATAGAACTCAGCATGGACAGTTTTCCATGCAGATTCAATCTCTGCCTGCATCACACCGGTCCTTTGATTGGGCTCAAGGAAAATCTTGGATACCTGTAGAGTTCCTGATGCAAGGACTATTCATAAAAATAATAACAAGGCTCCAAGAAGCCAGAAATGTAGGCCTTGCACCTGTTTTTGCCCTTAGTGAACAGGCAGTGGGGTGAACCCTGTGATTCTTCATTGGGTCTAGACTTAATGTACTGACAACCTAGGGACTAAAGGGCTTTTGAGAGGTTTGTGTTTCAGGTGGTGTTTGAAAGAGCATTTGAATGGTCATAAGTCATTATTCTTTCTTTAAAGGAGACATCGTATTTTATTTACTCTTTAAGCAAATTAAACAAACCCAGGTATGTGGAAATAAACCACAGTAAATACAAAAATGCAAGGTGTCTGCATATTTTGTATTTGGGCAAATAATGAAATATTTTCTGAGTGCCAATGCTTTTTGATGGTTTAGGAAACTTGTGAAGATATATTACTACTTACTGGTCTCAAGGGAACTGTTTAGACCTTATAAATAGTCACCATGGTGGTCTTAAAGAATAAATCATTCGTTTATACAGTATGCTTCTTTTTAATTGGCAAACAAAGTTACTGGCTTTCCCATGTCTGAATTATTTGCTCCTTTTAAATATTAACGTGTTGATAATTCAAGACTCACACTGTGGGGTAAGATTTGCTAGACCATAGTCAGAAGATCATTAAAACACTAGCTTCTTGTTGGCAAAATGATACTCATGCAAAGAACGGAGGAAATTATTCACTTTATGAAAGCTTCATTACTCATTCAGGCAATTCAAGCAAGAATAATACAGGGGTAAGAAAATATTCATGATCACCAATTAAAATTCCAGTGTGGGTTTTTTTCCCCACACCAACAAGCAATTTTGCAACACCAGCTGGGTGTCATATAATTCAACTCAATTTGGACACTTTCTACCCAGAAATAGCATCAGATTCAAATACATCAGATTCACTACAGTCCTGCAAGATGGCCACCATCCCCCCACCACACACACTTCAGAGGTCAATCACAAGTCCAGGTTGTGGGCTTCTGACCACAGGCTGTAGATTGGAGGTTCCAAGGACCCCTCCTTGGGTTTGATTAATTTGCTAGAATGGCTCACAGAACTCAAGAGAAACATTTTACTCACTAGATTATCAGTCTATTATAAAAGGATGTTACTCAGGGACCACCAGATGGAGGAAATACTATATATAGGGCAAAGTGTGTGGAAGTGTGGAGCTTCTATGCTCTCTGATCCCACCATTCTCCCAGCAACCCCATGGGGGGCTCTCTAAACCCCATCCTTCTGGAGTTGTCTGGAAGCTTCATTATTTAGGCAGGGTTGACTAAATCATTGGCCATTGGTGAACTGAACTCAATCTCCTGCCCCTCTCCCCTTCCCAGAGGTCAGGGGGTGGGACTGAATGTTTCCCAGAGAACCAACCCCTACCCTTAGGTTACCTAAGTGCTTTCCAAAAGTCACATCATTAACATAACAAAAGACATCTTGATCCTCCTCACTTAGGAAATTCCAAGGCTTTTAGGAACTCTGTGTCAGAAATGGACAGAACCAAATATAGATTTTTTAATTGTAAATCACAATGTCATAGGATCAAAGGCATGACCCCAAAGTTTAGGGCACTTGGAATTGGTCCAGGTTTGTGCATAACCTCTTTCACTTATTTTTCCAAATAAATATTCATTTTCATTAGCAAGTTTAGTTTTAAATGCACTTAAATCCCCTGAAAGGGTAAATGAAGAATTATTTTCATTAATCATAGAGCAGACTGGTGTTTCAGTCACCTTTTGCTTTTAAAGATAAGTCTTCCTCACTTAGGAAATTCCAAGGCTTTTAGGAGCTGTGTCAGAAATGGACAGAACCAAATATAGATTTTTAAATTGTAAATCACAATATCATAGGATCAAAGGCATGACCCCAAAATTTAGGGCACTTGGAATTGGTCCAGGTTTGTGCATAACCTCTTTCACTTACTTTTCCAAATAAATATTCATTTTCATTAGCAAGTTTAGTTTTAAATGCACTTAAATCCCCTGAAAGGGTAAATGAAGAATTATTTTCATTAATCATAGAGCAGACTGGTGTTTCAGTCACCTTTTGCTTTTAAAGATAAAAAAAAAAAGTATCAGTTTTATTCATGCAGTGACTGATTTTGTTTGTTAAACCATGGTAAAAAGACACAGAGTTGAGTATATTTCTTTTCATGTAAAAAGTGCATATATTTTTCCAGTCCTATTATACGTGTATGGTATAATTTCTCTTCAATGTTTTATTTTAAGAACTACTTCAACAATGTAATTATCAAATTACTTTTATGGAGCAAAATGTGATCTTCTTTGCTGGGAGTATGGCATACTGGGTAGCCTGAATAGCAATCCTAATTGAAACAACTAAAATGTCAGTCCACATATTATTTTAAAAAGAATATGTATAAACAGAGCCAAAAGTAGAGTTAAAATAGTAACCTCGTACAGTGGGCAGTTTCTAAAGCAGGCTTGCATCTGGAGGTTGTAGGTTACTGTGGAGACTGGGTATTTGTTTTGATGGTTGCATGGGCCATAAAGAACAGAGGATAAAGCTTACAGCTTACCTGTGCGACACAGAGGGACAGCAGAGTGATCTGCCTGTGCTAATTTGGTCCGGGTTAGGGCTAGGCAAACAAGGCACCTCTCTCTTAAGGAGACCTTTATTCTGAGTCGTTCTGATGAGTTCTTAAATTTTGCTCCCAAGGTGCTAGTGGTGATAAGTGGAGGAGAAAATATCTCTACAGAGAATATTCAAGCCTGCCAAAGTACAGATTTACACTGTAAGTCCATACCAACCATGCAATGAACTTCAAGCCTAAACTTTCATTTAAAAAGGTCTTGGGTAGGTCGTGCATCAGCTGATTGTGGAACAAATGCACACCTTCTCTAGAGAAACTCAACATTAACGCAGATAAAGTCCAACAAAAACCAGTAACTCATAATCAAAGATTATAAAACATGCAAGGCAATAATTCACTGTAAGGGAGAACAAGTAGAAACAACCAGCAGAAGTATTAGGCTCTGAAACGCCACAGATATTGGCAGTATCAAACATAAAAAATAAATAACAAATTTAAAGAAATTTTTAAAAACTTAAAATGTGAGTTGGGACCAAAATACTATTAAAAGCAACCAAACAGATTTGAAAAAGAACCAAATAAAAACTTCAGAACAATTTTTAAAATAATAATTTCAATTAAAACATGATGAATACATTCACCAATAGGAGATTCAGTGAATGAGAGCACATATGCAAAATATTCTTAGGAATGCAATAGAGAGAGATATGAAATAGAAAGTGTTTTTTTAAATAAAACAAAGGCTAGGAAACATAAGCATAGATTAATAAATTCTAATGTGTGAATAATTAAAGTTCTAGAATTGGATCATAGAATCTCAAAGAGAATATTTAAGGGTAATTGGCAAAGAATTGTTCAGAATTTTTGGTAGCAAGTTCAAAATCAGAAAACTCAAAAAAATTAATCAGTATAAATAAAAATTAATGCACCTTTTACATATATTAATACAAATGTACAACATCAACAAAAAAATGAGGAAACTATCTTTAAAACACACAAATAAGAATGGACCATGGGCAGAGAAACAGCATTGAACTATGTAGTGACTTGAAAATAGTAAAAAGGGAAGACTGAAATGGTGAAATACCTTCTTAAATACGCTGAGGGAAAATCATTTCCACCCAGGATTCTATACCCAATGAAATTTTCTCTCAATAATGAGAGTAAAGATTTTTTCAGAGAGGTAAAAACAAAATGTTTTTGTAAAGGTAACAAACCCTTGCTAAAGCAAATTCTAAACCATACAATTTAGGTAGAAGAAAATGACTCTCAATGGAAAAATTATCTTCAACTTCATTAGCAACCAGAGCAAACTCTAACACCAAAATAAGATACCGTTTCACGCCCACTAAATTGCCAAATATATAGTATTAATGAAAATGTAGAGCAAAGAAAATCTTACTACAGTTGGCAAGAGTGTAAGTTGGTCCATCCATTGTGTGAAAGTTATTACATAGAAAATTTGACAATTCTAAAAGCTAGAGAAATTGTAGCTGGTATCCTGAGCATGTGTGTTCATGATATATACACACTCATATGTGCATACATATGCTTGGGTATGTGTTCATAGCAGCATTGTTCAAAATAGCAGAATAATGGAAATAACCCAAAGGTCCATCCAGAATATAACAAATCAATAGAGCCATACAATAGAACATTATAAAGCAAGGAAGGTGTGAATGAAGTACACCATATATGTTAAAATGTCTAAATCACCAAGCTAACATTGAGTAAAGGCAAGTCATACGTGAACGAATGCAATACAATTCCATTGTATGAATTTAAAAAATAGGCAAAAGTAAATAATGTATCATTTAGTTCTACACAGACCCTAAATCTATGAGTAAGAAAGTGATTAACATAAAGGTCAGGATAGTGGTTATCTCTTGGGAGAAGAGTATGGTAGTAGGGAGAGTGAAGGATGCAATTATTTAAGCAAACATGGTGATTCTAAGTACTAGTAATCTCCAAAGCTTAACCTAGGTGGTGGCTACATATCTATGCTTTTAAGAATTTTTAAATATTCTTTCAAACATACATATATGTGACATGTAGTGGTGTTTCATATAATAATACCTTTCAAAACAACTACAAAAAATAATTGTTGTATGGAAGAATATGTTTCCTCAGGGAAAATCTCAAACGTTTGTTCCACTTTTCACTTGCTTGGAAAAGCCAAAATTCAAAAGCTGAGCGAGGATAGAATTACTTACCCATAAACGGAATCAAGCAACATCAGTTGCTAAAGAACATGGTCTTTATGGTTATTGCCTACAAAGAAGAAGGAGCAGATGAGAAAGACCCATTAATTTCAGACCCTAACTCAAATGAAAGGACAGGTTCTGAGGTGTATTGAAGTAAAACGTCTACTTTGAAGTCTCAAAATCAAAGCATCTGTTTCTGAAGCCCCTTCAAGCCTTTTCCAGATTTAAAGCACCCCTCATACCACCACTTTAACCTTTGGTTATAGCAAAGCAACTCCTTAATACCTTACTAGGAGGTGCTATAGAGTCAGGCAAAGCCATTATCGGAAAAACAGTCCACAGTCTAATCATAAAATTATATTTGTTGAGTTAAAAATAGAAAACATATTAGATGAAATATCAATAACATGGCTGAAATACTATGGAAACCAGATATCTTAAATCTCTTTGAGGCAATAGCACAGAGTAGTTACATATCTGGGGCTTGAAGTTAGACTAATTTTATTATTTATAAAGCCCAGCTCAGTACTTAACTAGTCATATATCCTTGGAAAAGCCATTTAATTTTTTAGGTTCATTAATTTTAAGGATTTTAAGAGATTATGTAGGTAAAATTAGCATGGTGACACATGAAATTGTTCAATGAATCTTAACCATTTAGTTATGTAGCTCCCTCCTTTCATTGTAATCCTGAGATTTTGGGCACATTGTCTCCTCTAGGGATAAACCGTCCACTCCTTAATGAGAAGGTGCTTAATCCTTAAGTATTTTTTTGTGTTTGTTTGTTTTTTTTTGTTTGTTTGTTTGTTTTTTTGCTAATGTTCAATGGATGTTAATGGCACTCAGGGAATCAACCTTCTGTGAGGGAATAGGTACACCAATTTATAGCAGATGCTACAGACTGTTTAGAGACTGAATTTAGCATGTTTGGTTTAGTCTTTACAGTGCTTTTTAAAACTCAGCTTACATTTAAATATTGAGATAGTTTATATGTTTTCTTTAAAAATATATAGATTTATTTTCCCTCATAAAATTAGAACGACAGGCTACAATATATCCTTACATTCTCCAATGGCAACAATTGGTTAAAACTGGGTAGCAACTACACTTTTACCTGCCTACAGTTCACTGGACGCCCTCTCTCCTGTCTCTCAAAATCTCCATCTGCTCTGGCCAACAGGCAGTGCCTACCTAGTTATTAGAACCAGTTGAATTTGAATCCTGGGGAATTGGGAAGAACAGCAAAAAGAGGCTGGATTCACTATGAAGGAGAGGTCTTTTACAATAAGAAGGAAACATTAAGATGCAGGTACCCTGGTGGGAAAAAAATTATGGAGTTCAGAAGATCAAATAAGGCAACTCTTAAAAATTAGTATTTTCTTAGGTTACTAAGTATGGTAAAAACCATTACTTCCCTCTCTCTGCATAAGCCTACTTCATCTTAAGCAGTGGCATTTACAGATAACATTTTAAATCTTAAAAAAAGTTTTCTTATTTTTTTCTAATAGCTTTTATTGCTAATTACTATTTATAGCATTGAATTTTGTTTTCTACAAATTTTCATTGCTAATGTGGATAGTTCACTCTCATGTCAAATTAGTAGGCGTATGGGTACGTACTTGCTTACAAATCTAAGTGCCACTTACAATCCAATACGTTTCTCCACTTTCATCAAAACCTGCTCTTGGACCAGTTTGTTTCATCTCGTAGCTCAGGCTAAAATCCTTGGTCCTATCCCTGTGTTCTTTCTTTTTCTCACACCCCACACCAAAGCTATCAGATCCATTTTGGCTCTGAACCTAAGAGCAACTAACAGTCTTCCCTATTTCCAGCTCACTCCAAATCATCAGCATCTCCAACCAACATAATGAAATAGTGCAATGACCTAACAGGTCACCCATCATTCAATCTTGCCTCACTAAAGGCAGTAGTTATTTTGTATCACTTCTCTGCTCAGATCGTCTACTGGCTTCTTGTC
This sequence comes from Neophocaena asiaeorientalis asiaeorientalis, assembly GCF_003031525.2. NCBI lineage: Eukaryota > Metazoa > Chordata > Mammalia > Artiodactyla > Phocoenidae > Neophocaena > Neophocaena asiaeorientalis. The sequence continues at coordinate 3,596,201 of NW_020175672.1, forward strand.
ACACACATAATAAAATCCAGAGTATTTTTCATGTACTATAAAGCTCTGACCCTGTCCCTTTTCGGTTCTCATTATCAACCCTTCGCCCATGCTGTTTCCCTAAATCCCTAACCTGCTTTAGTGCTTATATCAACTAATGTATTCCATTTATTTACATGTTTTTACTTTTATTGTCATTAGCCTCCCCTGCAGTGTAAACTTCATGCAGACGAGATCTTTGTTTTATTAATTTTTAAACTTTGAGTCCCCCAGACTGTGCCTGGCACATATTTGAGGTGCAATGAGTTACTTGTCAAGAGAATAAAACTTACAAGCGAGTTGTCAAGGGAAAATCGTTTCAATTTCACAAATAGTAACGACTGTAGGAACTACTGTTATGGATTTCTCTATACATTTTTGTCAGTAATTCAATAGATACTAAAGTGAAAAAATGTGTACATCTTAATTTAACCTAAGTTAAATTTAAGTGAGACCGATATCTTGATTTTTAAAAAAGAATTCGTGAGATGATTAAGGATAAGAGCTTCCATTCCTGGGTCCATCTGTTTAGAAAAATAACAAGTAACTAGCCAGAATGCTAACTTCTATCTTCTGCTTGGAGTGTGCTAGCCATTCTATTTAGATCAAACAGAGAAAGCCAAGCTAGTATTAGGGGCTTCACATGAATTTGAGCACAAATTAGCCACTTTTTCTCTGTCCCTAGAGGAAGGGTGTTTGGCTTTTAAGTAAAGGCACCTTGGGGAGGAGAAAGGGGCAGCCCAGAGCCCTTTAGCATTCAAGGTGTATTATTGGACCATCAACACACCTCCCACTCAGCAGCCAGTGTTGGTTCCTTGGCCCAAGTGGGACACCCAGTTTCCTTCTCTTGGGATTTTAAACAGAGCTGAAGTATTCCAGATTATTCTAAACTGGCTTCTTGAAATAAGAAGTAAATTGAAAATAGTGGAGTGATTATCTTCTGCTTGTCATAGGGAATGAGAAGCAAAGGAATTTGTTTTGTAGGAAGGAAGGAAGATAAAGTGGGGAGGTGGATAAAGAGAGAGATAAAGGTAAAAAATAAATTAAAGAAAAAATATTGCCCATTCCCCTGACGATATTCTCCCATCCCTACTAAGCATCTGGGATGCATTTCTGTACTTATGTTCTAGGAGACACACCTATAGCCTTAACATTTTTTTTAATTGCATCTTTTAAATATATTTACCTTTCTTTCTTGCTTAAGCTATTGCCACTGGCTTTCTTTTTTTTTTCCACACACACACACACACACACACACACACATTGTATTTTATTTTTACAAGAGATAAATAAACTGACACCAAGCATTGTAATGGATGACCACAACAAAAGCAACAATGATTGCAATTACCAAACACGAAACACACTCATACGCCACTGGGTTTCTATTACTTGAAAATTCTTGATAAGCATGTGGGAATCCAAATGAACACCAAACTCCATTTAGCACATCTTCCTTTAGCCAACCATGTATGCCTAATTATTAAATTAAAATAATTTGATTGCTCGCTTACTATACCCTCTGCAGTATATAAAACTGAAAGAATAAAATATATTCTCTGTCTTCCAAAAAAATTGCTAGGAAGAGAAGTTCTACCTGCCCATCTAGGATGTTGACTAGCAGAGTAAAGTCATGTCTGAGTTTCAAATGAGAGGTGCAAATAATGAGTGGGAAAAAAAAAAAGCTCTGGTTTTATGTAAAAGTGTTGCTTGCAAACATAGTTGGACTGTTTTTTCACTGTGCCACAGGACAGAAAATTTGAACATACACTACATGAGATTCAAATTCTCTGGAAGTACATTTTGGGTGTTTGGTTATAGAGTACCTACCTGTTAACATAATTTATTCTGGTTGGAAAGCCAATCTTTAGGCTAAAAAAAAAACAGAAGTAAAAGCTGCTGTTCAACTGAGCAGCCAACGTCTCCAGAGAACCACAGTCTATGAAGTGTGGGTTGGGCTTGTCAAAAACATTAAGGATTTTGAATGCTTTTATTTCTAAATTTTTATTCTTCCAGTGCCCAGTTTTAATGCAAAAATTTTTAATTTGCTTCCGATTGCTTAATCTGACATTTTAAGACAAATTATCCTGTTTCTTTACATCACATAGTCAGAAATTAGACTTGTGAAACAAATTATCGCCTCCTCTTAATTGCTTTGCAATCTAAAAAAGTGAAAAAGAAAAAAGAGAGAGAGAGAGAGAAATATCACTGTCTTACCAATCACATGAACTGGGTTTTATTTAAGTAGAACCCAGTGAAAATTTCCCTATTTTATAATATGCCTGATGAACAAAATCCATGTTTGCTTAAAGGATAAAGAAATTTGACATTTAAGAAATATTATTCAGGCTACATACCTCCATCAGCTGCCCATAAACAACGAATAAAACAACTGATATTCACAAGATATAAAAGGATTATACATAAATATATACTTCTTATTTTTTCTTAGAAGCAATCTGTAATTCTGGAATTGGGACAGTCTACTGATCTAACAGGTATCTGTATCATGTGACACCATGGCCTCATTTGCAACCAGTGCTTTCCTGTGGAGTCTAGAATAATAATAATAATAATGGGAATGAGAGGACTTGAAGAGCTTATGCAAGAGCCACATGGGGCTTGAGAGCCTTTGAATAAGTACCATTACTCCCTAGGGATTCTGAGACTGTGGGGATACCCAGCCCTTAATAATAAAAAATATATTATTTTTTTAAGTGAGATCATGGAAAAGAGCCTAGAATCTCTTAATCCATCATAAGCAAAAAGCTCTGTAAAAGTTTTATTTGTTAACAAATTGTCTGGGCAAAGTAAGTATCATATCTTCTAAATACTGTATCATCTGGTGAGAAGGGTATCAGCTCTGGCAGCTCCTACTCTGCACCTCTAGAACCCAGATTGTGTCCATGGCTGCCCCGGTAATGGGAATTATAAGTTCCTTTTCTCTTCCATACCTGCGGAAGCCCTGGAATCAAGGGATTATGAGTTCTCCAAGTTTCTAGGCCATCCTTGGACAGCAGAGTCTCCCCAAAACTCAAGCAGATTTTGTCCCTGAGTCCAGAAGGATGTGGACAATGAATTTTAACACAAGTCTGGCCAACACACAATGAACCTTAGGAAGTCTGTTTCATCAATGGCTGAGCTACTTAAGAACAAGAAAATCAAACAGTTTCCAACAACTGGAAGAACCATAATCCCTGCAACTGAGAAATAATGTCGACTGACTAGACTTCATCATGATTCGTATCCATCTGCCAAGTGTTTGAACCAGCTGTCCAGAGCAAGGCGGGCGGGCTGTGCAAGATGCCCGCCTCTTCCAGGGATGCTGGTCTTCCCAGAGCCAGGGTTAGCCCCTGCAGCCATAATGGCAGAAAGCCACAGTGCTGGAATGACAGCTGCAGTAACATAAAGTATCTGATTGCACTCCGGGAAGAACAGTGCTTCCTTGTTCTTAACGACACCAGATGGCACAGCCCACCCAGGGACACTCAGGATGCTGGATTTGAACATGTGATGACCTTATGAGGAAAACTTGGAGAAGAGAGAAGATTGAGAGTGCTTGGGGGAATCTGGAGAGAGCCTTCTTGGTGGAACAAGGGGGAAAAGTGGGTTTTCCCGATTGTGGAGATGAGATTTCTAACCCAAGTTTTCTTTAGTTTTGGAGCTCTTTCAATTCTTCCACATGGTTCATTTGTTTATTAATATGAATTTGGAACCAATTAAAATATGTATTAGTGTGAGGGGTAGTGAATAACAATGACAAAACACACACAGACAGGCAGGGATTGCACATACATCTTTAACAAAACTGGGAAATTCTTAAGGTAAAAATATTGTAGAATAAGAGATGGATTTTCGAAGAGAAAACTCCAGGTCTGTGCCACAAAAATCTAGTATCCAGAAATATTATTCAGTGAAATATGTAGTTTCTTTTCCTCTCTCTCTTTTAAACTATTTGGTTCCTCCTTCTGCCCCAGAGCATATTATCAGATTTTTTTAAAGGAACACACACACACACAAATAAAACACTGTTTTCCAGTATTTGGACACATGGGGATTTTAAAACCTGCCTGAGAGTTAATCCACTCTATACCAGATGGTTTCACGATTAACTTTGAATTCCCCTTTTAAACCTATTAGTGAATTAAAGGACAATGCAAATGATCATTGCTTATGAAAGTTCAATGAGAAACATTCACTCACCCAACCACTCTCTACCATGACACATACGTGAAATGAGAGTGCTCCCAAAACCCTAAGGTAGTCCTCCTGTGCATTCCATTTGGCAGTGCTTGTTACTAGATTAAAGATTTGAAATGGGATACTAAAAAAATGTCATGTTTTAATATCTGGTGGGTAAAGTGCCCAATAACACTGTTTCCTTTTTAGTCACATTTTCATGGTGGGTGCTTGATGGATGTGTGCAGGGAGAATTGACCCTTATCTCATTATGATACCTCCTATATTGCCCACAACAAACATTATTATAAATGGGGAGAGTTTTGCAGCAACACATTAATAGCAACGAAAATGTTAACAAGCTACCCTCAGTGAATGGAGATTTTTTTTTGTCTTCCTTGGCTTCTTTTTGGCCAAATTCTAATTTGGAATATTGTGGAGAGAAAAAGAAGAAAAGTCAGATCTGGGGAATAATCTTGACTTGGAAGGTAATCTTCTGTCATAATATATTATGAAAGCACACACATGGATGGTTTCATAATTATAGCATTCAGAGCTATAAATGCCAGACTGAAGATTGCAAATCCACTTTCATTATAACCACTTGTTTTCAGTCACTGATAACATTTGAAAAATTGTCCTTGGAACTAAAATTCTTACAATGTAACAAAAAAAAAGAAGGAATGAACAGTTGATGTGTCAAAATGGGAGTAAAGGAGTGGAAGAAGTTGAGGAGTAAATGTTTATTAATAATATCTTCACTGAATAGGAACATTTACTCCCTATGATTCCACCTGAAAACCTCCAGGGTAGGCTGGGGCCATTCAGTGACAGCATCAAGCCCACCTTCTGAAAAATTCATGAACGCAGTCTGCTATCAAGAAGACAGGTGTACTTTTCTTCTGAATTGTTTGTTGTTTAAGCAGTATATATGTATCAGATAATTTTTAAACTTCCACTCCATTTTCTCAATAGTCATTTAAATGGTAAAAGTCAAATCATTACAAGCCTGAATTAAAAAAATATTCTAAACTTTCACAGCAATACATGTAGTCATGTAAGATAAAACTTTTAATTTTAATATTTTAGTCCTCTGTCTTGAAAGATTCAAAGAGTGATTATTAGAATGTGACACACATTTTGATAATCAGCATATGCATGAATGAAAAATGACTTTCAGAGGCATTGGAAAAGGTGTAAAATTTAAGGAGATAAAGATGTAAAATGTAAAGTGCTGGAAAGTATTCACATAGAGTTTCCTTTGAGTTTATAAAAGCGTCTTTGCAATTTCTTTGCATATTTTTTCAAATCTTCCTAGTATATCTTTGTGTGGAAAAAGTGGCAAAACATATTACAATTTTGTTGAGAAGATACAGTGTAATCATTAGATAGTCAATGTAACTTGAACCAAACTCCACTGTCTTCAGGTAAATTAGAAATGGAATTAAGTTTGCTTCTAAACACTGAAATAGAAAACTTGGGTTGGGAGATTTGGCAAATATTGGTCTATAGAGTTTTTTTGTATAAATTGATTGTTTTAGGCAAAAAGCTTATTCCTTCAATGAAATTTTTGAAATGTCTGTTCTATCCATTCCAGTTTGAAAGGGTAGACAACAGATGTTTCCTCTGATTTTTATATTTCTCAATTGATATTAGACTATTTAAGACTAATATATCTTAGTCCATTCAGGCTGGTATAATAAAATACCACAGACTGGGGCTTATAAACAACAGAAATTTATTTCTCACAGTCCCAGAGGTAGGTTGAAAGTTCAAGATCAGGGTGCCAACATGGTTAGATTCTTGTGAAGGCCCTCTTCTGGGTTGCAGACTGCTGAGTTCCTGCTGTGTCCTCACACAGCTGAAGGGGTAAGGGATCTCTCTGGGACCTCTTTTATAAGGCCGCTAATCCTATTTGTGAGGACTCCACCTTCATGAACTAATCACCCCCCAAAGGCCCCACCTAATACCATCACCTTGGGCGTTAGGTTCTTAACAAACAAATTTTGAGGGGATGCAAATATGTAATCTATAGCAACTAATGTGCATTCCTACAACATTTAATATATCTGTGAATCTTTAATACTGGAAATTCTTCTTATCTTATACAGAAGATTATTTTTTGCATACTTATTTTGTATCAAGGAAGTTCACATGCATCATTTTATTTAGAGTTTTCAACATCTTGGTAAAAAACACATCCAACACACCATCTCAAAATCTTTCACTTTCAAGTACTAATTCAGACTCCACTCAACTCCTATTTCACACTCTCATGACCATTTCCTCAACATAATCACCATCTGGAAACATTCTTTCTCTGAAATATTAAATGCTATATATTCCATTTTTCTCCAGAATTTTTTTATCTTTCAATCCCTTATTATCACTGCACATCTTCTGCCTAAAGAAGATCTTCAGTCCTTCAATTTTCTTTTCTCTCTCAGTCTATCAATATTTCTCATTTGGCTTCCATTCATCTTCAAACTAGAATCTGTATAGCATCCCCATAACCATTTTCCTGCCAGTATACTTAACACCCTTGCTTCCGTGATTCCTCACTGGTCCTGCAGTCAAGATCTAGAACCTAGAATTCAGCTACCTACCTTTCCACTCCTACAGCTGAACTGCAGAATGTCATAGTACAAAATTTTATGATCTGTCAAGTTGTCACTAGCAATATGGGATCCACGGTCTTGGTTGGGTCCTCTTTTGCTTTGAATTCTTCAGACTTCATGCTGGACAGTCTCACTTCCCTTTTCCCAGAGGAAATAGTCTAAACATCCATATTTCTCCATCACCAAATTTTTCCATCACTGCTGTCCCAAATCATCTTCCCTATGGCTTAGCACTTGCTCTTATCTTTGGTAACATTAAGAAAATTTAAGCTATTACAGATAAGTTATTTCAAATACAAAACTACAAAGTCTTATCCACACAACAGCAACCATACTTCTTTTCTATGTGTCTCAGAGAAAAAGAAGTCTGTCCTATAACTCAAGGGTGATTCCTTACTGTGTGGGCCAAACGTTATCTTCATGGTCTCTTGTTGGCCTTGTTTTATCACCTTTTCACTTATGTTATTTCAATTCCTATTCCTTTTTCTCCATTAGTATTACCTCTTTTTCCCTCAGTGTATAAGCAGGGAGGCATTTCTATCATTTCTATTAATTTCTGATTTTTAAATCAAGCTCTTTGAGTACTTCTCATTTACTTTTTCAACATACATTCGTCTTGCACTCATGAATATCTGTCATTCCAGTGACACGTCTCATAATGAAATCATCAATGACAGGCCAAAATTAGTGGCTATTTCCCATTCTTTCTCTTAGTTAACTACCTGTGACTTTAACTACTCCTTCTTTTTCAAAGTTTCTTCCTGTCTCTAAGTTTTGGAACTGGCCAATTCTGACTCCCTGTCCTCTTCTATGATTACTACGTCAAATGTTATCACCCTTAGAATCTTCTTCTTATGCCTATACATTCAAAGTGTCCCCAGGATTCTGTACTGGACTCTCCTGACTATATCATATTAAAAGTAATCTCCTTTATTAGTATAGTTTTTAATTTCCCCTAATATTCTGTGATCATTAAGTATATATCTTAAAATAAGAGCTGAGCTCCAGGCTTTTTCACCTAAATACTCACAGAAACTTCAAGAGTGTTTGAAGTTTCAAGAGTATTTTTCCAAATGGCACAATTCACTAAGGAGTAACTGAACTCTTTGCATTCTCTCCCTCTAATAACTATTATCAATAAATCAATATATGCTCTTCCTTTTCAATTCCTTATTTATCTAGATTGAGGGCACAAGAGAACTTCCGGTGAGAAGTAGCCTTGGATTCTTCATTTGTGTTCCCGACTGCAAATTAATTATTAAATAAGTAATCTCTTAATATCTATCGAATGTCTCATGTATTTGATAATCAACTGCTACTTCTTCATTTTAGGCTTCAACATCTCTCACCTTAACTATTGAAATAACATCATACCTTATGTCTTGTCTTTGCACCCTTTCTCCTAATTCATTCTCCGCATGACTAAGAGAGTTGAAATGTCTTAGTTCGTTAAAAGAAAAGGCACTTTAATTAGTGAATAGAGTAAAAAAAAAAAACTTTAAACAATGCAAAAGAACATATAATGAAAAGCTTAAATCTCCCTCCTGCTTTACTCCAGGCTAACACTTCCAGAATAATATTTTTAAACAATTTCAGTTTTATTCTTCTTCTGATTATCACTGTAAATGTAAATAAAATGTACATATCTTCCTATTGATTTAGTGTTTTGAGACATATACATTAGCTCTCCACTTGTATAAATGAGAGAAGTAGAAAAATTACACTACTTACCAATTTTTTCCCACTTTCAACTCCTGATTTTTGTTATTTTTAACTCTTCTAAGTGTTGTCTTTAAATATGTAAGTAATATGCTTATACTTTAATTTATTGATTCATTAACTTAGTTTTAGTTACATCAACTTGTGAGTCTTGGCTTAAAGTCCCTGCTACCAGTCATAAGAAAATTGGCCTCTGCTCTTCTCTCCACTTTGGTTTTTCCTTGTATTTTCTCACTTCAGTCACCTTTATTTTAAATATTCTCAGAGCTATTCTGATTTGATTTCTTTCTATAACTACCATCCATCATTTTATGCTTTTTCTCTTGGTTCTTTCTAAAATAATGGATGGTAAACAGCATGTAATGCATTATCAATACACTACCTCAAGTAGTATTTTGACACAAAATGAAGTAAATCTAATCCTATGACCCTAAAATTGTGCTACTTGAAAACAATATTTTAACATCAGACTCCAATGTATTCTTTTTAAGCCTACCCCACCCATTATTAAAAATCATGTCCTATTTTTTTTCATAATGCTGGAATCATGTACAGACTTTCGTTATTGTCCAAGTTTTAAACTGCCTTTCTTCTCGTTACTAAAATCTTCCAGATTATACTGTTTGTATAACTAAACATATTTTCTTCTTGAAGACATTGTTCATGGACTCCTGTGGCTTCCTGTTATAACTGGTATCAAATGCAGTCTATGTGTGTAATATAGTTGACTCACTGGTATTTCTTTTCTTCACACTTCAGGGTTATTTCTATTGTTTCTTGAATATAGAATCTTTTTCTCTTTGATTTTTTTTTGTTGCTATTGGTATTTTGGCACAGTTTTTCCTCAAGAGCATTTTTTTAAAGGAAGTGCAAAACATAAAACTCTGGGTACTTTCTTATATAAAATTATTTGATGTCACACTTGATGAATTGATTTGTGTCTTAGACCAGGTTTTCCAGAAAACAGAGCCCAGGCATCAAGATGAGGCAAGGAGGAATGGAAAGCAGATCCACATGCATCATAACTTGCAGCAAAGACTTTGCATGTGCATCAAACTATGACTCAAAACAGATCATTGGAAGAAAGACGGGGGACAATTTTATCTTCAGGCACTTCCTCCTATCTCCTTTCTTTCATTAGTCAAAGTTTGCCCTGGCGGAAGACAACTCACCCACACTGCTGGGTTCCGTCACCTAAGTCCTTAGGGAGCTGCTGAAGAAAGCAGATCTCTTATTCAAGTCTGAAATTGATGGGCAGGCCAAAACTTTATGCATGCTTAGCTAATCTGTCCCAGGTTTATATTACTGTGGGCATGCATATTGCCTGCCACAGCTCCAATGGCTACAATGGTTCTAAAGAATCTAAGGAGACCCATGCAATGAACCTGACACAGTTGGGAGTAGAATTCTAGATTTACAGACTTCTCCCTTAGAAATTTAATATTTTATTTTGCTGTCATCTTACAATCACAATCACTAATGAAAAGCTTGGTGTCAACGTCATTTTGATTCTCTGGAAGTTTTTGGGTTTCTGCATTGTACTTGGAGGTCTCAGGTATCATCAAGATGATCAAAGCATGTATTCTTTCTACTTACCATGCTTGGCATAGTGATTTTTATCAATCTATCTATACCTTTTATTTGTTTGGATTTTTTTTTCTAATATTACTATGATCATTTCTCCTCCTATTTTTCTTCTTTTCTCATTTAATATATCCTATTAGTGTATTTTGGATTTTCTGATTTTATTCAAGATGTCTCTTTACATTTTGTTCATATTCCATCTCTTTATCATTTTGATGTGTATTAGCAATGAATTATTCTACTTATTTTTGAGATTATTAATTTAGTTTCAACTTGACTAGTGAGTCATTTTATTATTTTTAAACTATTTTGCTAATTTTTCAAATATCTTTCATTTTCTGTGACTCATGTTGTTTTTTATTAGGTTATTTTTATTGTGTGAAAGTAATATTCTCTTAAACATCTCATTAGAATTGTGTTTTAATGTTTCTCTTGTTTCTTATTTTTTCTAATTTCTTCTGGTGTGAGCAATCTTCTTTGTTCAGTTGGTCTTCTCTTTCTTGCTATTTTTTTCTCAATTAGTGGAGTGTCCATAGTTAACAGTTCATCTTATCCAAAAGTCTTTGGATTAGTTTAAATAGCTAGTATATAATTCTTTTAAATCATTTTTCTTCCTTTAAAAAAAAAAAAGCACTCAGAAGTTTTTTTTTCTTTTCTGTGGGAGAGCTCACACTGGGCTCTGAGCAAGTAGATGGGTCTTGTAGCTAGAAAATTTTCCCTTTAGCCGTCATCGTCAAGGATTAGCCATCCATATTTGGATCATCTCACAAATGCCAAATTAAACAAGACTTTCATTTGGAGATGGGGTGTTTAAGTATTACTCTCTTGGGTGCTAGTACCTGTGATGTTTCCCTATTGGGTCCATGGTAAAGATTCAAGACAAGTTATGGGTTTCTTTAATTCAGTCCAAATACCCCATCATAGGCTTCCCCAAGGCTATCATTTAACTTTGTTTTAAAATCATTTTTTCAAGGCTTTAGTTTGGATCAAGGAGAGGAGCAGAACCAGCTACTCTGTGACAAGTTCTCCATAAACTGATAATGTCCCTGCCCCACTACCACCCTGCTTTCTCTACACACATGATCTCATCTGCTCTCTGCCCAACAGAAATTAAATAAATTCCCCTCCTACTATTATCTTTTTTTCTTGTTTTTAGTATTGTTATGATTTCATCACTTTTTGTTTATACTTGCAGTATCATTTAGTGAGATTTTAGGAGGAAAGGAAGCCCATTTATCTGCTCAGTGTGTTATATTGAATTGAAAATGAAGTTAGCTTTCATAAAAATTTACAAAACCGATTAGATTATTTTTCCTTAAAATTGGAGGGCACAATAGGTGTAATCTCCTCCTTACTTATTCTCTAACCTCATTTCCTCCATTTTCCTTCCCACTTGATTGACCAGGCTCCATATCACGTCAGCCTTTGTAGAACTAGATGGATAATCTCATTCAACTATCTAGTGCTTTGGCACTCAGAAAATTCTAGGAAGTCCAGAAAAAACAATCCAAATGCAAAGGTTTGTATAATGCTCTGTGTCTATTGCTAACTCTGAATTAAAAGCAGCTAAGAGCAGGCCACAGTGGACACAAGGAGATAGTACATTGCTCAGGATTCCTCCCTTATTGTTGGTTAAGTATCTTGCATTTTAGGGAAATCCACCTTAACACGAATTTCAAATGTTTTGTACATTAAAGGTCCATCTAATTTCAGGGTGGAAGTGTCCATAAAGACATTCATTCAATTCCTCACTCTGCATATTGAGAATTTAGATCCAAATAGTTTAAATTATTTTTTCAAGGTCACATACTTTAAAAGAAGAACTAACAACACACTCATTGAAAATACTGATATGTGTTATGCTTTTTGTTGTTGTTTGCTCTTGTGGAGTCCAATTATGCTGAAGAGTCAAAGCAATTTTGGAACATGAGAACAGATTTTTCTTGGGAGCATTTGGGAGAGGTATTAAATATTTTTTAAAATAAGTTTTGGCCTATTTATGACTCAGAATAACTAAACATGGTTTATTGAAACCTCTACATAGAGGTATAATGTCAAAACCAAATTTTGAGATGCAAGGGGTCTTCACTTTTGCAACAAGAATGTCTTCACCACCTTGAAAATTTCCATGGAAGACATTAGAAACTTGCTGGAAGATATGTTCACCTAGTTGTGTAATAGATTTACTCTTCTCCCTTTTACAGTGTTCCTTGTTACATAGGCTTCTTTACTAATCAAAAATTTTATGCATTTTTATTTAAAAATATTAATTGGTAAATACTGATGAAAATTCATTTGATTTTCATTAGTCTACCATGATTATGTTATGCTATGTTATTGGTATGCATTAAATATGAATGTAATTTAAATTATACCAATTTGTTTATTTTAGATGATTAATGAGCTTTTATTTAATCATTTCCAGCAGAAAAGTTGCTAGGAATAAAAGTTACAGACAGAAGTGCTTCAGGAATATGCAGATGGATTCGGGACTGTCAGGTTATATGTATATCCAGCTTACACAGTCCTGGAAGCTTTAGCATGGCTCTACTTTTTATACTAAAGAGGTAAATTTTAATGCAGGTTTTTATTTTTCACCATGACAGGACTATTGTGCTATTTTTATGTTTGAACATATGAGTCTGTGCACAAACAGGAAAAGCTACACGCCATCTAAAAAAAATGGCTAGCATCTCAAAGATTAGATGAAAATCAACTATTGTTTAAAAGAAGTTAAAGTGTACAGGGTATGCATCAGCTGATAATATCATTATTTATTCAATCAGGCAAAAAATTAAGTGTGCAGAGAAGAATAAAAATGACACTCCCAAAGTTTGTAGTCTGGTAACAAGGAGGTTTATCTGTTGTGTGTTGATGCGTTGAATGTAAAGTTTAGAAAAACATTTTTTTTCTGTGTTCTCAGAAGACATATTCCATCTGCCCTCTGCCTGTCACCTCTTTCTTCTGTTTAAATGAGGGAGCTGTCCCTTCTCCTACATCATTGCCAACCTTTCTGTGGACATTGCTCATTATACCCTCCCGCATCTGGGAGGAACTGGCCACATTAATCTTCTCCTTCTCCTGTATTTTATATTTTTCCTCTCTCTGGTTGTTCCCCACATTATATCAACATGCCCAAATCCCTCTTATCATATACAGCTACCTCCCAAACTTGTGTCTAATTTCTCATTTACCATTCACTCTTCAATATCCTGCAATCTAACCATATCTGCCAATACTCCATTGAGACTTTTAAGGCCAGTATTGGCCTCGACGTCTTACACTCAGCTATGATCCTTTATCCTTACCTATTTGGCCTTTTGGTGGCATGTGAGGCTATAGAGCACTTCCCCTTTCTTCAATCATACCCTACTCTTACTTTCTATGACACCGTTCTCTCCTGTCTTCCTACTTCTCTGGCCATTTCTTCTCAACTGCCTTCCTTGGCCTCTTTTCTGCTTTCCCACTCAATGTCAGTGTCACCTGGGTTGAGCCCTCCACTTCCTACACTTCTCAATCTTTATATTTGCTTTGAGCATTTCTCCATCTGAAGGAAGAGCTTTCAGAGAAAGGGGAAGAGCCTGGCCACTGGCAGTTGCCCAGATATTCATGCTATTTCATATTTCTGTGTCTTTGCACATACTCCTACTTCTTTCGGGAAACAGCCTGTATCTTCTTTAGGTCATAACCTTTTACTCCTCTTTCCAAATTCAGTTCCAGTATTTAAGCTGGGAACCTTCTGGATTTTTGTGAGATGGTTTAGATGTCCCTACTCTGTGTTCTCAGAGAACTCATGATTTCCTCTTTCCTCCCAATGCAGTAAGTTACTCCTACATTTCTTTATAATGTTGTCAGTTCCTGGAGGACAGGAGTCAACCAGTAGTAAAATGTATGCTCTAGTATAGTGCTTGGCACATAGTAGATTCTCAGTTAAATGTCTGAATTGAAAAAAATGAACTTTTCATATTACCTTTTTGTAAATTGATGTATGATTGATTTACAACGTTGTGTTAGTTTCTGGTGTACAGCAAAGTGATTCAGTTTTATACATACATATACATACTTATTCTTTTTCATATTCTTTTCCATTGTGGTTTACTATAAGATATTGAGTAGGGCTTCCCTGGTGGTGCAGTGGTTGAGAGTCCACCTGCCAATGCAGGGGACACGGGTTCATGCCCTGGTCTGGGAGGATCCCACATGCCGTGGAGCTGCTGGGCCCGTGAGCTGTGGCCGCTGGGCCTGCACGTCCGGAGCCTGTGCTCCGCAACGGGAGAGGCCACGATAGTGAGAGGCCCACGTACTGCAAAAAAAAAAAAAATGATATTGAGTAGAGTTTCCTGTGCTATACAGTAGGTCCTTGTTGTCTATGTATTTTATATATAGTAGTGTGTATCTGTTAATCCCAAATTCCCAATTCATCCCTACCCCACTTTCCCCTTTGGTAACCATAAGTTTGTTTTCTATGTCTGTAAGTCTGTTTCTGTTTTGTAAATAAGTTCATTTGTATCATATTTTAGATTCCACATGTAAGTGATATCATATGACATTTCTTCACTTGCAAATACTCTTTTTTAACATCTTTATTGGAGTATAATTGCTTTACAATCATGTGTTAGTTTCTGCTTTATAACAAAGTGAATCAGCTATACATACACATATATCCCCATATCTCCTCCCTCTTGCGTCTCCCTCCCACTTTCCCTATCCCACCCTTCTAGGTGGTCACAAAGCACCGAGCTGACCTCCCTGTGTTATGTGGCTGCTTCCCACTAGCTATCTATTTTACATTACTATTATTATTTTTTAATTAATTAATTGTATTTATTTATTTTTGGCTGTGTTGGGTCTTCATTGCTGTGCGCACAGGCTTTCTCTAGTTGTGGCAAGTGGGGGCTACTCTTCATTTCAATGCGCGGGCTTCTCACTGAGGTGGCTTCTCTTATTGCAGAGCACGGGTTCTAGGCGCACGGGCTTCAGTAGTTGTAGCACGTGGGCTCAGTAGTTGTAGCTCATGGGCTCTAGAGCACAGGCTCAGTAGTTGTGGTGCACAGGCTCTAGAGCGCAGGCTCAGTAGTTGTGGCACATGTGGGCTTAGTTGCTCCGTGGCATGTGGGATCTTCCTGGACCAGGGCTCAAACCCGTGTCCCCTGCATTGGCAGGCAGGTTCTTAACTGCGCCACCAGGGAAGCCCTGCAAATACTCTTTAACATCTATATTGAAAAACAAGGAAAAAAATACTTCTCTAGTTAGGCTTTTCTGCAAATCTTCATTAAATTATGTCATTCACCTCACATACAGTAGGTGTGCACATTTAACCCGCCTATTTTAAAATCCAATCAACATACTTTCTCTTCCTTTGTAGCCTTCAAATGACCTTTTACAATCTTGTTTGCACAGATGTTCTTGCTTAAAATCAGTTTGATTTGTACATAAACCTACTGTGCCCATGATGAATTTGCATTTTGTTTTATTTTTACCACTGGAGATACTCGGTTATATATAAGCTCAAGGAGGTTGAGAAACTCTGTGGAGATATATTTCTGTGTTCCATGTGTCAATCTGCATTAAATCTCTGTAAAGATGTCTTTTCTTGAGGAATTGATCGTAGCAACCCAATTCCAGAATTCAGCTGAGAAAATCTGAACTCAGCAATTCTTTTACTGAAATACCAATATACAATACAGTCATGTGAAAATTAACCTGGCCTCCAGAGTTTAGTTTGCAATTCCTATTATTTTCACTGGGATCCCGTTGTCTGCCTAAGCAAAGGACTTCCTAGGGTGACAGGCCTCTCTGAAATACCAAAGCACAAAAACATATTCAGGCAATAAAATGCTCTAACAGTACACCACACTGGCTCCAGTCTATTTTCCACTGTCTTTAACTGTATTTCTGCGTCATCAGACAGCTAATTGTAAATACTGTGCTGTCTTAACAAAACACAAGCGTCTAGAGTCATGTAGTTTATGCACTAAGAAGCAAAGCAATTTACAGATTCATTGACTTTAAAGCCATGAATATTCCCCACACCTTTGTGCAGCAGAAACAGAGGAATAGTCACAAGGAAATTCTTAAGAATTTTGATTTCAGTATGATCTATAGAGTGTAACAAATGTTGGCCTATTTCTCCTGGTAAATAGATGGATACAATAATTTCATTTGTGTGAAATTATTTCCATAAAATCGTTTTGTACCTTATGGCTGCTAAGAACGTACTTCACTTTAACAATTTGGTTCAAACTACCTAATCTGTGGCAAAGCTACTGACCACTATTCTACTCATTCATTTTACTCTGAAATTTTGGAGGAAGGTTTTAACAGATCTTCCCCAAGTCGAGCTTTTGTTGTTACACAAGCTTCCCAAATGTTATTTTCACCTGCTGTTTGCTTCTAGGATTTCCTCAGCCCCTACCCCTGTCCCATCTTTGTCCACCTGCCAAATATTATATTTGTCAATGAAATTAGCAATACAGAATCAAAACCTGGAGAACTTCTAGGAGTAATATTCTTATATTTAAGCTGTTGAGTTAAATGGAAAATTACTTTTTACTTCGGCTACAAGAAGCTCTTTTTTGTTATTTTTTTTAATGCTTCATACAATTGAAATAGTCTGTATTATCCAAATCTCTTTTCTCTTACTACGAGATCACTAGATCACCAGCCCCCTGGTTACCTCTCAAGGCTACCCTTATCAGCCCATCACCAACATTTCCCTCTCTATTGAATATCTAAAAACCGGATGTACGTTTACTGCGTTTGCTCTCCCTAGATTCTTAAAATTTGTGTATAAAGACTTGTATTGGTTATACACAATAATAGTTCTGCTCAGTTAATTTTATCAGAGATTTTTAATAGCGTAAGTCAAGTACTTGAATAAGATGATTCATCAAATAACCCGTGAGATTATGGATGGAAGAACACGCACTGCTCTGTGTATGTGCCCTGTACACTTGGTTCTTGTCTTTTGTGTGTATTTTTCTTCTTGCTTTTGTGTTTTTGACCTATGTGCTCACACCTAACTTTCTGCCCTCATGAGTAGTGCTTAAAGGAGTGGTTAGCCTTATCCCAAACAGCTTTTATGACATATTGTCACTGACATGCCAGCATCTACATTACACATTGGAAGTCACTGGTTCTATTAATAAATGCAAATGTCACTTTTAAAATAATAAACTGGGGCTTCCCTGATGGCGCAGTGGTTGGGAATCCACCTGCCAATGCAGGGGACGCAGGTTCGTGCCCCAGTCCGGGAGCATCCCACATGCCGTGGAGCGGCTGGGCCCGTGAGCCATGGCCACTTAGCCTGCACGTGCGGAGCCTGTGCTTTGCAACGGGAGAGGCCACAACAGTGAGAGGCCCACGCAAAAAAAAATAATAATAATAAAAATATTTTAAAAATAATAATAAACTGCATTTCTAAAGGTGCTTGTAAACAAACATCTAGTAATACCGTTTAAAATGCAGCATGATTTTAAGACATCTCTTAATGCGTTTGATTAATTTATACTTAATACTCAGGACACTGCAGTTTTATGTTTTATTTATTAATTTTTAACATTTTTATTGGATTATAATTGCTTTACAATGTTGTGTTAGTTTCTGCTGTAAAACACAATGAATCAGCTATATGTATACTTATATCCCCATATCTCTTCCCTCTTGCGTCTCCCTCCCTCCCACCTTCCCTATCCCACGCCTCTAGGTGG
>NW_020175672.1:3614433-3614681 GCF_003031525.2 Neophocaena asiaeorientalis asiaeorientalis
GTCTTCCTCCTACTTTCCCTACCCCAGCCCTCTAGGTGGTCGCGAAGCAACAAGCTGATCTCCCTTTGCTATGTGGCTGCTTCCCATTAGCTACCTATTTTACATTTGGTAGTGTATATATGTCAGTGCCACTCTCTCACTTCATCCCAGTTTAACTTCTCCCTCCCCATGTTCTCAAGTCCATTCTCTACGTCTGCATCTTTATTCTTGTCCTGCCCTTAGGTTCTTCAGAACCTTTTTTTTTTTTT
>NW_020175672.1:3614705-3615007 GCF_003031525.2 Neophocaena asiaeorientalis asiaeorientalis
CTCTTTCTGACTTACTTCACTCTGTATGACAGACTCTAGGTCTATCCAACTCACTACAAATAACTCAATTTCATTTCTTTGTATGGCTGAGTAATATTCCATTGTATATATATGCCACAGCTTCTTTATCCATTCATCTGTCGATGGACACTTAGGTTGCTTCCATGTCCTGGCTATTGTAAACAGAGCTGCAATGAACATTGTGGTACATGACTCTTTTTGAATTATGGATTTCTCAGGGTATACGTCCAGTAGAGAGATTACTGGGTCGTATGTTACTTCTGTTTTTAGTTTTTTAAGGA
>NW_020175672.1:3615051-3615419 GCF_003031525.2 Neophocaena asiaeorientalis asiaeorientalis
TCCATAGTGGCTGTATCAATTTACATTCCCACCAACAGTGCAAGAGGGTTCCCTTTTCTCCACACCCTCCCCAACATTTACTGTTTGTAGATTTTTTGACGATGGCCATTCTGACCTGTGTGAAGTGATACCTCATTATAGTTTTGAGTTGCATTTCTCTAATGATTAGTGATGTTGAGCATCCTTTCATGTATTTGTTGGCAATCTGTATATCTTCTTTGCAGAAATGTCTATTTAGGTCTTCTGCCAAGTTTTGGATTGGGTTATTCATGTATTTTATATTGAGCTGCTTGTATATTTTGGAGATTAATCCTTTGACATTTGCTTCATTTGCAAATATTTTCTCCCATTCTGAGGGTTGTCTTTTC